>NC_134502.1:24960051-25020051 GCF_040206685.1 Ascaphus truei
TACTGTTACACACACACACACACACACACACACACACACACACACACACACACACACACACACACACACACACACACACACACACACACACACACCTATCACTGCACCTCCATCCTGCCCTGCACCTCTCTGCTATTCCTGTACTGATCCCCCCACACACAGCTCTGTCACTGCGCCTCCGTCCTGCCCTGCACCTCTCTGCTATTCCTGTACTGATCCCCCCACACACAGCTCTGTCACTACGCCTTCGTCCTGCCCTGCACCTCTCTGCTATTCCAGGTTGGGTGTGTTTATTTATAGTGGGTGCTTTTTCTATTCCCCGGAGGTGTTGTATTATTGTGCCGCAGCGGGGGGGCCCGGGGACCCCCTACAGACCTCTGCAGGGAGGGAAGTCCTATAGTCTGACGCCGTTTCATTAGCTGGGTTATTTTAATGGTGTCCTCGGGGTTTAGCTGAAGTCTGTTGAATATCATAGTTAAGGCTCATCATGCAATATGCACAACGCGTGAGCACACGCATACACGCGTGAGCACACGCATACACGCGTGAGCACACACATACACGTGTGAGCACACACATACACGCGTGAGCACACACATACAGTACACGCGTGAGCACACACACTCTCTCCCCTTTTATCCAGGTCTCTCCCACTCTCCATTCTCTCTCTCGCACTCTCTCCTTTTCTCTTTTTCTTGCCCTCTCTCCCTTCCTCCCTCTCTCTCTCCTCCCTTTCTTGCCTTATCCCCCTCTCTCTCTCCTCCCTTTCTTGCCTTATCCCCCTCTCTCTTTCACTCTTTCTCTCGCTCCTTCTCTTGTCCTCTCCCTCTCTGTCACCCCCTTACCCTCTCCAACTCTCTAACTCTCCCCCTTTCTGCCCTTCTATCCCTCTCTTTCTCTTTTCTTTCCTGCTCTCTCTCCTTCCCCTCCACTCTCTTTCCCTCTCCCCTCTCTTCTCCCCCACTTCCCACTCTCTCTCTCTCCCTCACCCCCACTCTCTCTCCCCCACTCTCTCTCCCTCTATCTCCCTTCCCCCCACTTTCTCTCCCCTCCCCCCCACTCTCTCTCTCTCCCTCACCCCCACTCTCTCTCTCCCTCACCCCAACTCTCTATCCCCCCCCCCCACTTTCTCTCCTTCAACCCCCCACTCTCTCTCCTTCCCCTCCACTCTCTTTCCCTCCCCCCTCTCTTCACCCCACTTCCCCCCCACTCTATATCCCTCCCCCCCCACTTTCTCTCCTTCCCTTCCACTCTCTCTCCTTCCCCTCCAATCTCTTTCCATCCCCCTCTCTTCGCCCCCCACTCCCCCCACTCTCTCTCCCTCCCCCCACACTCTCTCCCTCCCCCCCACTCTCTCCCTCCAACTCTCTCTCTCTACTCCACCCCTTTCTTCTCCCTCTCTCTCTTGTTCCCCTCCCCCTCTCCTCTCCCCCCCCCTGTACTCTATCTGGACCCTCTCTCCCCAACCCCCTATTTCCCCCATCTCTCTCCCAGCCCCCCTCTCTCTCCTCCCCCTCCTCTCTCTCCCTCCCTCCCTCTCTTTCCCTTATAACACACTTCTACACTTTCTCCCCTCCCCTACAATACTCCCTCCCACCCCCCTCTCTCCCACATCCCTTCCCCTTATATGGAATCAATCTTCTCTATAAATAAACATTTTGACCCCAGCCTGGTCTATGGCTGAGCTTTCTGCCGGATACACCCTCACCCCATCCCCTCCTCACCCCGCTGGAATTAATGGGGTCACCCTCAGGGGGGACCTAGGAGAGCCCCTGTTATAAGGGTAGTCCCACTGAGCCCGCAAAAAACCCCCCAAAAAACCCGAAAGGGATTAGTACAAATAAAAAAAGTTAGTTCTTGTTCTGCACTATTATCTGTTTGGCAACCGCTGGCTAATTATTTTACATGAACGTTTTAATTGCAGAAACATTTTCAATTCACAATTACCCTGCGGATTTATCATGGAAGAGATTAGGTAAAGATAGTAATAACCAACGTTTGGTTACCAGAGAGACAATACAGCGTATTAAACCTGTATGTATGATTTTAACTTAAAAAGGCGCCAATAACCCACATTTACCCCGTTATAGATCTCAGGGGCATTAGGTCACATAGGTTATATGGGGCAATAGGAGGAATTAAAGGGAGAGGTTATATGGGGTAATAGGATGAGTTATAGGGAGAGGTTATAGGGAGGGGTTATATGGGGCAATAGGAGGAGTTATAGGGAGGGGTTATATGGAACAATAGGAGATATAGGGAGGGGTTATATGGGGCAATAGGAGACGTTATAGGGAGGGGTTATATGGGGCAATAGGAGTTATAGGGAGGGGTTATATGGGGCAATAGGAGGAGTTATAGGGAGGGGTTATATGGGATAATAGGAGGAGTTATAGGGAGGGTTTATATGGAGTAATAGGAGGCGTTATAGGGAGGGATTATATGGGGTAATAGGAGGAGTTATAGGGAGAAGTTATATGGGGCAATAGGAGGAGTTATAGGGAGAGGTTATATGGGATAATAGGAGGAGTTATAGGGAGGGGTTATATGGGGCAATAGGAGGAGTTATAGGGAGGGGTTATATGGGGCAATAGGAGGAGTTATAGGGAGGGGTTATATGGAGTAATAGGAGGAGTTATAGGGAGGGTTTATATGGAGTAATAAGAGGCGTTATAGGGAGGGATTATATGGGGTAATAGGAGGAGTTATAGGGAGAAGTTATATGGGGCAATAGGAGGAGTTATAGGGAGAGGTTATATGGGATAATAGGAGGAGTTATAGGGAGGGGTTATATGGGGCAATAGGAGGGGTTATAGGGAGGGGTTATATGGGGTAATAGGAGGAGTTATAGGGAGAGGTTATATGGGGCAATAGGAGGAGTTATAGGGAGGGGTTATATGGGGCAATAGGAGGAGTTATAGGGAGGGGTTATATGGGGTAATAGGAGGAGTTATAGGGAGGGGTTATATGGGGTAATAGGAGGAGTTATAGGGAGGGGTTATATGGGGTAATAGGAGGAGTTATAGGTAGCGGTTATATGGAGCAATAGGAGGAGTTATAGGGAGGAGTTATATGGAGGGGTTATATGGAGCAATAGGAGGAGTTATAGGGAGAGGTTATATGGAGTAATAGGAGGAGATATAGGGAGGAGTTATATGGGGTAATAGGAGGAGTTATATGGAGGGGTTATATGGAGCAATAGGAGGAGTTATAGGGAGGGGTTATATGGAGTAATAGGAGGAGATATAGGGAGGAGTTATATGGGGTAATAGGAGGAGTTATAGGGAGAGGTTATATGGAACAGTATATATCCCGGGCAGTGAGGGGCAGGTTCCCCCTTCCTATCTCAGTGACAGAAAGCAGACCTTCCCCCCCCATAAGATTAGAGCCGGAATCAGGAATTCAGGAGGAATTACAAAAAAATGGTTATTTCAACACCATGGGAGACAGACACCTCCCTGAGGTACCTCTAACCCTCACACATTCCAGGCCTGGGGTGAATGTCTGAAAACCTTACACCCTGACATATATAGGGCACTGCAGGAGTTAGGTGACCATACACAGACAGAAGGGAGCTATGGGACATGGAGTCTGTCCCTCCCCCCGCAGGGTGACACAGTGACACAGACAGGAGGGAGCTATGGGACATGGAGTCTGTCCCTCCCCCCGCAGGGTGACACAGTGACACAGACAGGAGGGAGCTATGGGACATGGAGTCTGTCCCTCCCCCCGCAGGGTGACACAGTGACACAGACAGGAGGGAGCTATGGGACATGGAGTCTGTCCCTCCCCCCCCAGGGTGACACAGACAGGAGGGAGCTATGGGACATGGAGTCTGTCCCTCCCCCCGCAGGGTGACACAGTAACACAGACAGGAGGGAGCTATGGGACATGGAGTCTGTACTTCCCCCCGCAGGGTGACACAGTAACACAGACAGGAGGGAGCTATGGGACATGGAGTTTGTCCCTCCCCCCACAGGGTGACACGGTGACACAGACAGGAGGGAGCTATGGGACATGGAGTCTGTACTTCCCCCCGCAGGGTGACACAGTGACAGAAACAGGAGAGAGCTATGGGACACGGAGTCTGTCCCTCCCCCCGCAGGATGACACAGTGATACAGACAGAAGGGAGATATGGGACATGGAGTCTGTCCCTCCCCCCACAGGGTGACACGGTGACACAGACAGGAGGGAGCTATGGGACATGGGGTCTGTCCCTCCCCCGCAGGGTGACACAGTGACACAGACAGGAGGAAGCTATGGGACATGGAGTCTGTCCCTCCCCCCGCAGGGTGACACAGTGACACAGACAGGAGGGAGCTATGGGACATGGAGTCTGTCCCTCCCCCCGCAGGGTGACACAGTGACACAGACAGGAGGGAGCTATGGGACATGGAGTCTGTCCCTCCCCCGCAGGGTGACACAGACAGGAGGGAGCTATGGGACATCGAGTCTGTCCCTCCACCCGCAGGGTGACACAGTGACACAGACAGGAGGGAGCTATGGGACATGGAGTCTGTCCCACCCCCCGCAGGGTGACACAGTGACACAGACAGGAGGGAGCTATGGGACATGGAGTCTGTCCCTCCCCCCGCAGGGTGACACAGTGACACAGACAGGAGGGAGCTATGGGACATGGAGTCTGTCCCTCCCACCGCAGGGTGACACAGTGACACAGACAGGAGCTATGGGACATGGAGTCTGTCCCTCCCCCCGCAGGGTGACACAGTGACACAGACAGGAGAGAGCTATGGGACATGGTGTCTGTCCCTCCCCCCGCAGGGTGACACAGGAAGGAGGGAGCTATGGGGCAAGGAGTCTGTCCCTCCCCCCGCAGGGTGACACAGTGACACAGACAGGAGGGAGCTATGGGACATGGAGTCTGTCCCTCCCCCGCAGGGTGACACAGTGACACAGACAGGAGGGAGCTATGGGACATGGAGTCTGTCCCTCCCCCCGCAGGGTGACACAGTGACACAGACAGGAGGGAGCTATGGGACATGGAGTCTATCCCTCCCCCCGCAGGGTGACACAGTGACACAGACAGGAGGGAGCTATGGGACATGGAGTCTGTCCCTCCCACCGCAGGGTGACACAGGAAGGAGGGAGCTATGGGGCATGGAGTCTGTCCCTCCCCCCGCAGGGTGACACAGTGACACAGACAGGAGGGAGCTATGGGACATGGAGTCTGTCCCTCCCACCGCAGGGTGACACAGTGACACAGACAGGAGCTATGGGACATGGAGTCTGTCCCTCCCCCCGCAGGGTGACACAGTGACACAGACAGGAGAGAGCTATGGGACATGGTGTCTGTCCCTCCCCCCGCAGGGTGACACAGGAAGGAGGGAGCTATGGGGCAAGGAGTCTGTCCCTCCCCCCGCAGGGTGACACAGTGACACAGACAGGAGGGAGCTATGGGACATGGAGTCTGTCCCTCCCCCGCAGGGTGACACAGTGACACAGACAGGAGGGAGCTATGGGACATGGAGTCTGTCCCTCCCCCCGCAGGGTGACACAGTGACACAGACAGGAGGGAGCTATGGGACATGGAGTCTGTCCCTCCCACCGCAGGGTGACACAGGAAGGAGGGAGCTATGGGGCAAGGAGTCTGTCCCTCCCCCCGCAGGGTGACACAGTGACACAGACAGGAGGGAGCTATGGGACATGGAGTCTGTCCCTCCCCCCGCAGGGTGACACAGTGACACAGGCAGGAGGGAGCTATGGGACATGGAGTCTGTCCCCCCCCCCCTGCAGGGTGACACAGTGACACAGACTGGAGGGAACTATGGGACATGGAGTCTGTCCCTCCCCCCGCAGGGTGACACAGTGACACAGACAGCAGATTTACCTGCAGTATATATGATTATTTCCAGCGTGTCCACGAGGGTCACATGTCATTCTGTAGCCAAACGTGTCTCCATCTGGGGACACAAGAAATAAGTGTTATTATTATTATTAAAATTTAATTGCATTGTTTCATAATTCTAATTAAATGAACATTCTACTGTACATATTTTGACTATGGATACAGAGCCTGGCACCTCTAGGGCAGGACACAGGGATACAGAGCCTGGCACCTCTAGGGCTGGGCACAGGGATACAGAGCCTGGCACCTCTAGGGCTGGGCACAGGGATACAGAGCCTGGCACCTCTAGGGCTGGACACAGGGATACAGAGCCTGGCACCTCTAGGGCTGGACACGGATACAGAGCCTTGAACCTCTAGGGCTGGGCACAGGGATACAGAGCCTGGCACCTCTAGGGCTGGACACGGATACAGAGCCTGGCACCTCTAGGGCTGGGCACAGGGATACAGAGCCTGGCACCTCTAGGGCTGGACACGGATACAGAGCCTTGCACCTCTAGGGCTGGGCACAGGGATACAGAGCCTGGCACCTCTAGGGCTGGACACGGATACAGAGCCTTGCACCTCTAGGGCTGGGCACAGGGATACAGAGCCTGGTACCTCTAGGGCTGGACACGGATACAGAGCCTTGCACCTCTAGGGCTGGGCACAGGGATACAGAGCCTGGCACCTCTAGGGCTGGACAGAGGGATACAAAGCCTGGCACCTCTAGGGCTGGGCACAGGGATACAGAGCCTGGCACCTCTAGGGCTGGACATAGGGGTACAGAGCCTGGCACCTCTAGGGCAGGACACAGGGGTACAGAGCCTGGCACCTCTAGGGCAGGGCACAGGGATACAGAGCCTGGCACCTCTAGGGATGGACACAGGGAACCAGAGCCTGGCACCTCTAGGGCTGGACACAGAAATACAGAGCCTGGCACCTCTAGGGCAGGACACAGGGATACAGAGCCTGGCACCTCTAGGGCTGGTACAGGGGATACAGAGCCTGGCACATCTAGAGCTGGACACAGGGATACAGAGCCTGGCACCTCTAGGGCTGGTACAGGGGATACAGAGCCTGGCACCTCTAGGGCTGGGCACAGGGATACAGAACCTGGCACCTCTAGGGCAGGACACAGGGATACAGAGCCTGGCACCTCTTGGGCCAGACACAGGGGATACAGAGCCTGGCACCTCTAGGGCAGGACACAGGGATACAGAGCCTGGCACCTCTAGGGCTGGGATGGGGCAGATGTTGGAGAACAGAAGTCAGCTCCTCTGCGCGGGTAATTATTAGAGACATACAGCAGAAAAGTACAGGGACACAAAGAGACGTGTGACAGGGACATCTCCGGCAGCTGGGAGGGGGATGAGGTGACAGGGGGGACACATACACACTGCTCTGCACACACAGATACACGCTGCTCCGCACACACAGATACACACTGCTCCGCACACACAGATACACGCTGCTCCGCACACACAGATACACACTGCTCCGCACACACAGATACACACTGCTCCGCATACCCAGATACATACTGCTCTGCACACACAGATACACACTGCTCTGCACACACAGATACACACTGCTCTGCACGCACAGATACACACTGCTCCGCACACACAGATACACACTGCTCTGCACACAGATACACACTGCTCCGCACACACAGATACACACTGCTCCGCACACACAGATACACACTGCTCCACACACACAGATACACACTGCTCCGCACACACAGATACACACTGCTCCGCACACACAGATACACACTGCTCCGCACACACAGATACACACTGCTCCGCACACATAGATACACACTGCTCCGCACACACAGATACACACTGCTCTGCACACACAGATACACGCTGCTCTGCACACACAGAAACACGCTGCTCCGCACACACAGATACACGCTGCTCTGCACACACAGATACACACTGCTCCGCACACACAGATACACACTGCTCTGCACACACAGATACACACTGCTCCGCACACACAGATACACACTGCTCTGCACACACAGATACACACTGCTCTGCACACAGATACACACTGCTCTGCACACACAGCTCTGCACACACAGATACACACTGCTCCGCACACACAGATACACACTGCTCTGCACACACAGATACACACTGCTCCGCACACACAGATACACACTGCTCCGCACACACAGATACACACTGCTCCGCACACACAGATACACACTGCTCCGCACACACAGATACACAACGCTCCGCACACACAGATACACACTGCTCCACACACACAGATACACACTGCTCCGCACACACAGATACACACTGCTCTGCACACACAGATCCACACTGCTCTGCACACACAGATACACACTGCTCCACACACACAGATACACGCTGCTCCGCACACACAGATACACGCTGCTCTGCACACACAGATCCACACTGCTCTGCACACACAGATACACACTGCTCCACACACACAGAAACACACTGCTCTGCACACAGATACACACTGCTCTGCACACAGATACACACTGCTCCGCACACACAGATACACACTGCTCTGCACACAGATACACACTGCTCTGCACACAGATACACACTGCTCCGCATACACAGATACACACTGCTCTGCACACACAGATACACACTGCCTGCACACACAGATACACACTGCTCCGCACACACAGATACACACTGCTCTGCACACAGATACACACTGCTCTGCACACACAGATACACACTGCTCTGCACACACAGATACACACTGCTCTGCACACACAGATACACTCTGCTCCGCACACACAGATACACACTGCTCCGCACACACAGATACACACTGCTCTGCACACAGATACACACTGCTCTGCACACACAGATACACACTGCTCTGCACACACAGATACACACTGCTCCGCACACACAGATACACACTGCTCCGCACACACAGATACACACTGCTCTGCACACAGATACACACTGCTCTGCACACACAGATACACACTGCTCTGCACACAGATACACACTGCTCTGCACACACAGATACACACTGCTCTGCACACAGATACACACTGCTCCGCACACACAGATACACACTGCTCTGCACACACAGATACACACTGCTCCGCACACACAGATACAAACTGCTCTGCACACACAGATACACACTGCTCTGCACACAGATACACACTGCTTTGCACACACAGATACACACTGCTCTGCACACAGATACACACTGCTCCGCACACACAGATACACACTGCTCTGCACACACAGAAACACACTGCTCCGCACACACAGATACACACTGCTCTGCACACACAGATACACACTGCTCCGCACACACAGATACACACTGCTCTGCACACACAGATACACACTGCTCCGCACACACACAGATACACACTGCTCTGCACACAGATACACACTGCTCCGCACACACAGATACACACTGCTCTGCACACACAGATACACACTGTTCTGCACACAGATACACACTGCTCTGCACACACAGATACACACTGCTCCGCACACACACAGATACACACTGCTCTGCACACAGATACACACTGCTCTGCACTGAGTCAGTTAAATCTGGGACATGAGAGATAAGGAGTAGATTGTCCCTCATTAGTCAGACCCCAGTGTGCAGAGCATGTGTGCAGAGCATGTGTGCAGAGCATGTGTGCAGATGCATATCAGAGGCTACGATTCTCCTTATTTGGGATCAGTTAGCTTTTATTATTAAAAAGAGGGAGAATGCAGAGCCATTCTGCCCTGCAATGCTCTGCAGAAGTGCATTCACACTTACTGCTATCACTGCGTGTGTTACACGAATGCACTCACACTTACTGCTATCACTGCGTGTGTTACACGAATGCACGCACACTTACTGCTATCACTGCATGTGTTACACGAATGCACGCACACTTACTGCTATCACTGCGTGTGTTACACGAATGCACTCACACTTACTGCTATCACTGCGTGTGTTACACGTATGCACGCACACTTACTGCTATCACTGCATGTGTTACACGAATGCACTCACACTTACTGCTATCACTGCGTGTGTTACACGAATGCACTCACACTTACTGCTATCACTGAGTGTGTTACACGAATGCACGCACACTTACTGCTATCACTGCGTGTGTTACATGAATGCACTCACACTTACTGCTATCACTGCGTGTGTTACACGAATGCACTCACACTTACTGCTATCACTGCGTGTGTTACACGAATACACGCACACTTACTGCTATCACTGCGTGTGTTACACGAATGCACTCACACTTACTGCTATCACTGCGTGTGTTACACTAATGCACTCACACTTACTGCTATCACTGCGTGTGTTACACTAATGCATTCACACTTACCGCTATCACTGCGTGTGTTACACTAATGCACTCACACTTACTGCTATCACTGCGTGTGTTACACTAATGCATTCACACTTTCTGCTATTACTGCGTGTGTTACACTAATGCACTCACACTTACTGCTATCACTGTGTTACACTAATGCATTCACACTTACTGCTATCACTGCGTGTGTTACACTAATGCACTCACACTTACTGCTATCACTGCGTGTGTTACACTAATGCATTCACACTTACTGCTATCACTGCGTGTGTTACACTAATGCACTCACACTTACTGCAATCACTGTGTGTTACACTAATGCTTTTACACTTACTGCTATCACTGCGTGTGTTACACTAATGCACTCACACTTACTGCAATCACTGTGTGTTACACTAATGCACCCACACTTACTGCTATCACTGTGTTACACTAATGCACTCACACATACTGCTATCACTGTGTTACACTAATGCATTCACACTTACCGCTATCACTGTGTGTTACACTAATGCACTCATACTTTCTGCTATCACTGCGTGTGTTACATTAATGCACTCACACTTTCTGCTATCACTGCGTGTGTTACACTAATGCATTCACACTTACTGCTATCACTGTGTGTGTTACACTAATGCACTCACACTTACTGCAATCACTGTGTGTTACACTAATGCACCCACACTTACTGCTATCACTGTGTTACACTAATGCATTCACACCTACCGCTATTACGGTGTGTTACACTAATGCACTCACACTTACTGCTATCACTGTGTTACACTAATGCACTCACACTTACTGCTATCACTGTGTGTTACACATATACATTCACACTTACTGCTATCACTGTGTTACACATATACATTCACATTTACTGCTATCACTGTGTTACACTAATGCACTCACACTTACTGCTATCACTGTGTGTTACACATATACATTCACACTTACTGCTATCACTGTGTTACACATATACATTCACATTTACTGCTATCACTGTGTTACACTAATGCACTCACACTTACTGCTATCACTGTGTGTTACACATATATATTCACACTTACTGCTATCACT
This sequence comes from Ascaphus truei, assembly GCF_040206685.1. Classification (NCBI taxonomy): domain Eukaryota; kingdom Metazoa; phylum Chordata; class Amphibia; order Anura; family Ascaphidae; genus Ascaphus; species Ascaphus truei. The sequence continues at coordinate 24,971,347 of NC_134502.1, forward strand.
GTGTTACACTAATGCACTCACACTTACTGCTATCACTGTGTTAAACTAATGCACTCACACTTACTGCTATCACTGTGTGTTACACATATACATTCACACTTACTGCTATCACTGTGTTACACTACTGCGCTCACACTTACTGCTATCACTGTGTTACACTAATGCACTCACAGTTACTGCAATCACTGTGTCTTCCACTAATGCACTCACACATACTGCTATCACTGTGTGTTACACTAATGCACCCACACTTACTGCTATCACTGTGTGTTACACTAATGCACTCACACTTACTGCTATCACTGCGTGTGTTACACTAATGCACTCACACTTACTGCAATCACGGTGTGTTACACTAATGCACCCACACTTACTGCTATCACTGTGTGTTACACTAATGCACCCACACTTACTGCTCTCTGTGTGTTACACTAATGCACTCACACTTACTGCTATCACTGTGATACACTAATGCACTCACACTTACTGCTATCACTGTGTTACACTAATGCACTCACACTTACTGCTATCACTGTGTGTTACACGAATGCATTCACACTTACTGCTATCACTGTGTTACACGAATGCACTCACACTTACTGTTATCACTGTGTGTTACACTAATGCACTCACACTTACTGCTATCACTGTGTGTTACACATACATTCACACTTACTGCTATCACTGTGTTACACTAATGCACTCACACTTACTGCTATCACTGTGTTACACTAATGCACTCACACTTACTGTTATCACTGTGTGTTACACTAATGCACTCACACATACTGCTATCACTGTGTTACACTAATGCATTCACACTTACTGCTATCACTGTGTGTTACACTAATGCACTCACACTTACTGCTATCACTGTGTTACACTAATGCACTCACACTTACTGCTATCACTGTGTGTTACACATATACATTCACACTTACTGCTATTACTGTGATACACTAATGCACTCACACTTACTGCTATCACTGTGTTACACTAATGCACTCACACTTACTGCTATCACTGTGTGTTACACAAATGCATTCACACTTACTGCTATCACTGTGTTACACGAATGCACTCACACTTACTGTTATCACTGTGTTACATACACTAATGCACTCACACTTACTGCTCTCACTGTGTGTGTCACACTAATGCATTAACACTTACTGCTATCAGTGTGTGTTACATTAATGCACTCACACTTACTGCTATCACTGTGTGTTACACTAATGCATTCACACTTACTGCTATCACTGTGTTTTACACTAATGCACTCACACGTACTGCGATCACTGTGTGTTACACTAATGCACGCACACTTACTGCTATCACTGTGTGTTACACTAATACTCACACTTACTGCTATCACTGTGTGTTACACGAATGCACGCACACTTACTGCTATCACTGTGTGTTACACTAATACTCACACTGCCTTTCAGTCATAAAGGTGTCAGGCCAGACAGAGTGAGTGAGAGGTTGTGATGAAGGAATGGAGACGGGAACAGGGGAAGGAAACCTGAGAACTAGTGGGTCTAATTAATGCAGACTAACAGCTGGAGTCTGTCTGGTACCCGGGAGAGAGAGAGGGAGTGAGAGAGAGAGGGAGTGAGAGAGAGAGAGTGAGAGAGAGAGGGAGTGAGAGAGAGAGGGAGTGAGAGAGAAATACTTTGTAGGAGAAGAGAGAGAGAGAGAGAAAGGGTGAGAGAAAAGGAGGGAGAGAGCTACTTTGTAGGAGAAGAGAGGGAGCGAGATAAGGAGGGAGAGAGATTCTTTGTAGGAGAAGAGAGGGAGAGAGATAAGGAGGGAGAGAGATTCTTTGTAGGAGAAGAGAGGGAGCGAGATAAGGAGGGAGAGAGATACTTTGTAGGAGAAGGGAGAGGGAGAGAGATACTTTGTAGGAGAAGGGAGGGGGAGACAGAGACTTTGTAGGAGAAGGGAGAGGGAGTGAGATACTTTGTAGGAGAAGGGAGAGGGAGAGAGATACTTTGTAGGAGAAGGGAGAGGGAGAGAGATACTTTGTAGGAGAAGGGAGAGGTAGAGAGATACTTTGTAGGAGAAGGGAGGGGGAGACAGAGACTTTGAAGGAGAAGGGAGAGGTAGAGAGATACTTTGTAGGAGAAGGGAGGGGGAGACAGAGACTTTGAAGGAGAAGGGAGAGGGAGAGAGATACTTTGTAGGAGAAGGGAGAGGGAGAGAGATACTTTGTAGGAGAAGAGAATGAGATACTCTTAGTAGATTACTTTTTACAGGGGACCAGGAACACTGCTCGCACCTTTCAGGAGGGAGAGAGAAAAGAGCGAGTGAAGAAGAGGACCAGAAGAGAAATAGCAGAGAGTGTAGTGGGGTCAGTACAGGTGCCCTGTGCTATTCCTGCTTTGCTCCCTCCTCACGCCTCCTCCTCACCACACAGCTCTGTCACTGCACCTCCATCCTGCCCTGCACCTTTCTGCTATTCTTGTACTGACCTCACACACAGCTCTGTCACTGCACCTCCATCCTGCCCTGCACCTTTCTGCTATTCTTGTACTGACCTGACACACACAGCTCTGTCACTGCACCTCCATCCTGCCCTGCACCTCTCTGCTATTCCTGTACTGCCCCCCCCCACACACACAGCTCTGTCACTGCACCTCCATCCTGCCCTGCACCTCTCTGCTATTCCTGTACTGCCCCCCCCCCCCACACACAGCTCTGTCACTGCACCTCCATCCTGCCCTGCACCTCTGTGCAATTCATGTACTGACCCCACACACACAGCTCTGTCACTGCACCTCCATCCTGCCCTGCACCTCTCTGCTATTCCTATACTGACCCCCCACACACACAGCTCTGTCACTGCACCTCCATCCTGGCCTGCACCTCTCTGCTATTCCTGTACTGACCCCCCCTCCCCCCCACACACACACAGCTCTGTCACTGCACCTCCATCCTGCCCTGCACCTCTCTGCTATTCCTGTACTGACCCCCCCCCACACACACACAGCTCTGTCACTGCACCTCCATCCCGTCCTGCAGCCTCTGCTATTCCATTTTTGGTCAGTGCTATCAGACACAGTACATGGTAAAAACAAGGGGAAGTGTCCCGCAGGGTGACAGCGTCACCGGTCCTGTCCCTGCTGTGTCACCGCTCCCCCCACCCTGCTCTCTCACTACCCCCCCTCTCTCACTCTCTCTCTTTCCCTCTCTCATTCTCTCTCCATTTCTCCCCTCTCTCCCCCTTCTTCTCTCTCCCCCATCTTTCTCCTTCTCATTCTCCCCTTCCTCTCTGCCTCTTCCCCCCTCCCCCTTTGTCTCTCCCCCTCTTTTTCTCTCTTTCTCCTCCTCTTGGTCTCTCTCTCTCCCCCCATCCCTCTCTTTCTCCCCCACTTCCTCTTTCTCTCTACCCCTCTATCCCTCTTTCTCCCTCTCTTTCTCCCTCCCCCTCTCTATCTCTCCCCCTCCCTCTCTCTCTTTCCCCCCTCCCTCTCTCCCTCCCCCCACTCCCTCTTCCCCTCTCTCTCCCCCCTCTTCAGACTTTCTCCTAGCTGCTAAGCAGCCCTCTTGTGACTCACTTATTCCCCTTGCACTATACGCTGCCCTGTTCCCAGTGCCCTGCGCGCGTGTGCTCAGAGAAAGCGCTCAGCCTGCGACGCCTCCTGTGACTCACATCTGCCTCGTGCTATCAGATGTTTCAAATCAGGCCACACAACCCTCACTCCACAAAGTCACACAGGACAAAACCCCACACAACACACCACACACAACCCACCCCACACAACCCACCCCACACAACACATCCCACACAACACATCCCACACAACATACCACACAACCCACCCCACACAACACATCCCCACACAACACATCCCCACACAACACACCCCACACAACCCACCCCACACAACACATCCCACACAACCCACCCCACACAACACATCCCACACAACACACCACACAACCCACCCCACACAACACATCCCCACACAACACATCCCCACACAACACACCCCACACAACCCACCCCACACAACCCACCCCACACAACCCACCCCACACAACACATCCCCACACAACCCACCCCACACAACCCACCCCACACAACACACCCCACACAACCCATCCCCACACAACCCACCATACACAACACATCCCCACACAACACACCCCACACAACACATCCCCACACAACACACCCCACACAACCCACCCCACACAACACATCCCCACACAACCCATCCCACACAACCCACCCCACACAACACACCCCACACAACCCACCCCACACATCCCACCCCGCACAACACATCCCACACAACACATCCCCACACAACACACCCCACACAACACATCCCCACACAACACATCCCCACACAACCCACCCCACACAACCCACCCCACACTACACATCCCACACAACACATCTCCACACAACACACCCCACACAACACATCCCCACACAACACATCCCCACACAACCCACCCCACACAACACACCCCACACAACACATTCCCACACAACACATCCCCACACAACACACCCCACACAACACATTCCCACACAACACACCCCACACAACACACCCCACACAACCCACCCCACACAACACACCCCACACAACCCATCCCCACACAACCCACCATACACAACACATCCCCACACAACACACCCCACACAACACATCCCCACACAACACACCCCACACAACCCACCCCACACAACACATCCCCACACAACCCATCCCACACAACCCACCCCACACAACCCACCCCACACAACCCACCCCACACAACACACCCCACACAACCCATCCCCACACAACCCACCATACACAACACATCCCCACACAACACACCCCACACAACACATCCCCACACAACACATCCCCACACAACCCACCCCACACATCCCACCCCGCACAACACATCCCACACAACACATCCCCACACAACACACCCCACACAACACATCCCCACACAACACATCCCCACACAACCCACCCCACACAACCCACCCCACACAACACATCCCACACAACACATCTCCACACAACACACCCCACACAACACATCCCCACACAACACATCCCCACACAACCCACCCCACACAACACACCCCACACAACACATTCCCACACAACACATCCCCACACAACACACCCCACACAACACATTCCCACACAACACACCCCACACAACACACCCCACACAACCCACCCCACACAACACACCCCACACAACACATCCCACACAACACATCCACACACAACACATCCACACACAACACATCCCCACACAACACATCCCCACACAACACACCCCACACAACACATCCCCACACAACACATCCCCACACAACACATCCCCACACAACACACCCCACCCCACACAACACACCCCACCCCACAACACACCCCACACAACACACCCCACACAACACATCCCCACACAACCCACCCCACACAACCCACCCCACACAACACACCCCACACAACACATCCCCACACAACACACCCCACACAACACATTCCCACACAACACATCCCCACACAACACACCCCACACAACACATTCCCACACAACACACCCCACACAACCCACCTGACACAACCCACCCCACACAACACACCCCACACAACACATCCCACACAACACATCCACACACAACACATCCACACACAACACATCCCAACACAACACATCCCCACACAACACATCCCCTCACAACACATCCCCACACAACACACCCCACACAACACACCCCACACAACACACCCCACACAACACACCACCCCACACAACAAACGAGGAGGCTGCAGACATCCCAAAGCATGGAGGTGGGGGTGTGGGGGGGATATGTGACGGGTTCCTAAGGGAACTCACAATGGTGGCCATATTTAAAAGGCCCCAAAAAATATCACTGGCCCTGAATGTTTCTCTGGGGTTGGAAAGGGCTGTAGGTTTTGACAGTAAAGTTTAGTATTAGGCAGGACAGGGGGGAGTAAAAGGGATTTGTTATAGAGGGGAGAATAATAGGGGTTTGTTATAAGGGGAGAGTAATAGGGGTTTGTTATAGCGGGAAAGTAATAGGGTTTATTATAAGGGGAGAGTAATAGGCGTTTAATATAAGAGGAGAGTAATTGGGGTTTCTTATATGGGGAGAGTAATAGGGGTTTGTTATAGGGGAGAGTAATAGATTTTGTTATAGGGGAGAGTAATAGAGGTTTGTTATAGGGGGAGAGTAATAGGGGTTTGTTATAGGGGGAGAGTAATATGGGTTTGTTATAGGGGATAGTAATATGGGGTTTATTATAAGGGGAGAGTAATAGGGGTTTGTTATAGGGGGAGAGTAATAGGGGTTTCTTATAAGGGGAGCATAATAGGGTTTGTTATAGGGGGAGAGTAATAGGGGTTTGTTATATGGGATAGTAATAGTCGTTTTTTATAGGGTATAGTAATAGGGGTTTGTTATAGGGTATAGTAATAGGGGTTTGTTATAGGGTATAGTAATAGGGGTTTGTTATAGGGTATAGTAATAGGGGGTTTGTTATAGGTATAGTAATAGGGGTTTGTTATAGGGGATAGTAATAGGGGTTTGTTATAGGGATAGTAATAGGGGTTTGTTATAGGGATAGTAATAGGGGTTTGTTATAGGGGGATAGTAATAGGGGTTTGTTATAGGGGGATAGTAATAGGGGTTTGTTATAGGGGGATAGTAATAGGGGTTTGTTATAGGGGTTTGTTATAGGGGTTTGTTATAGGGGATAGTAATAGGGGTTTGTTATAGGGGATAGTAATAGGGGTTTGTTATGGGGGAGAGTAATAGGGGTTTGTTATAGGGGGATAGTAATAGGGGTTTGTTATAGGGGATAGTAATAGGGGTTTGTAATAGGGGATAGTAATAGGGGTTTGTTATAGGGGATAGTAATAGGGGTTTGTTATAGGGGATAGTAATAGGGGTTTGTTATAGGGGAGAGTAATAGGGGTTTGTTATAGGGGGATAGTAATAGGGGTTTGTTATAGGGGATAGTAATAGGGGTTTGTTATAGGGGATAGTAATAGGGGTTTGTTATAGGGGATAGTAATAGGGATTTGTTATAGGGGATAGTAATAGGGGTTTGTTATAGGGGAGAGTAATAGGGGTTTGTTATATGGGATAGTAATAGTGTTTTTTTTATAGGATATAGTAATAGGGGTTTGTTATAGGGTATAGTAATAGGGGTTTGTTATAGGGTATAGTAATAGGGGTTTGTTATAGGTATAGTAATAGGGGTTTGTTATAGGGGATAGTAATAGGGGTTTGTTATAGGGATAGTAATAGGGGTTTGTTATAGGGATAGTAATAGGGGTTTGTTATAGGGATAGTAATAGGGGTTTGTTATAGGGGGATAGTAATAGGGGTTTGTTATAGGGGTTTGTTATAGGGGATAGTAATAGGGGTTTGTTATAGGGGATAGTAATAGGGGTTTGTTATAGGGGATAGTAATAGGGGTTTGTTATGGGGGAGAGTAATAGGGGTTTGTTATAGGGGGATAGTAATAGGGGATAGTAATAGGGGTTTGTTATAGGGGATAGTAATAGGGGTTTGTTATAGGGGATAGTAATAGGGGTTTGTTATAGGGGATAGTAATAGGGGTTTGTTATAGGGGATAGTAATAGGGGTTTGTTATAGGGGAGAGTAATAGGGGTTTGTTATAGGGGGATAGTAATAGGGGTTTGTTATAGGGGATAGTAATAGGGGTTTGTTATAGGGGATAGTAATAGGGGTTTGTTATAGGGGATAGTAATAGGGGTTTGTTATAGGGGATAGTAATAGGGATTTGTTATAGGGGATAGTAATAGGGGTTTGTTATAGGGGATAGTAATAGGGGTTTGTTATAGGGGATAGTAATAGGGGTTTGTTATAGGGGAGAGTAATAGGGGTTTGTTATAGGGGGATAGTAATAGGGGTTTGTTATAGGGGATAGTAATAGGGGTTTGTTATAGGGTATAGTAATAAGGGTTTGTTATAGGGGATAGTAATAGGGGTTTGTTATATGGGAAAGTAATAGGGACTTCTAATAGGGCAATGAAGTTTGCTGGAGGGTATACTGTGAATATAATGACAGCTGTGTGGGGTCTGTATGGGGGGTCCCAACACCTGCACAGATTGAAAGGGGATGTCCATTAACTGTCTTACACTAATTAGCTCGTGACAGACTAATGACCACAGCCTGCACGTGTCACACACCTGCCATCGCACAGGGGCGCCGATAACCCTTCACCGAAGCGCCTGCGTCTCCCTCTATAGTAACCTCGTTATACTATGGGGCAATTGTAGGGTCCGTGTCTCTATTCTGTTGCCACAACAGGACTTTTATAGGGTCCGTGTCTCCGTTTATAGGACGGAGCCTCCATCATATATTCAATTCATACAATAGGAGTTTTATAGGGTCCGTGTCGAGGTTTATAGGGTAGAGCTTCCCGAGTATATTCCATATCTGCAACACGACTTTTATAGGGCCTGTGTCTCAGTTTATAGGGCGGAACCCCCGTGGTATATCCTATTCATACAATAGGACTTTTATAGGGCCTGTGTCACAGTATGTAGGACAGAGCTGCCCTTTAATACACCCCAGTGATACTGCTTATTACACGCCTCCCCGCTCGGCTGTGTGAATATCACATCTCTATGATGCAGCTCATTGCATTTGTCCATCTCCTTTGGAGTGGCAGAAATTTGCACCTCAGGGAGGGACGGTGACCCCCGCACACGGTGACCCCGCACACGGTGACCCCCGCACACGGTGACCCCCGCACACGGTGACCCCGCACACGGTGACCCCCGCACACGTCTAATCCCATAAACACAGCTACTCTGTTATTTCCTCTGCAAACTCCCTCTCCTCTCCTCTCTAACCCCACTCTCTCTATCACCCCCTTTGTGTCCCCCCTCTCTCTTTAACCTCTTTCTCCTCCCCCTCTCTAACCTTTTTCTCCCCCCCCTCTCTATTCCTGCTCTCTCTCACCTCTTTCACCCTCCTCTCTCTCCCCCCTTTCTCCCCCTCTCTCTATCCCCCCCTTCTCCCCCCTCTCTCTATCCCCCCCTCTCTCTCTCCCGCTCTCTCACCTCTTTCTCCCCCCCCTCTCTTTCATCTGCTCTCTCTCCCCCTCTCTCTCACTTCTTTCTCCCCCCTTCTCTCTATCCCCTGCTTTCTCTCCCCCTCTCTCTCACACCTCTTTCTCCCCCTTCTCGCTATCCCTGCTCTCTCTCACCTCTTTCTGCCCTTCTCTCTATCCCCTGCTCTCTCGCCCGCTGTTTCCCCCGCTCTCCCCCCCGCTGTCTCCCCCCTCCCTCTCTCCCTGCTCTCTCATCTCTTTCTCCCCCCTCTCTCTCTCACCTCTTTCTCCCCCCTCTCTCCCTCGCTATCTCTCACCTCTTTCTCCCCCCTCGCTCCCCCGCTCTCTCACCCCCCCTCTCTCTCAAACCTCTCCCCCATCTCTCTACCCCCCTCTCTCTCTCAAACCTCTCCCTCATCTCTCTACCCCATCTCTCTACCCCCCTCTCTCTATCCCCCTTCTCTCTCACCTTTCTCCCCCACTATCTCTCCCCCTCTCTCTCTTTACCGCGCTCTGTCTCCCCCCCCTCTCTCTCCCCTACATCCCTTCTTTCTCGCTGTCTTTTTCTCTCTCATCCCTCCCCCTTTCCCCCTCACTGGCACACACACCAAATCCCTCTTTCCATCCTGCCCTCTCTCTCACTCTTCCTCCCTTCTCATCCTGCGCTCTTCTTTCCTCCTCTCCCCTATCTTACTCTCCCCTTCCCTTATCTCCCCTCTCTCTCTCCCTCACTCCTTATCTCACCTCTCTCCCTCTCCCTCACTCCTTATCTACCCTCTCTCACTCTCCCTCACTCCTTATCTCCGCACTCTCCCTCTCTCCTTATCTCACCTCTCTCCCTCTCCCTCACTCCTTATCTCACCTCTCCCTCTCCCTCACTCCTTATCTCCCCTCTCTCTCTCCCTCTCCCTCACTCCTTATCTCCCCTCTCTCACTCCTTATCTCCCCTCTCTCTCTCCCTCACTCCTTATCTCACCTCTCTCCCTCTCCCTCACTCCTTATCTCCTTATCTCCCCTCTCACCACTCTCCCTCACTCCTTATCTCCGCACTCTCCCTCTCTCCTTATCTCACCTCTCTCCCTCTCCCTCACTCCTTATCTCCTCTCCCTCCCCCTCACTCCTTATCTCCCCTCTCTCTCTCCCTCTCCCTCACTCCTTATCTCCCCTCTCTCTCTCCTCACTCCTTATCTCTGCACTCTCTCTCTCCCCTCACTTTCTTGTCTCCCCTCTCTCACTCTCCTCACTCCTTATCTCCCCACTCTCCCCTCCCTCACTCCTTATCTCCGCACTCTCCCCCTCTCCTTATCTCACCTCTCTGCCTCTCCCTCACTCCTTATCTCCTCTCCCTCCCCCTCACTCCTTATCTCCCCTCTCTCTCTCCCTCACTCCTTATCTCCCCTCTCTCACTCCTTATCTCCCCTCTCTCACTCTCCCTCACTCCAAATCTCCCCTCTCTCACTCCTTATCTCTGCACTCTCCCTCTCCCTCACTCCTTATCTCCCCTCTCTCACTCTCCCTCACTCCTTATCTCCCCACTCTCCCTCACTCCTTATCTCACCTCTCTCCCTCTCCCTCACTCCTTATCTCCCCTCTCTATCCCTCTCCCTCACTCCTTATCTCCCCTCTCTCTCTCCCTCTCCCTCACTCCTTATCTCCCCTCTCTCACTCTCCCTCACTCCTTATCTCCCCTCTCACTCTCCCGCACTCCTTATCTCCGCACTCTCCCTCTCTCCTTATCTCCCCTCTCTCTCTCCCCTCTCCCTCACTCCTAATCTCCCCCACTCTCACTTCTCCCTCACTCCTTATCTCCCCTCTCACTCTCCCGCACTCCTTATCTCGCACTCTCCCTCTCTCCTTATCTCCCCTCTCTCTCTCCCTCTCCCCTCTCACTCCTTATCTCCCCTCTCTCCCTTTCCCTCACTCCTTATCTCCCCTCTCTCACTCCTTATCTCCCCTCTCTCACTCTCCCTCACTCCTTATCTCCACACTCTCCCTCTCCCTCACTCTGTCTCCCCTCTTTCTCTCCCTCACTCCTTATCTCCCCTCCTCTCCCTCACTTCTTATCTCTCACTCTCCCTCACTCCTATCTCCCCTCTCTCTCTCCCTCACTCCTTATCTCCCCTCTCTCACTCTCCCTCACTCCTTATATCCCCACTCTCCCTCTCCCCTCACTCCGTATCTCCCCTTTCTCCTTCTCCCTCTCCCTCTCTCCTTATCTCTCTTCTATCACACTCCCTCACTCCTTATCCCCCACTCTCACTCTCCCTCAATCCTTATCTCTCCTCTCTCCCTCACTCCTTATCCCCCACTCTCACTCTCCCTCACTCCTTATCCCCCACTCTCACTCTCCCTCACTCCTTATCCCCCACTCTCACTCTCCCTCAATCCTTATCTCTCCTCTCTCCCTCTCCCTCACTCCTTATCTCCCACTCTCACTCTACCTCACTCCTTATCTCCCCTCTCTCTCTCCCTCACTCCTTATCTCTCCTCTCACTCTTCCTCTCCCTCACTCCTTATCTCCCCTCTCTCTCCCTCACTTCTCTCTCTCACTCACTCCTTATCTCTCCTCTCTCCCTCTCCCTCACTCCTTATCTCTTCACTCTCCCTCACTCCTTATCTCTTCACTCTCCCTCAATCCTTATCTCCCCTCTCTCACTCAATCCTTATCTCCCCTCTCTCACTCTCACTCAATCCTTATCTCCCCTCTCTCACTCTCACTCTCCCTCATTCCTTATCTCTTCACTCTACCCTCACTCCTTATCTCCCCTCTCTCCCTCACTCCTTATCCCCCCTCTCTCATTCCTCCCTCACTCCTTAACTCCCCTCTCTCCCTCTCCCTCACTCCTTAACTCTCCTCTCTCATTCTCTGTCTCTTTCTCTTTCAATCTCTCTCTTTTCCCCTCTCTCGCTGTCTCTCTTCCCTTCTCCTCCTCTTACTCCCTCTCTGTCTTACCTCCCTTGACACTCTTTCCCTTAACCCTCGCTCTCTCTCTCTCTCTCTCTCTCCCCTCTCCCACCCTCTCTCTTCCTCAATCTCCCACCCTCACTCTCTTAGTTCCCCCTCTCTCTCCCTCCCCTTACTCCTCCATCACACTCTCTTTCCCCTCTCTATCTTGCCATCTCCCCCTCTTACGCTCTTTCTCTCACACTCTCTCTCCCTCCTGCTCTCTTTCCCTCCCCTTACTCTCTTTCTCTCACACTCTCTCTCCCCCCCTGCTCTCTTTCCCTCCCCTTACTCTCTTTCTCTCACACTCTCTCTCCCCCCTGCTCTCTTTCCCTCCCCTTACTCCTTTTCTCTCACACACTCTCTCTCCCCCTCCCTCTCTCCCTCCCCTTACTCTCTTTCCCTCACACTCTCTCTCCCCCTCTCTCTCTCCCTCCCCTTACTCTCTTTCTCTCACACTCTCTCTCCCCCTGCTCTCTTTCCCTCCCTTACTCTCTTTCTCTCACACTCTCTCTCCCCCCTGCTCTCTTTCACCTCCCCTTACTCTCTTTCTATCACTCTCTCTCCCCCCTGCTCTCTTTCCCTCCCCTTACTCCTTTTCTCTCACACTCTCTCTCCCCCTCCCTCTCTCCCTCCCCTTACTCTCTTTCTCTCACACTCTCTCTCCCCCTCTCTCTCTCCCTCCCCTTACTCTCTTTCTCTCACACTCTCTCTCCCCCCTGCTCTCTTTCCCTCCCCTTACTCTCTTTCTCTCACACTCTCTCTCCCCCTGCTCTCTTTCTCTCCCCTTACTCTCTTTCTCTAACACTCTCTTCCCCCTTCTCTAGCTCTCTTTCCCTCCCCCCTCCCTCTCTCTCTCTTTCCCTCCCCCCCCCTCCCTCTCTCTCTCTTTCCCTCTCTCCCTATCTCGCTGTCTTCTCAGTTCCCTCAGTCTCACATCAGGACAGGGTGTGGGGTTGGGGGGGGGGGGGGGGCGCGGTTTCTGGCTGTAGCTGTGAACTCCACATCTGTGTCCCAGATGTGCTCAGTCCAGCTGTGCCCCCCTCTACCTGCCCACGCTGGGGCTTCCATCCAGCCACCCACAGGCCTGTTCTCTCCCTGTAACAAGTAACCTACTGTCGCTCCCGAGTGCCTTATTGCCCCTGTAACATGTTATCGCAGTAACCCGCCTCCTGAGTGCCTTATTGCCCCTGTAACATGTTATTGCAGTAACCCACCTCCTGAGTGCCTTATTGCCCTGTAACATGTTATCGCAGTAACCCGCCTCCTGAGTGCCTTATTGCTCCTGTAACATGTTATCGCAGTAACCCGCCTCCTGAGTGCCTTATTGCTCCTGTAACATGTTATTGCAGTAACCCGCCTCCTGAGTGCCTTATTGCCCCTGTAACATGTTATTGCAGTAACCCGCCTCCTGAGTGCCTTATTGCTCCTGTAACATGTTATTGCAGTAACCCGCCTCCTGAGTGCCTTATTGCCCCTGTAACATGTTATTGCAGTAACCCGCCTCCTGAGTGCCTTATTGCCCCTGTAACATGTTATTGCAGTAACCCGGCTCCTGAGTGCCTTATTGCCCCTGTAACATGTTATCGTAGTAACCCGCCTCCTGAGTGCCTTATTGACCCTGTAACATGTTATCGTAGTAACCCGCCTTATTGCCCCTGTAACATGTTATTGCAGTAACCCGGCTCCTGAGTGCCTTATTGCCCCTGTTACATGTTAGTGCAGTAACCCGCCTCCTGAGTGCCTTATTGCCCCCTGTAACATGTTATTGCAGTAACCCGCCTCCTGAGTGCCTTATTGCCCCTGTAACATGTTATTGCAGTAACCCGCCTCCTGAGTGCCTTATTGCCCCTGTAACATGTTATCGCAGTAACCCTCCCCCTGAGTGCCTTATTTCCCCTGTAACATGTTATCGCAGTAACCCGCCTCCTGAGTGCCTTATTGCCCCTGTAACATGTTATCGCAGTAACCCGCCCCCCGAGTGCCTTATTGCCCCTGTAACATGTTATTGCAGTAACCCCCCTCCTGAGTGCCTTATTGCCCCTGTAACATGTTATTGCAGTAACCCGCCTCCTGAGTGCCTTATTGCCCCTGTAACATGTTATTGCAGTAACCCGGCTCCTGAGTGCCTTATTGCCCCTGTAACATGTTATTGCAGTAACCCGGCTCCTGAGTGCCTTATTGCCCCTGTTACATGTTAGTGCAGTAACCCGCCTCCTGAGTGCCTTATTGCCCCTGTAAGATGTTATTGCAGTAACCCGCCTCCTGAGTGCCTTATTGCCCCTGTAACATGTTATTGCAGTAATCCGCCTCCTGAGTGCCTTATTGCCCCTGTAACATGTTATTGCAGTAACCCGCCTCCTGAGTGCCTTATTGCCCCTGTAACATGTTATTGCAGTAACCCGCCTCCTGAGTGCCTTATTGCTCCAGTAACATGTTATTGCCGTAACCCGCCTCCTGAGTGCCTTATTGCCCCTGTAACATGTTATTGCAGTAACCCCCCTCCTGAGTGCCTTATTGCCCTGTAACATGTTATCGCAGTAACCCGCCTCCTGAGTGCCTTATTGCTCCTGTAACATGGTATTGCAGTAACCCGCCTCCTGAGTGCCTTATTGCCCCTGTAACATGTTATTACAGTAACTTGCCTCCTGAGTGCCTTATTACCCTGTAACATGTTATTGCAGTAATCCGCCTCCTGAGTGCCTTATTGCCCCTGTAACATGTTATTGCAGTAACCCGCCTCCTGAGTGCCTTATTGCCCCTGTAACATGTTATTGCAGTAACCCGCCTCCTGAGTGCCTTATTGCTCCAGTAACATGTTATTGCCGTAACCCGCCTCCTGAGTGCCTTATTGCCCCTGTAACATGTTATTGCAGTAACCCCCCTCCTGAGTGCCTTATTGCCCTGTAACATGTTATCGCAGTAACCCGCCTCCTGAGTGCCTTATTGCTCCTGTAACATGGTATTGCAGTAACCCCCCTCCTGAGTGCCTTATTGCCCCTGTAACATGTTATTGCAGTAACCCGCCTCCTGAGTGCCTTATTGCTCCTGTAACATGGTATTGCAGTAACCCGCCTCCTGAGTGCCTTATTGGGTAAATGCTTTGCACAATTATATATATTTTTATATATATATTGATCACACATCACCGCTAAACACTTTAAATAAATCCTTTTAGTCACAGAAAGCATTAAAAGAAACGAAAACCCACAGAACAGTCCGAATAGAAACAAAGTGTTTGTGTGGACACTCTCTCACTCTCTCTCTCACACTCTCTCTCACACACTCCATCCTTCATATGACTGCATCTCACTCGCACTGTCTCACACTCTCTCACTCTCTCTCCCACTCTCTCCCACTCCCCCACTCTCTCACACTCACTCCATCCTTCATATGACTGCATCTCTCTCTCACTGTCTCACACTCTCTCACTCTCTCTCACTCTCTCTCCCACTCCCCCACTCTCTCACACTCACTCTCCATCCTTCATATGACTGCATCTCTCTCTCACACACACACTATACAGCACATAGGGATTTAGGAAAAGGGCATTTCTCAGGCATACTCGGCATGGATCTACAACGCAGCGCGTTCATGTACACAGGGGCAGGGTGGGTCCCTGGTTCCCTGTAACCACTGCAAAAAGAAATCTGGAATTCATAAAACCCTTAACAACTCCCCTTCTCCGTCTCCCCGGGAGAGGCCAGCCGGGGACTAAAGGAATTCCTCATTCCTGGCTCCAGCCCTACAGCCGGGCCAGGCCGCCGGCATTACAGATCGCAAGCTCCCGCGCCCACAAACCTATCCTTTTAGGGCTGAATTCTGCACTGCGTTTTTATAGGGTTTCTCTTGACGGGGATGAAGGAGGCGGTGTGTGTGTGTGTGGAGGGGGGGAGGTCGGGGGGGGGGCATTACACACACACACACACACAAAATAACCCCAAATGCATCTCTGTATCCCACGGAGCATCGCGCCTCTCTGGACAACATGTCCCTTTTTGATGTGGAAGTTAGCCGCTGCGAAACGCGTCGGCGCTTTACCCCGTACACGATCACAGCCACGACAATTGCATGGCCGTTGGGTAACCGTGAAGGGATTGGGTGGGGGGTGACGGGTCCTTCAACGCAGCAATCTTAAAGGTCCCCCCCCCCGTCCCCCCGTTGGACATCGCACCTTTGCTACGGAGGCAGAAACCCTACCCCACATCTGGTTCCGCTTAGCGGTCGGAGAGGGAGCGTTCCTATTAAATGGCCACACAGTTGTAGGGACGAGAGCCACGCTGGCAGTTGCCCCGCTCTGGGTGTAACGGGGTAACGCGCACCCTCCCCCAATTTACAGGGGCACCCCAATTTCCATTGCACTCACCTGATTTTCTCTGCGCTGAATTCCAGCGAACAAATTCCTCCACCCTCTCCTTGTGTATCTCTCTCTCCTCTCTCCTTCTGTATCTCGCTCCTCTCTCCCTCTCCTTGTGTATCTCTCTCCTCTCTCCCCTTCTGTCTCTCTATTCTCTCTCCTTCTGTCTCTCTCTTCCTGTATCTCTTTCTCCTTCTGTAACTCTCTTCTCTCCCCTTCTGTATCTCTCTCTCTTCTCTCTCCTTCTGTATCGCTCTCTTCTCTCTCCTTCTGTATCTCTCTCTTCTCTCTCCTTCTGTATCTCTCTCTTCTCTCTCCTGTCTCTCTCTCCTCTCTCCTTGTGTATCTCTCTCTCTTCTCTCTCCTTATGTCTCTCCCTCTTTTCTCTCCTTCTGTATTTCTCTCTTCTCCCTCCTTCTGTATCTCTCTCTTTTCTCTTTCTGTATTTCCCTTCACCCTCCTTCTGTATCTCTCTCTCTCTCTCTCTCTCTCTCTCTCTTCTCCCTCTTGTATCTCTCTCTCTCTTCTCTCTCCTTCCTTTCCCTCCTTCTGTATCTTTCTGTCTTCTCTCTTTCCTTCCCCTCTCCCCTTCTTTTTCTCTCCAAAAATATTCCCCCAGCTCCAAAACCTCTTACTGGGACCAACCTCCCCCCCCCCTTCTCCATCCCCAGCTCCACCCCCCCAACTGCAGACTCTTAAAGACACAGGACGCCCAGACACACATTTGGGAAGGAAAAACTGAAAAACAAAGCACGAGACAGGAAGAGAAATGTTAAAAACCCTGATTTTTCAAATGGGTGAAACTGAGACGCGTTAGGGATTGTGTGATGCGTTGTGTTAGCGCGTGTGTGACGTGTACACTTGGTTACACAAGGCGTACCACAATAAAGTTGTAATAATATTTTTTTTAGTTATTGTAAATAAATAAAAAACTAATAATAATTGGTAATTAAAAGAATCAAAAAAAAAGATTTAAATATATAATTTGGATATGGAACATATAGAAAATGGTAAAGAAATTCATGTAGCGAAGATAATTGTATTTGCTAAGATGGATATATTAAAAATGTAAAAGCATATATTAAAAATGTAAAGGGATAAATGTTGTTCTATTATCAAAATTGTATATGTAAGATGTTAATATATTCATGTAAAATTATAAAAAAATATTGAAATAAAAAAAAAAAAGTTGTAATAATAATAGCATGTTCTTGTATAGCGCTGCTAGTTTTTAGGTAGCACGTTACAGAGACATTTTGCAGGCGCAGGTCCCTGCCCCGTGGAGCTTACAATCTATGTTTTTGGTGCCTGAGGCACAGGGAGATAAAGTGTCTTGCCCAAGGTCACAAGGAGCCGACGCCGGGAATTGAACGGGAATATTATTGAATGAATGAACTTCGACATCTCTGCCGTTAAGGAATGGGACAAAATCGCCCGGTAATGTCGCTGCAGGGCGTAGGATTTTGAGGGATAGGGGTTCAGGTTAGGAATATTAGGGTTAGGGGTTAAGGTTAGTAATATTAGGGTTAGGGGTTCAGGTTAGGAATATTAGGGTTAGGGGGTAAGGTTAGGAATATTAGGGTTAGGGGTTATGGTTAGGAATATTAGGGTTAGGTGTTAAGGTTAGGAATATTAGGGTTGGGGGTTAAGGTTAGGAATATTAGGGTTAGGGGTAAGGTTAGGAATATTAGGGTTAGGGGTTAAGGTTAGGAATATTAGGGTTAGAGGCTCAGGTTAGGAATATTAGGGTTAGGGGTTAAGGTTAGGAATATTAGGGTTAGGGGGTAAGGTTAGGAGTATTAGGGTTAGGTGTTAAGGTTAGGAATATTAGGGTTAGGGGTAAGGTTAGGAATATTAGGGTTAGGGGTTAAGGTTAGGAATATTAGGGTTAGAGGCTCAGGTTAGGAATATTAGGGTTAGGGGTTAAGGTTAGGAATATTAGGGTTAGGGGTTAAGGTTAGGAATATTAGGGTTAGGGGGTAAGGTTAGGAGTATTAGGGTTAGGTGTTAAGGTTAGGAATATTAGGGTTAGGGGTAAGGTTAGGAATATTAGGGTTAGGGGTTAAGGTTAGGAATATTAGGGTTAGGGGTTAAGGTTAGGAATATTAGGGTTAGGGGTTAAGGTTAGGAATATTAGGGTTAGGGGTTAAGGTTAGGAATATTAGGGTTAGGGGGTAAGGTTAGGAATATTAGGGTTAGGTGTTAAGGTTAGGAATATTAGGGTTAGGGGTAAGGTTAGGAATATTAGGGTTAGGGGTTAAGGTTAGGAATATTAGGGTTAGGGGTAAAGGTTAGGAATATTAGGGTTAGGGGTTAAGGTTAGGAATATTAGGGTTAGGAGTTAAGGTTAGGAATATTAGGGTTAGGAGTTAAGGTTAGGAATATTAGGGTTAGGGGTTAAGGTTAGGAATATTAGGGTTAGGGGTTAAGGTTAGGAATATTAGGGTTAGGGGTTAAGGTTAGGAATATTAGGGTTAGAGGCTCAGGTTAGGAATATTAGGGTTAGGGGGTAAGGTTAGGAGTATTAGGGTTAGGGGTTAAGGTTAGGAATATTAGGGTTCGGGGTTAAGGTTAGGAATATTAGGGTTAGGGGTTAAGGTTAGGAATATTAGGGTCAGGGGTTAAGGTTAGGAATATTAGGGTTAGGGGGTAAGGTTAGGAATATTAGGGTTAGGGGTAAGGTTAGGAATATTAGGGTTAGGGGTTAAGGTTAGGAATATTAGGGTTAGGGGTTAAGGTTAGGAATATTAGGGTTAGGGGTTAAGGTTAGGAGTATTAGGGTTAGGGGTTCAGGTTAGGAATATTAGGGTTAGGGGTTAAGGTTAGGAATATTAGGGTTAGGGGTTCAGGTTAGGAATATTAGGGTTAGGGGGTTAAGGTTAGGAATATTAGAGTTAGGGGTTAAGGTTAGGGGTTAAAGTTAGGAATATTAGAGTTAGGGGTTAAGGTTAGGGGTTAAGTTTAGGAATATTAGGGTTAGGGATTAAGGTTAGGAATATTAGGGTTAGGGGTTAAGGTTAGGGGTTAAGGTTAGGAATATTAGGGTTAGGGGTTAAGGTTAGGAATATTAGGGTTAGGGGTTAAGGTTAGGAATATTAGAGATAGGGGTTAAGGTTAGGAATATTAGGGTTAGGGGTTAAGGTTAGGAATATTAGAGTTAGGGGTTAAGGTTAGGAATATTAGGGTTAGGGGTTAAGGTTAGGAATATTAGGGTTAGGGGTTAAGGTTAGGAATATTAGGGTTAGGGGTTAAGGTTAGGAATATTAGGGTTAGGGGTTAAGGTTAGGAATATTAGGGTTAGGGGTTAAGGTGAGGAATATTAGGGTTAGGGGTTCAGGTTAGGAATATTAGGGTTAGGGGTTAAGGTTATGAATATTAGGGTTAGGGGTTAAGGTTATTAATATTAGGGTTAGGGGTTAAGGTTAGGAATATTAAGGTTATGGGTTCAGGTTAGGAGTATTAGGGTTAGGGGTTCAGGTTAGGAATATTAGGGTTAGGTGTTAAGGTTAGGAGTATTAGGGTTAGGGGTTAAGGTTAGGAATATTAGGGTTAGGGGTTAAGGTTAGGAGTATTAGGGTTAGGGGTTAAGGTTAGGAATATTAGAGTTAGGGGTTCAGGTTAGGAATATTAGAGTTAGGGGTTCAGGTTAGGAATATTAGGGTTAGGGGTTAAGGTTAGGAATATTAGGGTTAGGGGTTAAGGTTAGGAGTATTAGGGTTAGGGGTTAAGGTTAGGAATATTAGGGTTAGGGGGTAAGGTTAGGAATATTAGGGTTAGGGGTTAAGGTTAGGAATATTAGGGTTAGGGGTTCAGGTTAGGAATATTAGGGTTAGGAGTTATGTTTAGGAATATTAGGGTTAGGAGGTAAGGTTAGGAGTATTAGGGTTAGAGGTTAAGGTTAGGAATATTAGGGTTAGGGGGTAAGGTTAGGAATATTAGGGTAAGGGGTTAAGGTTAGGAATATTAGGGTTAGGGGTTAAGGTTAGGAATATTAGGGTTAGGGGTAAAGTTAGGAATATTGGGGTTAGGGGTCAAGGTTAGGAATATTAGGGTTAGGGGTTCAGGTTAGGAATATTAGGGTTAGGGGGTTAAGGTTAGGAATATTAGGGTTAGGGGTTAAGGTTAGGAATAGTAGGGTTAGGGGGTTAAGGTTAGGAATATTAGGGTTAGGGGTTAAGGTTAGGAATATTAGGGTTTGGGTTAAGGGTTATTAGAGGTAGGGGTTTAGGTTTAGGGGTTAAAGTTCGGAATATTAGGGTTAGTGATTAAGGTTTTTAGTGGTGTTAGCATTAGGCTGCGCCCAGGGTGATACTGAGTGGGGCGCGCGCTCGTGCTCTGCGCGATCAAACACATTGCTACAATGTTTGTCCAGCGTGGGCGCGCACGTACCCGTAAGCGCGCGGCGCTCAACTGCTCGCAGAGACAAGTAATGTCGCTGGCGCGTCACGTGAGCAATTCGCCCAATGAGGGCCAACCAGCTCCGTGACATCACGGCCGCGACCCCCGCGACACGCCCCCTCTCCCCGAGCGCGCAACTGGCTGTCCACAAATCCCCCCAAGTAACACGAGCGTCGGCGCGCTCTCCTTCCCCCTGGCCGCAGCTTAACATTCGCGCCGTGTATAAGGAAGCCCGTGCTCGCGCTGCCGTCCCGCATGTTTAGTCTGCGGCCGGGTGAACGCGAGCGAGCTGGCGCCCGAGATCCGTGACGCAAGGCGCTCGTTTTGCCCGGGCCATTTGCGTCCTGCTAGTTGCGTGCGTAGGGGGCGGGGGGGGGAGGTCGTGTCCATGACATCACGGAGCCGGTTCGCCCTCGAGCGCACCGCTCACGCGCCGCGCCAGAATCAAACTTGTTCGCCTCTGCAAGCAGCCGCGCGCTCACGCTGGACACACACATGGTAGCACTGTGGTTGATTGCGCAGAGCTAGGCGAGTTCTCATTGGTGGAGAGGCAGATCTGTGGGAGAGGATCGCACAGCCCACGGGTTCGGACCTGGAATAGCTGCGCCTGCGGCTGCACTTCCGGACCTCCCGCTCACCCGCTCACCCGCCCGCACCTTGTAGCTATAGGTGTAATTGCATCTGATTTTATTGTCACGTCGTCATTAATGTTATGTCAAGTCCAATCGGGGGACAGTTTGACCAGATACATTTATATACTGCCCCTCAGCTATTCCCGCTTCTATTCGGTTAACGTTTAAAAGCTCCCTGCGTGCACTGCTGTGTATACATGAATGCAGTGTATACCTGGGCTCCCTGTGTGTATATGAATGCATTGTATACCTGGGCTCCCTGTGTATATATGAATGCATTGTATACCTGGGCTCCCTGTGTGTATATGAATGCATTGTATACCTGGGCTCCCTGTGTATATATGAATGCATTGTATACCTGGGCTCCCTGTGTATATGAATGCATTGTATACCTGAACTCCCGGTGTATATATGAATGCATTGTATACCTGAACTCCCGGTGTATATATGAATGCATTGTATACCTGAATTCCCGGTGTATATATGAATGCATTGTATACCTGGGCTCCCGGTGTATATATGAATGCATTGTATACCTGAACTCCCGGTGTATATATGAATGCATTGTATACCTGGGCTCCCTGTGTATATATGAATGCATGGTATACCTGAACTCCCGGTGTATATATGAATGCATTGTATACCTGAACTCCCGGTGTATATACAGTTAGGTCCGGAAATAATTGGACACTGACACATTTTTCAGAAATTTGGCTCTGTACGCCACCACAATGGATTTGAAATGAAACAACCGAGATGCAATAGAAGTGCAGACTTTCAGCTTTAATTCAAGGGGTTGAACAAAAATATCGTATGAAACGTTTAGGAATTGCAACCATTTTCATACACAGTCCCTTTATTTCAGGGGCTCAAATGTAATTGGACAAATTAACACAATCATATATAAAATGTTCATTTTTAATACTTTGTCGAGAATCCTTTGCAGGCAATGACTGCTTGAATTCTGGAACACATGGACATCACCAAACGCTGGGTTTCCTCCTTTGTGATACTTTGCCAGGCCTTTACTGCAGCTGTCTTTAGTTGTTGTTTGTTCGTGGGTCTTTCAGCCTTAAGTTTTGTCTTCAGCAAGTGAAATGCATGCTCAATCGGGTTGAGATCAGGTGATTGACTCGGCCATTGCAGAATATTCCACTTCTTTGCCTTAAAAAACTCGTGGGTTGCTTTTGCAGTATGTTTTGGGTCATTGTCCATCCGTAAAGTGAAGCGCCGTCCACTCAACTTCGCTGAATTTGGCTGAATCTGAGCAGACACTACATCCACTTCAGAATTCATCCAGCTGCTTCTGTCTTCTGTCACATCAATAAACACTAGTGACCCAGTGTCATTGTAAGCAATGCATGCCCATGCCATCACACTGCCTCCACCGTGTTTTACAGATGATGTGGTATGCTTCGGATCATGAGCCGTTCCAAGCCTTCTCCATACTTTTTTCTTGCCATCATTCTGGTACAGATTGATCTTAGTTTCATCTGTCCAAAGAATGCTGTTCCAGAACTGGGCTGGCTTTTTTTTTTAGATATTGTTTGGCAAAGTCTAATCTGGCCTATTCTTGAGGCTTATGAATGGTTTGCACCTTGTGAACCCTCTGTATTTGCTCTCGTGAAGTCTTCTCTTTATGGTAGACTTGGATAATGATATGCCAAGCTCCTGGAGAGTGTTCTTCACTTGGCTGGATGTTGTGAAGGGGTTTTTCTTTACCATGGAAAGGATCCTACGATCATCCACCACTGTTGTCTTCCGTGGACGTCCAGGCCTTTTTGTGTTGCAGAGCTCACCAGTGCGTTCTTTTTTCCCCAGAATGTACCAAACTGCTGATTTGGCCGCTCCCAATGTTCCTGCTATCTCTCTGATGGATTTTCATTTTTTTGCAGCCTAAGGATACCGTTTCACTTGCATTGAGAGCTCCTTTGACCGCATGTTGTGGGTTCACAGCAACAGCTTCCAAATGCGAATGCCACACCTGGAATCAACTCCAGACCTTTTACCTGCTTAATTGATGATGAAATAACGAAGGAATAGCCCACACCTGTCCATGAAACAGCTTTTGAGTCAATTGTCCAATTACTTTTGGTCCCTTGAAAAAGAGGGGGCTACATATTAAAGAGATGTAATTCCTAAACCCTTCCTCCAATTTGGATGTGAATACGCTCAAAATAAAGCTGATAGACTGCACTTTAAGCCCATATTCATTATTTAACTGTAACTTGAATTTATTTTGGTACACAGCCGAAATAACAAAACTTGTATCAGTGTCCAATTATTTCCGAACCTAACTGTATGAATGCATTGTATACCTGGACTGTATATATGAATGCATTGTATACCTGAGCTATACAGTATATATGAATGCATTGTATACCTGGGCTGTATATATGAATGCATTGTATACCTGGGCTGTATATATGAATGCGTTGTATACCTGGGCTGTATATATGAATGCGTTGTATACCTGAGCTGTATATATGAATGCATTGTATACATGGGCTGTATATATGAATGCATTGTATACCTGGGCTGTATATATGAATGCATTGTATACCTGGGCTGTATATATGAATGCATTGTATATCTGGGCTGTATATATGAATGCATTGTATATCTGGGCTGTATATATGTATGCATTGTATACCTCAGTATATGCATTGTATACCTCAGTGAGTAAAGACACTGACTGGCACTGAGAGTTTGGAGCCTGGTTCAATTGCCAGTGTCGGCTCCTTGTGACCTTGGGTAAGTCACTTTATCTCCCTGTGCCTCAGGCACCAAAAACATAGATTGTAAGCTCCACGGGGCAGGGACCTGCGCCTGCAAAATGTCTCTGTAAAGCGCTTTGTAAAACTAGCAGTGCTATACAAGAACATATTATTATTATTATACCTGGGCTCCCTGTGTGCACTGATATATAAATACATACTGTACATATTGTATACCTGCTCTGTATATGAATGTATACCTGTGTGCACTGATATATAAATACATACTGTACATATTGTATACCTGCTCTGTATATGAATGTATACCTGTGTGCACTGATATATAAATACATACTGTACATATTGTATACCTGCTCTGTATATGAATGTATACCTGTGTGCACTGATATATAAATACATACTGTACATATTGTATACCTGCTCTGTATATGAATGTATACCTGTGTGCACTGATATATAAATACATACTGTACATATTGTATACCTGCTCTGTATATGAATGTATACCTGTGTGCACTGATATATAAATACATACTGTACATATTGTATACCTGCTCTGTATATGAATGCATACCTGTGTGCACTGATATATAAATACATACTGTACATATTGTATACCTGCTCTGTATATGAATGCATACCTGTGTGCACTGCTTTATATATGAAGGAATTGAACACACATCGTTCGAAGAGCTTTATTACAAAACTTATCTCACAGTGACAGCAGGACAGACATACTGTAGTGACAGTGACCCTGTATGAGCAGTATAGTGACTGTGTGACAGCAGGACAGACATACTGTAGTGACAGTGACCCTGTATGAGCAGTATAGTGACTGTGTGACAGGGTGACAGCAGGACAAACATACTGTAGTGACAGTGACCCTGTATGAGCAGTATAGTGACTGTGTGACAGCAGGACAGACATACTGTAGTGACAGTGACCCTGTATGAGCAGTATAGTGACTGTGTGACAGGGTGACAGCAGGACAGACATACTGTAGTGACAGTGACCCTGTATGAGCAGTATAGTGACTGTGTGACAGCAGGACAGACATACTGTAGTGACAGTGACTCTGTATGAGCAGTATAGTGACTGTGTGACAGCAGGACAGACATACTGTAGTGACAGTGACCCTGTATGAGCAGTATAGTGACTGTGTGGCACAGGGTGACAGCAGGACAGACATACTGTAGTGACAGTGACCCTGTATGAGCAGTATAGTGACTGTGTGACAGCAGGACAGACATACTGTAGTGACAGTGACCCTGTATGAGCAGTATAGTGACTGTGTGACAGCAGGACAGACATACTGTAGTGACAGTGACCCTGTATGAGCAGTATAGTGACTGTGTGGCACAGGGTGACAGCAGGACAGACATACTGTAGTGACAGTGACCCTGTATGAGCAGTATAGTGACTGTGTGACAGGGTGACAGCAGGACAGACATACTGTAGTGACAGTGACCCTGTATGAGCAGTATAGTGACTGTGTGACAGCAGGACAGACATACTGTAGTGACAGTGACCCTGTATGAGCAGTATAGTGACTGTGTGACAGGGTGACAGCAGGACAGACATACTGTAGTGACAGTGACCCTGTATGAGCAGTATAGTGACTGTGTGACAGCAGGACAGACATACTGTAGTGACAGTGACCCTGTATGAGCAGTATAGTGACTGTGTGACTGTGTGACAGCAGGACAGACATACTGTAGTGACAGTGACCCTGTATGAGCAGTATAGTGACTGTGTGACACGGTGACAGCAGGACAGACATACTGTAGTGACAGTGACCCTGTATGAGCAGTATAGTGACTGTGTGACAGCAGGACAGACATACTGTAGTGACAGTGACCCTGTATGAGCAGTATAGTGACTGTGTGGCACAGGGTGACAGCAGGACAGACATACTGTAGTGACAGTGACCCTGTATGAGCAGTATAGTGACTGTGTGGCACAGGGTGACAGCAGGACAGACATACTGTAGTGACAGTGACCCTGTATGAGCAGTATAGTGACTGTGTGACACGGTGACAGCAGGACAGACATACTGTAGTGACAGTGACCCTGTATGAGCAGTATAGTGACTGTGTGACAGCAGGACAGACATACTGTAGTGACAGTGACCCTGTATGAGCAGTATAGTGACTGTGTGACACAGTGACAGCAGGACAGACATACTGTAGTGACAGTGACCCTGTATGAGCAGTATAGTGACTGTGTGACAGCAGGACAGACATACTGTAGTGACAGTGACCCTGTATGAGCAGTATAGTGACTGTGTGACAGGGTGACAGCAGGGCAGACATACTGTAGTGACAGTGACCCTGTATGAGCAGTATAGTGACTGTGTGACAGGGTGACAGCAGGACAGACATACTGTAGTGACAGTGACCCTGTATGAGCAGTATAGTGACTGTGTGGCACAGGGTGACAGCAGGACAGACATACTGTAGTGACAGTGACCCTGTATGAGCAGTATAGTGACTGTGTGACAGGGTGACAGCAGGACAGACATACTGTAGTGACAGTGACCCTGCATGAGCAGTATAGTGACTGTGTGACACGGTGACAGCAGGACAAACATACTGTAGTGACAGTGACCCTGTATGAGCAGTATAGTGACTGTGTGACAGGGTGACAGCAGGACAAACATACTGTAGTGACAGTGACCCTGTATGAGCAGTATAGTGACTGTGTGGCACACGGTGACAGCAGGACAGACGTACTGTAGTGACAGTGACCCTGTATGAGCAGTATAGTGACTGTGTGACAGCAGGACAGACATACTGTAGTGACAGTGACCCTGTATGAGCAGTATAGTGACTGTGTGACACGGTGACAGCAGGACAAACATACTGTAGTGACAGTGACCCTGTATGAGCAGTATAGTGACTGTGTGGCACAGGGTGACAGCAGGACAGACATACTGTAGTGACAGTGACCCTGTATGAGCAGTATAGTGACTGTGTGGCACAGGGTGACAGCAGGACAGACATACTGTAGTGACAGTGACCCTGTATGAGCAGTATAGTGACTGTGTGGCACAGGGTGACAGCAGGACAGACATACTGTAGTGACAGTGACCCTGTATGAGCAGTATAGTGACTGTGTGACAGGGTGACAGCAGGACAGACATACTGTAGTGACAGTGACCCTGTATGAGCAGTATAGTGACTGTGTGACAGGGTGACAGCAGGACAGACATACTGTAGTGACAGTGACCCTGTATGAGCAGTATAGTGACTGTGTGACACGGTGACAGCAGGACAGACATACTGTAGTGACAGTGACCCTGTATGAGCAGTATAGTGACTGTGTGACACGGTGACAGCAGGACAGACATACTGTTGTGACAGTGACCCTGTATGAGCAGTATAGTGACTGTGTGACAGCAGGACAGACATACTGTAGTGACAGTGACCCTGTATGAGCAGTATAGTGACTGTGTGACAGGAGGACAGACATACTGTAGTGACAGTGACCCTGTATGAGCAGTATAGTGACTGTGTAACACGGTGACAGCAGGACAGACATACTGTAGTGACAGTGACCCTGTATGAGCAGTATAGTGACTGTGTGACACGGTGACAGCAGGACAGACATACTGTTGTGACAGTGACCCTGTATGAGCAGTATAGTGACTGTGTGACAGGGTGACAGCAGGACAGACATGGTGATAATGACTGACAGCAGGAGAGTGACACAGTGTAACAGCCAATCCAGTGCCACCGTTCGACACCTCCCGCCTCTCCTTTTAACCAATTGGCTTTCTCCGTCTTGCTCCTTCCACGCCTCACACAACTGGCTCTGCGATTGGCTCTGCTCGGTGCGTCCAACAAACCTTTTAACGCAACGACCTTTAAACCCCTGAGACGCCTCTGCCGTTAAAAGGTCCGAGCCCCAATTAGCGAGTCAGACACGGGAAGCGCTCGGAGATGCGACACCTTGTCGGCCATCTTTAATATGCAACCTCGTAGCTTTGCTAATTAAGGCCCAATAAGAAACCCCATATACATTGCACACCGCGCTCGTTAAGGGTGTCTCCATATTAAAAATACCCGCACAAAATATAACGTTAGATACGTTTGCCCCACAAAAGAGGGAGATTTGGGATTAAAAAAAAATGAATGGATTTGGGGGTTGAAAGGGGCATTCAGTGGGGCCGCCCCTGTTTTGGGGGCGATCAGTGGGGCTGTCCCTGGTATTGGGGCGAGAGGGATCCATGAGTTTGGGTTGAGACAGGGAGGGGGCAGAATTCATTAACACCGCCCCATCAAATGTAACCCCTTATAAGACGGCCAGAAGGGCCTGCAAGGCACTGCGAAGGGGGTAATGGGGGGACTAAAATATGTACGCCGTTCCCTGATGAGTGCGGGTTAAGGGAGAGAGAGGGGAAGAAGGGGTAGGGGAAGGAGGGGGGGGGAGAGAGAGGGGAGGGAGGAGGTGGGAGAGAGAGAGGGGAGGGAGGAGGAGGGAGAGAGAGGGGAGGGAGGAGGAGGGAGAGAGAGGGGGGAGTGAGAGGGGGTGGGAGAGAGGAGAGAGAGGGGGTGGGGGAGAGAGGGGGTGGAAGAGAGAGGGTGGAGGAGGAAGGAGGTGGAACAGAGGGGAGGGAAAGGTTGGGGGGGAGGAGGTGGGAGAGAAAGGGGGGGGAAGGAGGTGGGAGAGAAAGGGGGGGGGAGGAGGTGGGAGAGAAAGGGGGGGAGGAGGTGGAATAGACAGATGGGGGGGAGGTGGGAGAGGGGGGGGGGAGGTGGGAGAGGGGGAGGAGGTCAGTCATATTGGAGGGATTATCTGAGATTTAGACATGACAGTGCTGCATGTCCCCTGTCACTGTCCCGTCTCTGTGACACGGTCATTATCTGCTGTCACCGTCCCGTCTCTGTGACACGGTCATTATCTGCTGTCACTGTCCCGTCTCTGTGACAGTCATTATCTGCTGTCACCGTCCAGTCTCTGTGACACGGTCATTATCTGCTGACACCGTCCCGTCTCTGTGACAGGGTCATTATCTGCTGTCACCGTCCAGTCTCTGTGACACGGTCATTATCTGCTGTCACCGTCCAGTCTCTGTGACACAGTCATTATCTGCTGTCACCGTCCAGTCTCTGTGACACGGTCATTATCTGCTGTCACCGTCCCGTCTCTGTGACACGGTCATTATCTGCTGTCACTGTCCCGTCTCTGTGACAGTCATTATCTGCTGTCACCGTCCAGTCTCTGTGACACGGTCATTATCTGCTGTCACCGTCCCGTCTCTGTGACAGGGTCATTATCTGCTGTCACCGTCCAGTCTCTGTGACAGTCATTATCTGCTGTCACCGTCCAGTCTCTGTGACACGGTCATTATCTGCTGTCACCGTCCCGTCTCTGTGACACGGTCATTATCTGCTGTCACTGTCCCGTCTCTGTGACAGTCATTATCTGCTGTCACCGTCCAGTCTCTGTGACACGGTCATTATCTGCTGTCACCGTCCCGTCTCTGTGACAGGGTCATTATCTGCTGTCACCGTCCAGTCTCTGTGACACGGTCATTATCTGCTGTCACCGTCCAGTCTCTGTGACACAGTCATTATCTGCTGTCACCGTCCAGTCTCTGTGACACGGTCATTATCTGCTGTCACCGTCCAGTCTCTGTGACACAGTCATTATCTGCTGTCACCGTCCAGTCTCTGTGATACAGTCATCATCGTCTGTCACTGTCCCCTCTCCTCCTCCTCATGCCCACTGTCCCCCTCTCCTCCTCGTGACCCCTGTCCTCCTCATGCCCCCTGTCCCGTCCTTCTCTCTGTCCCTGGGAGGGGACAGGTGACCGCGGGACTGAAGGGGACAGGTGACCGCAGCACTGCAGGGGACAGGTGACCGCGGGACCGCACACTCAGCAGCGACACATGGCTCTGCCCTCTCTACAAGGGCTAAAATTGTACAGGACAACGTGACACTGCCCCCCCTCCCCTCCATTCCCCCCAGGGTTCTGATTGGTCCCTGAAGCGTGTGACATCACACGGTAGCTCTGCACGGTTGTCCCCTGGCCGTGCGATGGTTAATGCCCATCCCTGGGGTATCTGTCGGGACAATAAGGCACACAGGGGGTCTCAGGCTTCGATCCGGCGCAGGCTGGAGCGGTTCACGGAGTCTCTGTGAGGGAGAGAGTGTTATAGAGAGTGTTATAGAGAGTGTTATAGAGAGTGCTAAAGAGCAGCGGTGCGCGAGACTTTGTTTGGGGGGGAGGGGGGCGCAGCAGATTAAGAAGAGGGCGCTAATGGGCGACGTGAGGCTCACACGTCGTTCTTTTCATCTTTAGTATTGTCGTGACGGACTAAATAACGTGTTAGGACTTTATCTGCTCAACACTATCTTCACATCTAGGCTCCAAGTGTTACACCCATGCGTGAGCGCGGGCAGGGTACACGGGTCTCACCCATGTGTGAGCGCGGGCAGGGTACACGGGTCTCACCCATGTGTGAGCGCGGGCAGGATACACGGGTCTCACCCATGCGTGAGCGCGGGCAGGATACACGGGTCACACCCATGCGTGAGCGCGGGCAGGGTACACGGGTCTCACCCATGCGTGAGCGCGGGCAGGATACACGGGTCACACCCATGCGTGAGCGCGGGCAGGGTACACGGGTCTCACCCATGCGTGAGCGTGTGCAGGATACACGGGTCACACCCATGCGTGAGCGCGGGCAGGGTACACGGGTCAACCCATGCGTGAGCGCGGGCAGGGTACACGGGTCTCACCCATACGTGAGCGTGTGCAGGATACACGGGTCACACCCATGCGTGAGCGCGGGCAGGATACACGGGTCACACCCATGCGTGAGCGCGGGCAGGGTACACGGGTCAACCCATGCGTGAGCGTGGGCAGGATACACGAGTCACACCCATACGTGAGCGTGTGCAGGATACACGGGTCACACCCATACGTGAGCGCGGGCAGGATACACGGGTCACACCCACACGTGAGCGCGGGCAGGGTACACGGGTCTCACCCATGCGTGAGCGCGGGCAGGGTACACGGGTCTCACCCATGCGTATCTCCCGGCCGCACTCCCTGCGCATCTGATCTCAGACGCGCTGTTAGAGAGGGTTGGGGTTCCTTACAATGCATCCGATATCAGACGCGCTATTAGAGAGGGTTGGGGTTCCTTACAATGCATCCGATCTCAGACGCGCTATTAGAGAGGGTTGGGGTTTCTTACAATGCATCTGATCTCAGACATGCTATTAGAGAGGGTTGGGGTTCCTTACATTGCATCTGATCTCAGACGCGCTATTAGAGAGGGTTGGGGTTCCTTACAATGCATCTGATCTCAGACGCGCTATTAGAGAGGGTTGGGGTTCCTTACATTGCATCTGATCTCAGACGCGCTATTAGAGAGGGTTGGGGTTCCTTACAATGCATCTGATCTCAGACGCGCAATTAGAGAGGGTTGGGGTTCCTTACAATGCATCTGATCACAGACACGCTATTAGAGAAGGTTGGGGTTCCTTACATTGCATCTGATCTCAGACGCGCTATTAGAGAGGGTTGGGGTTCCTTACAATGCATCTGATCTCAGACACATTATTAGAGAGGGTTGGGGTTCCTTACATTGCATCTGATCTCAGACGCGCTATTAGAGAGGGTTGGGGTTCCTTACAATGCATCTGATCACAGACACGCTATTAGAGAAGGTTGGGGTTCCTTACATTGCATCTGATCTCAGACGCGCTATTAGAGAGGGTTGGGGTTCCTTACAATGCATCTGATCTCAGACGCGCTATTAGAGAGGGTTGGGGTTCCTTACATTGCATCTGATCTCAGACGCGCTATTAGAGAGGGTTGGGGTTCCTTACAATGCATCTGATCTCAGACGCGCTATTAGAGAGGGTTGGGGTTCCTTACAATGCATCTGATCTCAGACGCGCTATTAGAGCGGGTTGGGGTTCCTTACAATGCATCTGATCTCAGACGCGCTATTAGAGAGGGTTGGGGTTCCTTACAATGCATCGGATCTCAGACGCGCTGTTAGAGAGGGTTGGGGTTCCTTACAATGCATCTGATCTCAGACGCGCTATTAGAGAGGGTTGGGGTTCCTTACAATGCATCGGATCTCAGACGCGCTATTAGAGAGGGTTGGGGTTCCTTACAATACATCGGATCTCAGACGCGCTGTTAGAGAGGGTTGGGGTTCCTTACAATGCATCTGATCTCAGACGCACTATTAGAGAGGGTTGGGGTTCCTTACAATGCATCGGATCTCAGACGCGCTATTAGAGAGGGTTGGGGTTCCTTACAATGCATCTGATCACAGACGCGCTATTAGAGTGGGTTGGGGTTCCTTACAATGCATCTGATCTCAGACGCGCTATTAGAGAGGGTTGGGGTTCCTTACAATGCATCGGATCTCAGACGCGCTGTTAGAGAGGGTTGGGGTTCCTTACAATGCATCGGATCTCAGACGCGCTATTAGAGAGGGTTGGGGTTCCTTACAATGCATCTGATCTCAGACGCGCTATTAGAGAGGGTTGGGGTTCCTTACAATGCATCGGATCTCAGACGCGCTGTTAGAGAGGGTTGGGGTTCCTTACAATGCATCTGATCTCAGACGCGCTATTAGAGAGGGTTGGGGTTCCTTACAATGCATCGGATCTCAGACGCGCTATTAGAGAGGGTTGGGGTTCCTTACAATACATCGGATCTCAGACGCGCTGTTAGAGAGGGTTGGGGTTCCTTACAATGCATCTGATCTCAGACGCGCTATTAGAGAGGGTTGGGGTTCCTTACAATGCATCGGATCTCAGACGCGCTATTAGAGAGGGTTGGGGTTCCTTACTATGCATCTGATCACAGACACGCTATTAGAGAAGGTTGGGGTTCCTTACATTGCATCTGATCTCAGACGCGCTATTAGAGAGGGTTGGGGTTCCTTACAATGCATCTGATCTCAGACACATTATTAGAGAGGGTTGGGGTTCCTTACAATGCATCTGATCTCAGACGCGCTATTAGAGAGGGTTGGGGTTCCTTACATTGCATCTGATCTCAGACGCGCTATTAGAGAGGGTTGGGGTTCCTTACAATGCATCTGATCTCAGACGCGCTATTAGAGAGGGTTGGGGTTCCTTACAATGCATCTGATCTCAGACGCGCTATTAGAGCGGGTTGGGGTTCCTTACAATGCATCTGATCTCAGACGCGCTATTAGAGAGAGTTGGGGTTCCTTACAATGCATCGGATCTCAGACGCGCTGTTAGAGAGGGTTGGGGTTCCTTACAATGCATCTGATCTCAGACGCGCTATTAGAGAGGGTTGGGGTTCCTTACAATGCATCGGATCTCAGACGCGCTATTAGAGAGGGTTGGGGTTCCTTACAATACATCGGATCTCAGACGCGCTGTTAGAGAGGGTTGGGGTTCCTTACAATGCATCTGATCTCAGACGCACTATTAGAGAGGGTTGGGGTTCCTTACAATGCATCGGATCTCAGACGCGCTATTAGAGAGGGTTGGGGTTCCTTACAATGCATCGGATCTCAGACGCGCTATTAGAGAGGGTTGGGGTTCCTTACAATGCATCGGATCTCAGACGCGCTATTAGAGAGGGTTGGGGTTCCTTACACTGCATCTGATCTCAGACGCGCTATTAGAGAGGGTTGGGGTTCCTTACAATGCATCGGATCTCAGACGCGCTGTTAGAGAGGGTTGGGGTTCCTTACAATGCATCGGATCTCAGACGCGCTATTAAAGAGGGTTGGGGTTCCTTACAATGCATCTGATCTCAGACGCACTATTAGAGAGGGTTGGGGTTCCTTACAATGCATCGGATCTCAGACGCGCTATTAGAGAGGGTTGGGGTTCCTTACAATGCATCTGATCACAGACGCGCTATTAGAGTGGGTTGGGGTTCCTTACAATGCATCTGATCTCAGACGCGCTATTAGAGAGGGTTGGGGTTCCTTACAATGCATCGGATCTCAGACGCGCTGTTAGAGAGGGTTGGGGTTCCTTACAATGCATCTGATCTCAGACGCGCTATTAGAGCGGGTTGGGGTTCCTTACAATGCATCTGATCTCAGACGCGCTATTAGAGAGGGTTGGGGTTCCTTACAATGCATCGGATCTCAGACGCGCTGTTAGAGAGGGTTGGGGTTCCTTACAATGCATCTGATCTCAGACGCGCTATTAGAGAGGGTTGGGGTTCCTTACAATGCATCGGATCTCAGACGCTCTATTAGAGAGGGTTGGGGTTCCTTACAATGCATCGGATCTCAGACGCGCTATTAGAGAGGGTTGGGGTTCCTTACAATACATCGGATCTCAGACGCGCTGTTAGAGAGGGTTGGGGTTCCTTACAATGCATCTGATCTCAGACGCACTATTAGAGAGGGTTGGGGTTCCTTACAATGCATCGGAACTCAGACGCGCTATTAGAGAGGGTTGGGGTTCCTTACAATGCATCTGATCACAGACGCGCTATTAGAGTGGGTTGGGGTTCCTTACAATGCATCTGATCTCAGACGCGCTATTAGAGAGGGTTGGGGTTCCTTACAATGCATCGGATCTCAGACGCGCTGTTAGAGAGGGTTGGGGTTCCTTACAATGCATCGGATCTCAGACGCGCTATTAGAGAGGGTTGGGGTTCCTTACACTGCATCTGCTCTCAGACGCGCTATTAGAGAGGGTTGGGGTTCCTTACAATGCATCTGATCTCAGACACGCTATTAGAGTGGGTTGGGGTTCCTTACAATGCATCTGATCTCAGACGCGCTATTAGAGTGGGTTGGGGTTCCTTACAATGCATCTGATCTCAGACACGCTATTAGAGTGGGTTGGGGTTCCTTACAATGCATCTGATCTCAGACACGCTATTAGAGTGGGTTGGGGTTCCTTACAATGCATCTGATCTCAGACACGCTATTAGAGTGGGTTGGGGTTCCTTACAATGCATCTGATCTCAGATGCGCTATTAGAGTGGGTTGGGGTTCCTTACAATGCATCTGATCTCAGACACGCTATTAGAGAGGGTTGGGGTTCCTTACAATGCATCGGATCTCAGACGCGCTGTTAGAGAGGGTTGGGGTTCCTCAGAATTTCCCTTGGAGTTCCCCGTTTCCCCATCTCTTGTTAACGATAAAGAATTCTCCACCGATTCCCCCATTATCTGCACCCCTAATAGACTAGGTGTCCACATTTGAGCTCAGTGAGGCCTTCATCTTTTCTTCTAACTTCACTACGGCCATCAATACCCCATTTCATCGCTTCAGCTCCGTCTCCCAGTTCTTGCCGCGCTGCTTCAGCGGAGAGAGAGTCCGGCAGGCGTAGGTAGCCAGGTTTAGGTTTTGTGTAACCTCCGGGGGATTCGTGGCCCCCTATGCCTTCTCCCTGCACCCTGTCACACCCGGGGACCTCCCCGCCTCCGGAGAATGAGGGACATATATTTCGGCGTGTTCCATATTTGGGGGTTGAGGCCTTTGCGTGCCGTGCCGGCCCCATTGGCATGTTGGCAAGCACCTGTCCCACTTTAGCCGGGTCTATTGTACAAGCTTTCATAGTACGGTTACCGCACAAGGGCCGCTATACATCTTCCCGACACCCGCTGCCCCCGCCCCGCCACTGTGAGGCAGCGAGATAAGAATGTGATGGAAGGTATTTATATTTACACACACAGTGCGCCCCCTGCATATATATGGCATGCTCCATGTATTTGTATATGTGTATATATATATATCAAATGGAAATATTACTGTGCGCTCATTTGCATGTCTTAGACAGGTCTGCACCCCCGCCTCTCACCATTATCCCCCAGCATACAGTGCTGCCACTGCAGCAAGGGATTCTGGGAAATGACATGCAAATGAGCACACAGTGTCACCTTTTGCTTCAAAACCATTTTTAACATGGTTCCCTATATATATATATATATATTTATTGTGTGTATAACACACACACCCACACACCACTCTCCCATGTATACCTGGCGCTGGTGTGCGGCAGTAGATCAGTATACAGCTGTGCGATGCGGCGGGATATTAACGGGTTCAGCGCCTCCTTGAGCCGCTGGTAATTCCTCTCCAGTTCCCGGTGATATTCCCGCTGATCCGGACCAATCAGAGTCTTGTTCTTCCGCAGGGCGTCCTCGCATCTGGGGGGAGAGCACTCAGACATACAACACCCCGTGTGCAGGGACCTCCCCTGTGTCCTCACATCTGGGGGGAGAGCACTCAGATATACAACACCCCGTGTGCATATACAGTCACACACACATTATTATATCTGCGCACACGGCTATCTATATACAGAGAAGGCAGTGCCCGTGTGGCAGGGACCTCCCCTGCGTCCTCACATCTGGGGGAGAGAGCACTCAGACATACAACACCCCGTGTGCATATACAGTCACACACACATTATTATATCTGCGCACACGGCTATCTATATACAGAGAGGGCAGTGCCCGTGTGGCAGGGACCTCCCCTGTGTCCTCACATCTGGGGGGAGAGCACTCAGATATACAACACCCCGTGTGCATATACAGTCACACACACATTATTATATCTGCGCACACGGCTATCTATATACAGAGAAGGCAGTGCCCGTGTGGCAGGGACCTCCCCTGCGTCCTCACATCTGGGGGAGAGAGCACTCAGATATACAACACCCCGTGTGCATATACAGTCACACACACATTATTATATCTGCGCACACGGCTATCTATATACAGAGAAGGCAGTGCCCGTGTGGCAGGGACCTCCCCTGTGTCCTCACATCTGGGGGGAGAGCACTCAGATATACAACACCCCGTGTGCATATACAGTCACACACACATTATTATATCTGCGCACACGGCTATCTATATACAGAGAGGGCAGTGCCCGTGTGGCAGGGACCTCCCCTGTGTCCTCACATCTGGGGGGAGAGCACTCAGATATACAACACCCCGTGTGCATATACAGTCACACACACATTATTATATCTGCGCACACGGCTATCTATATACAGAGAAGGCAGTGCCCGTGTGGCAGGGACCTCCCCTGCGTCCTCACATCTGGGGGAGAGAGCACTCAGACATACAACACCCCGTGTGCATATACAGTCACACACACATTATTAGATCTGCGCACACGGCTATCTATATACAGAGAAGGCAGTGCCCGTGTGGCAGGGACCTCCCCTGTGTCCTCACATCTGGGGGGAGAGCACTCAGATATACAACACCCCGTGTGCATATACAGTCACACACACATTATTATATCTGCGCACACGGCTATCTATATACAGAGAAGGCGGTGCCCGTGTGGCAGGGACCTCCCCTGCGTCCTCACATCTGGGGGGAGAGCACTCAGATATACAACACCCCGTGTGCATATACAGTCACACACACATTATTATATCTGCGCACACGGCTATCTATATACAGAGAGGGCAGTGCCCGTGTGGCAGGGACCTCCCCTGCGTCCTCACATCTGGGGGGAGAGCACTCAGATATACAACACCCCGTGTGCATATACAGTCACACACACATTATTATATCTGCGCACACGGCTATCTATATACAGAGAAGGCAGTGCCCGTGTGGCAGGGACCTCCCCTGTGTCCTCACATCTGGGGGAAGAGCACTCAGATATACAACACCCCGTGTGCATATACAGTCACACACACATTATTATATCTGCGCACACGGCTATCTATATACAGAGAAGGCGGTGCCCGTGTGCAGGGACCTCCCCTGTGTCCTCACATCTGGGGGGAGAGCACTCAGATATACAACACCCCGTGTGCATATACATTCACACACACATTATTATATCTGCGCACACGGCTATCTATATACAGAGAGGGCAGTGCCCGTGTGGCAGGGACCTCCCCTGTGTCCTCACATCTGGGGGGAGAGAGCACTCAGATATACAACACCCCGTGTGCATATACAGTCACACACACATTATTAGATCTGCGCACACGGCTATCTATATACAGAGAAGGCAGTGCCCGTGTGGCAGGGACCTCCCCTGTGTCCTCACATCTGGGGGGAGAGCACTCAGATATACAACACCCCGTGTGCATATACAGTCACACACACATTATTAGATCTGCGCACACGGCTATCTATATACAGAGAAGGCAGTGCCCGTGTGGCAGGGACCTCCCCTGTGTCCTCACATCTGGGGGGAGAGCACTCAGATATACAACACCCCGTGTGCATATACATTCACACACACATTATTATATCTGCGCACACGGCTATCTATATACAGAGAGGGCGGTGCCCGTGTGGCAGGGACCTCCCCTGTGTCCTCACATCTGGGGGGAGAGCACTCAGATATACAACACCCCGTGTGCATATACAGTCACACACACATTATTATATCTGCGCACACGGCTATCTATATACAGAGAGGGCAGTGCCCGTGTGGCAGGGACCTCCCCTGTGTCCTCACATCTGGGGGGAGAGCACTCAGATATATAACACCCCGTGTGCATATACAGTCACACACACATTATTATATCTGCGCACACGGCTATCTATATACAGAGAAGGCAGTGCCCGTGTGGCAGGGACCTCCCCTGTGTCCTCACATCTGGGGGGAGAGCACTCAGATATACAACACCCCGTGTGCATATACAGTCACACACACATTATTATATCTGCGCACACGGCTATCTATATACAGAGAAGGCGGTGCCCGTGTGGCAGGGACCTCCCCTGTGTCCTCACATCTGGGGGGGGGAGCACTCAGATATACAACACCCCGTGTGCATATACAGTCACACACACATTATTATATCTGCGCACACGGCTATCTATATACAGAGAAGGCGGTGCCCGTGTGGCAGGGACCTCCCCTGTGTCCTCACATCTGGGGGGGGAGCACTCAGATATACAACACCCCGTGTGCATATACAGTCACACACACATTATTATATCTGCGCACACGGCTATCTATATACAGAGAAGGCGGTGCCCGTGTGGCAGGGACCTCCCCTGTGTCCTCGCATCTGGGGGGAGAGAGCACTCAGATATACAACACCCCGTGTGCATATACAGTCACACACACATTATTAGATCTGCGCACACGGCTATCTATATACAGAGAAGGCAGTGCCCGTGTGGCAGGGACCTCCCCTGTGTCCTCACATCTGGGGGGAGAGCACTCAGATATACAACACCCCGTGTGCATATACAGTCACACACACATTATTATATCTGCGCACACGGCTATCTATATACAGAGAAGGCGGTGCCCGTGTGGCAGGGACCTCCCCTGTGTCCTCACATCTGGGGGGGGAGCACTCAGATATACAACACCCCGTGTGCATATACAGTCACACACACATTATTATATCTGCGCACACGGCTATCTATATACAGAGAAGGCGGTGCCCGTGTGGCAGGGACCTCCCCTGTGTCCTCGCATCTGGGGGGAGAGAGCACTCAGATATACAACACCCCGTGTGCATATACAGTCACACACACATTATTAGATCTGCGCACACGGCTATCTATATACAGAGAAGGCAGTGCCCGTGTGGCAGGGACCTCCCCTGTGTCCTCACATCTGGGGGGAGAGCACTCAGATATACAACACCCCGTGTGCATATACAGTCACACACACATTATTATATCTGCGCACACGGCTATCTATATACAGAGAAGGCAGTGCCCGTGTGGCAGGGACCTCCCCTGTGTCCTCACATCTGGGGGGAGAGAGCACTCAGATATACAACACCCCGTGTGCATATACAGTCACACACACATTATTATATCTGCGCACACGGCTATCTATATACAGAGAAGGCAGTGCCCGTGTGGCAGGGACCTCCCCTGTGTCCTCACATCTGGGGGGAGAGAGCACTCAGATATACAACACCCCGTGTGCATATACAGTCACACACACATTATTATATCTGCGCACACGGCTATCTATATACAGAGAAGGCAGTGCCCGTGTGGCAGGGACCTCCCCTGTGTCCTCACATCTGGGGGGAGAGAGCACTCAGATATACAACACCCCGTGTGCATATACAGTCACACACACATTATTATATCTGCGCACACGGCTATCTATATACAGAGAAGGCAGTGCCCGTGTGGCAGGGACCTCCCCTGTGTCCTCACATCTGGGGGGAGAGCACTCAGATATACAACACCCCGTGTGCATATACAGTCACACACACATTATTATATCTGCGCACACGGCTATCTATATACAGAGAAGGCGGTGCCCGTGTGGCAGGGACCTCCCCTGTGTCCTCGCATCTGGGGGGAGAGCACTCAGATATACAACACCCCGTGTGCATATACAGTCACACACACATTATTAGATCTGCGCACACGGCTATCTATATACAGAGAAGGCAGTGCCCGTGTGGCAGGGACCTCCCCTGTGTCCTCACATCTGGGGGGAGAGAGCACTCAGATATACAACACCCCGTGTGCATATACAGTCACACACACATTATTATATCTGCGCACACGGCTATCTATATACAGAGAAGGCAGTGCCCGTGTGGCAGGGACCTCCCCTGTGTCCTCACATCTGGGGGGAGAGCACTCAGACATACAACACCCCGTGTGCATATACAGTCACACACACATTATTATATCTGCGCACACGGCTATCTATATACAGAGAAGGCAGTGCCCGTGTGGCAGGGACCTCCCCTGTGTCCTCACATCTGGGGGGAGAGAGCACTCAGATATACAACACCCCGTGTGCATATACAGTCACACACACATTATTATATCTGCGCACACGGCTATCTATATACAGAGAAGGCGGTGCCCGTGTGGCAGGGACCTCCCCTGTGTCCTCACATCTGGGGGGAGAGCACTCAGATATACAACACCCCGTGTGCATATACAGTCACACACACATTATTATATCTGCGCACACGGCTATCTATATACAGAGAAGGCAGTGCCCGTGTGGCAGGGACCTCCCCTGTGTCCTCACATCTGGGGGGAGAGCACTCAGATATACAACACCCCGTGTGCATATACAGTCACACACACATTATTATATCTGCGCACACGGCTATCTATATACAGAGAAGGCAGTGCCCGTGTGGCAGGGACCTCCCCTGTGTCCTCACATCTGGGGGGAGAGCACTCAGATATACAACACCCCGTGTGCATACACATTCACACACACATTATTATATCTGCGCACACGGCTATCTATATACAGAGAAGGCGGTGCCCGTGTGGCAGGGACCTCCCCTGTGTCCTCACATCTGGGGGGAGAGAGCACTCAGATATACAACACCCCGTGTGCATATACAGTCACACACACATTATTATATCTGCGCACACGGCTATCTATATACAGAGAGGGCAGTGCCCGTGTGGCAGGGACCTCCCCTGTGTCCTCACATCTGGGGGGGGAGAGCACTCAGACATACAACACCCCGTGTGCATATACAGTCACACACACATTATTATATCTGCGCACACGGCTATCTATATACAGAGAAGGCAGTGCCCGTGTGGCAGGGACCTCCCCTGTGTCCTCACATCTGGGGGGAGAGCACTCAGATATACAACACCCCGTGTGCATATACAGTCACACACACATTATTATATCTGCGCACACGGCTATCTATATACAGAGAAGGCAGTGCCCGTGTGGCAGGGACCTCCCCTGTGTCCTCACATCTGGGGGGAGAGCACTCAGATATACAACACCCCGTGTGCATATACAGTCACACACACATTATTATATCTGCGCACACGGCTATCTATATACAGAGAAGGCAGTGCCCGTGTGGCAGGGACCTCCCCTGTGTCCTCACATCTGGGGGGGGGGGGAGCACTCAGATATACAACACCCCGTGTGCATATACATTCACACACACATTATTATATCTGCGCACACGGCTATCTATATACAGAGAAGGCAGTGCCCGTGTGGCAGGGACCTCCCCTGTGTCCTCACTTCTGGGGGGGGAGAGCACTCAGATATACAACACCCCGTGTGCATATACAGTCACACACACATTATTAGATCTGCGCACACGGCTATCTATATACAGAGAAGGCAGTGCCCGTGTGGCAGGGACCTCCCCTGTGTCCTCACATCTGGGGGGGAGAGCACTCAGATATACAACACCCCGTGTGCATATACAGTCACACACACATTATTATATCTGCGCACACGGCTATCTATATACAGAGAAGGCAGTGCCCGTGTGGCAGGGACCTCCCCTGTGTCCTCACATCTGGGGGGAGAGCACTCAGATATACAACACCCCGTGTGCATATACAGTCACACACACATTATTATATCTGCGCACACGGCTATCTATATACAGAGAAGGCGGTGCCCGTGTGGCAGGGACCTCCCCTGTGTCCTCACATCTGGGGGGAGAGAGCACTCAGATATACAACACCCCGTGTGCATATACAGTCACACACACATTATTATATCTGCGCACACGGCTATCTATATACAGAGAAGGCAGTGCCCGTGTGGCAGGGACCTCCCCTGTGTCCTCGCATCTGGGGGGAGAGCACTCAGATATACAACACCCCGTGTGCATATACAGTCACACACACATTATTATATCTGCGCACACGGCTATCTATATACAGAGAAGGCAGTGCCCGTGTGGCAGGGACCTCCCCTGTGTCCTCACATCTGGGGGGGGGGGGAGCACTCAGATATACAACACCCCGTGTGCATATACATTCACACACACATTATTATATCTGCGCACACGGCTATCTATATACAGAGAAGGCGGTGCCCGTGTGGCAGGGACCTCCCCTGTGTCCTCACTTCTGGGGGGGGAG
The DNA here is from genome assembly GCF_040206685.1 of Ascaphus truei. Taxonomy (NCBI): domain Eukaryota; kingdom Metazoa; phylum Chordata; class Amphibia; order Anura; family Ascaphidae; genus Ascaphus; species Ascaphus truei. The sequence continues at coordinate 25,014,278 of NC_134502.1, forward strand.
AGCACTCAGATATACAACACCCCGTGTGCATATACAGTCACACACACATTATTAGATCTGCGCACACGGCTATCTATATACAGAGAAGGCAGTGAACGTGTGGCAGGGACCTCCCCTGTGTCCTCACATCTGGGGGGAGAGCACTCAGACATACAACACCCCGTGTGCATATACAGTCACACACACATTATTATATCTGCGCACACGGCTATCTATATACAGAGAAGGCAGTGCCCGTGTGGCAGGGACCTCCCCTGTGTCCTCACATCTGGGGGGAGAGCACTCAGATATACAACACCCCGTGTGCATATACAGTCACACACACATTATTATATCTGCGCACACGGCTATCTATATACAGAGAAGGCGGTGCCCGTGTGGCAGGGACCTCCCCTGTGTCCTCACATCTGGGGGGAGAGAGCACTCAGATATACAACACCCCGTGTGCATATACAGTCACACACACATTATTATATCTGCGCACACGGCTATCTATATACAGAGAAGGCGGTGCCCGTGTGGCAGGGACCTCCCCTGTGTCCTCACATCTGGGGGGAGAGCACTCAGATATACAACACCCCGTGTGCATATACAGTCACACACACATTATTAGATCTGCGCACACGGCTATCTATATACAGAGAAGGCAGTGCCCGTGTGGCAGGGACCTCCCCTGTGTCCTCACATCTGGGGGGAGAGTACTCAGATATACAACACCCCGTGTGCATATACAGTCACACACACATTATTATATCTGCGCACACGGCTATCTATATACAGAGAAGGCAGTGCCCGTGTGGCAGGGACCTCCCCTGTGTCCTCGCATCTGGGGGGAGAGAGCACTCAGATATACAACACCCCGTGTGCATATACAGTCACACACACATTATTATATCTGCGCACACGGCTATCTATATACAGAGAAGGCAGTGCCCGTGTGGCAGGGACCTCCCCTGTGTCCTCACATCTGGGGGGAGAGCACTCAGATATACAACACCCCGTGTGCATATACAGTCACACACACATTATTAGATCTGTGCACACGGCTATCTATATACAGAGAAGGCAGTGCCCGTGTGGCAGGGACCTCCCCTGTGTCCTCACATCTGGGGGGAGAGCACTCAGATATACAACACCCCGTGTGCATATACAGTCACACACACATTATTATATCTGCGCACACGGCTATCTATATACAGAGAAGGCGGTGCCCGTGTGGCAGGGACCTCCCCTGTGTCCTCACATCTGGGGGGGGAGAGCACTCAGATATACAACACCCCGTGTGCATATACAGTCACACACACATTATTATATCTGCGCACACGGCTATCTATATACAGAGAAGGCGGTGCCCGTGTGGCAGGGACCTCCCCTGTGTCCTCACATCTGGGGGGGGAGCACTCAGATATACAACACCCCGTGTGCATATACAGTCACACACACATTATTAGATCTGCGCACACGGCTATCTATATACAGAGAAGGCAGTGCCCGTGTGGCAGGGACCTCCCCTGTGTCCTCACATCTGGGGGGAGAGCACTCAGATATACAACACCCCGTGTGCATATACAGTCACACACACATTATTATATCTGCGCACACGGCTATCTATATACAGAGAAGGCAGTGCCCGTGTGGCAGGGACCTCCCCTGTGTCCTCACATCTGGGGGGGGAGAGCACTCAGATATACAACACCCCGTGTGCATATACAGTCACACACACATTATTATATCTGCGCACACGGCTATCTATATACAGAGAAGGCAGTGCCCGTGTGGCAGGGACCTCCCCTGTGTCCTCACATCTGGGGGGAGAGCACTCAGATATACAACACCCCGTGTGCATATACAGTCACACACACATTATTATATCTGCGCACACGGCTATCTATATACAGAGAAGGCGGTGCCCGTGTGGCAGGGACCTCCCCTGTGTCCTCACATCTGGGGGGAGAGCATTCAGATATACAACACCCCGTGTGCATATACAGTCACACACACATTATTAGATCTGCGCACACGGCTATCTATATACAGAGAGGGCAGTGCCCGTGTGGCAGGGACCTCCCCTGTGTCCTCACATCTGGGGGGAGAGCACTCAGATATACAACACCCCGTGTGCATATACAGTCACACACACATTATTATATCTGCGCACACGGCTATCTATATACAGAGAAGGCGGTGCCCGTGTGGCAGGGACCTCCCCTGTGTCCTCACATCTGGGGGGGGAGAGCACTCAGATATACAACACCCCGTGTGCATATACAGTCACACACACATTATTATATCTGCGCACACGGCTATCTATATACAGAGAAGGCAGTGCCCGTGTGGCAGGGACCTCCCCTGTGTCCTCACATCTGGGGGGAGAGCACTCAGATATACAACACCCCGTGTGCATATACAGTCACACACACATTATTATATCTGCGCACACGGCTATCTATATACAGAGAAGGCAGTGCCCGTGTGGCAGGGACCTCCCCTGCGTCCTCACATCTGGGGGGAGAGAGCACTCAGATATACAACACCCCGTGTGCATACACATTCACACACATTATTATATCTGCGCACACGGCTATCTATATACAGAGAAGGCAGTGCCCGTGTGGCAGGGACCTCCCCTGCGTCCTCACATCTGGGGGGAGAGCACTCAGATATACAACACCCCGTGTGCATATACAGTCACACACACATTATTATATCTGCGCACACGGCTATCTATATACAGAGAAGGCGGTGCCCGTGTGGCAGGGACCTCCCCTGTGTCCTCACATCTGGGGGGGGAGAGCACTCAGATATACAACACCCCGTGTGCATATACAGTCACACACACATTATTATATCTGCGCACACGGCTATCTATATACAGAGAAGGCAGTGCCCGTGTGGCAGGGACCTCCCCTGCGTCCTCACATCTGGGGGGAGAGCACTCAGACATACAACACCCCGTGTGCATATACAGTCACACACACATTATTATATCTGCGCACACGGCTATCTATATACAGAGAAGGCAGTGCCCGTGTGGCAGGGACCTCCCCTGCGTCCTCACATCTGGGGGGAGAGAGCACTCAGATATACAACACCCCGTGTGCATATACAGTCACACACACATTATTATATCTGCGCACACGGCTATCTATATACAGAGAAGGCAGTGCCCGTGTGGCAGGGACCTCCCCTGCGTCCTCACATCTGGGGGGAGAGAGCACTCAGATATACAACACCCCGTGTGCATACACATTCACACACACATTATTATATCTGCGCACACGGCTATCTATATACAGAGAAGGCAGTGCCCATGTGGCAGGGACCTCCCCTGTGTCCTCACATCTGAGGGGGGGAGAGCACTCAGATATACAACACCCCGTGTGCATATACAGTCACACACACATTATTAGATCTGCGCACACGGCTATCTATATACAGAGAAGGCGGTGCCCGTGTGGCAGGGACCTCCCCTGTGTCCTCACATCTGGGGGGAGAGCACTCAGATATACAACACCCCGTGTGCATATACAGTCACACACACATTATTATATCTGCGCACACGGCTATCTATATACAGAGAAGGCAGTGCCCGTGTGGCAGGGACCTCCCCTGCGTCCTCACATCTGGGGGGAGAGAGCACTCAGATATACAACACCCCGTGTGCATACACATTCACACACACATTATTATATCTGCGCACACGGCTATCTATATACAGAGAAGGCAGTGCCCGTGTGGCAGGGACCTCCCCTGTGTCCTCACATCTGAGGGGGGGAGAGCACTCAGATATACAACACCCCGTGTGCATATACAGTCACACACACATTATTAGATCTGCGCACACGGCTATCTATATACAGAGAAGGCGGTGCCCGTGTGGCAGGGACCTCCCCTGTGTCCTCACATCTGGGGGGGGAGAGCACTCAGATATACAACACCCCGTGTGCATATACAGTCACACACACATTATTATATCTGCGCACACGGCTATCTATATACAGAGAAGGCAGTGCCCGTGTGGCAGGGACCTCCCCTGTGTCCTCACATCTGGGGGGGGGAGAGAGCACTCAGATATACAACACCCCGTGTGCATATACAGTCACACACACATTATTATATCTGCGCACACGGCTATCTATATACAGAGAAGGCAGTGCCCGTGTGGCAGGGACCTCCCCTGTGTCCTCACATCTGGGGGGAGAGCACTCAGATATACAACACCCCGTGTGCATATACAGTCACACACACATTATTATATCTGCGCACACGGCTATCTATATACAGAGAAGGCAGTGCCCGTGTGGCAGGGACCTCCCCTGTGTCTTCACATCTGGGGGGAGAGCACTCAGATATACAACACCCCGTGTGCATATACAGTCACACACACATTATTATATCTGCGCACACGGCTATCTATATACAGAGAAGGCGGTGCCCGTGTGGCAGGGACCTCCCCTGTGTCCTCACATCTGGGGGGAGAGCACTCAGATATACAACACCCCGTGTGCATATACATTCACACACACATTATTATATCTGCGCACACGGCTATCTATATACAGAGAAGGCGGTGCCCGTGTGGCAGGGACCTCCCCTGTGTCCTCACATCTGGGGGGAGAGCACTCAGATATACAACACCCCGTGTGCATATACAGTCACACACACATTATTATATCTGCGCACACGGCTATCTATATACAGAGAAGGCAGTGCCCGTGTGGCAGGGACCTCCCCTGTGTCCTCGCATCTGGGGGAGAGCACTCAGATATACAACACCCCGTGTGCATATACAGTCACACACACATTATTATATCTGCGCACACGGCTATCTATATACAGAGAAGGCGGTGCCCGTGTGGCAGGGACCTCCCCTGTGTCCTCGCATCTGGGGGGAGAGCACTCAGATATACAACACCCCGTGTGCATATACAGTCACACACACATTATTATATCTGCGCACACGGCTATCTATATACAGAGAGGGCAGTGCCCGTGTGGCAGGGACCTCCCCTGTGTCCTCACATCTGGGGGGAGAGCACTCAGATATACAACACCCCGTGTGCATATACAGTCACACACACATTATTATATCTGCGCACACGGCTATCTATATACAGAGAAGGCAGTGCCCGTGTGGCAGGGACCTCCCCTGTGTCCTCACATCTGGGGGGAGAGCACTCAGATATACAACACCCCGTGTGCATATACAGTCACACACACATTATTATATCTGCGCACACGGCTATCTATATACAGAGAAGGCAGTGCCCGTGTGGCAGGGACCTCCCCTGTGTCCTCACATCTGGGGGGAGAGCACTCAGACATACAACACCCCGTGTGCATATACAGTCACACACACATTATTATATCTGCGCACACGGCTATCTATATACAGAGAAGGCGGTGCCCGTGTGGCAGGGACCTCCCCTGCGTCCTCGCATCTGGGGGGAGAGCACTCAGATATACAACACCCCGTGTGCATATACAGTCACACACACATTATTATATCTGCGCACACGGCTATCTATATACAGAGAAGGCAGTGCCCGTGTGGCAGGGACCTCCCCTGTGTCCTCGCATCTGGGGGGAGAGCACTCAGACATACAACACCCCGTGTGCATATACAGTCACACACACATTATTATATCTGCGCACACGGCTATCTATATACAGAGAAGGCAGTGCCCGTGTGGCAGGGACCTCCCCTGTGTCCTCACATCTGGGGGGAGAGCACTCAGATATACAACACCCCGTGTGCATATACAGTCACACAC
>NC_134502.1:25025051-25040182 GCF_040206685.1 Ascaphus truei
CCTGTGATGGGATAAGAGGGCGTCTCACACACGGGGTTCCTATAAGTATAATAGGGTCAGTGACACCTCCCTGTGATGGGATAAGAGGGCGTCTCACACACGGGGTTCCTATAAGTATAATAGGGTCAGTGACACCTCCCTGTGATGGGATAAGAGGGCGTCTCGCACACGGGGTTCCTATAAGTATAATAGGGTCAGTGACACCTCCCTGTGATGGGATAAGAGGGTGTCTCACACACGGGGTTCCTATAAGTATAATAGGGTCAGTGACACCTCCCTGTGATGGGATAAGAGGGCGTCTCACACACGGGGTTCCTATAAGTATAATAGGGTCAGTGACACCTCCCTGTGATGGGATAAGAGGGCGTCTCACACACGGAGTTCCTATAAGTATAATAGGGTCAGCGACACCTCCCTGTGATGGGATAAGAGGGCGTCTCACACACGGGGTTCCTATAAGTATAATAGGGTCAGTGACACCTCCCTGTGATGGGATAAGAGGGCGCCTCACACACGGGGTTCCTATAAGTATAATAGGGTCAGTGACACCTCCCTGTGATGGGATAAGAGGGCGCCTCACACACGGGGTTCCCATAAGTTAATAGGGTCAGTCACACCTCCCTGTGATGGGATAAGAGGGCGTCTCACACACGGGGTTCCTATAAGTATAATAGGGTCAGTGACACCACCCTGTGATGGGATAAGAGGGCGTCTCACACACGGGGTTCCTATAAGTATAATAGGGTCAGTGACACCTCCCTGTGATGGGATAAGAGGGCGTCTCACACACGGGGTTCCTATAAGTATAATAGGGTCAGTGACACCTCCCTGTGAGGGGATAAGAGGGCGTCTCACACACGGGGTTCCTATAAGTATAATAGGGTCAGTGACACCTCCCTGTGATGGGATAAGAGGGCGTCTCACACACGGGGTTCCTATAAGTATAATAGGGTCAGTGACACCTCCCTGTGAGGGGATAAGAGGGCGTCTCACACACGGGGTTCCTATAAGTATAATAGGGTCAGTGACACCTCCCTGTGAGGGGATAAGAGGGCGTCTCACACACGGGGTTCCTATAAGTATAATAGGGTCAGTGACACCTCCCTGTGATGGGATAAGAGGGCGTCTCACACACGGGGTTCCTATAAGTATAATAGGGTCAGTGACACCTCCCTGTGATGGGATAAGAGGGCGTCTCACACACGGAGTTCCTATAAGTATAATAGGGTCAGCGACACCTCCCTGTGATGGGATAAGAGGGCGTCTCCCACACGGGGTTCCTATAAGTATAATAGGGTCAGCGACACCACCCTGTGATGGGATAAGAGGGCGTCTCACACACGGGGTTCCTATAAGTATAATAGGGTCAGCGACACCTCCCTGTGATGGGATAAGAGGGCGTCTCACACACGGGGTTCCTATAAGTATAATAGGGTCAGTGACACCTCCCTGTGAGGGGATAAGAGGGCGTCTCACACACGGGGTTCCTATAAGTATAATAGGGTCAGTGACACCTCCCTGTGATGGTATAAGAGGACGTCTCACACACGGGGTTCCTATAAGTATAATAGGGTCAGTAACATCTCCCTGTGATGGTATAAGAGGACGTCTCACACACGGGGTTCCTATAAGTATAATAGGGTCAGTGACACCTCCCTGTGATGGGATAAGAGGGCGTCTCACACACGGGGTTCCTATAAGTATAATAGGGTCAGTGACACCTCCCTGTGATGGGATAAGAGGGCGTCTCACACACGGAGTTCCTATAAGTATAATAGGGTCAGCGACACCTCCCTGTGATGGGATAAGAGGGCGTCTCCCACACGGGGTTCCTATAAGTATAATAGGGTCAGCGACACCACCCTGTGATGGGATAAGAGGGCGTCTCACACACGGGGTTCCTATAAGTATAATAGGGTCAGTGACACCTCCCTGTGATGGGATAAGAGGGCGTCTCACACACGGGGTTCCTATAAGTATAATAGGGTCAGTGACACCTCCCTGTGAGGGGATAAGAGGGCGTCTCACACGGGGTTCCTATAAGTATAATAGGGTCAGTGACACCTCCCTGTGATGGTATAAGAGGACGTCTCACACACGGGGTTCCTATAAGTATAATAGGGTCAGTAACATCTCCCTGTGATGGTATAAGAGGACGTCTCACACACGGGTTCCTATAAGTATAATAGGGGCAGTGACACCTCCCTGTGATGGGATAAGAGGGCGTCTCACACACAGGGTTCCTATAAGTATAATAGGGTCAGTGACACCTCCCTGTGATGGGATAAGAGGGCGTCTCACACACGGGTTCCTATAAGTATAATAGGGGCAGTGACACCTCCCTGTGATGGGATAAGAGGGCGTCTCACACACAGGGTTCCTATAAGTATAATAGGGTCAGTGACACCTCCCTGTGATGGGATAAGAGGGCGTCTCACACACGGGGTTCCTATAAGTATAATAAGGTCAGTGACACCTCCCTGTGAGGGGATAAGAGGGCATCTCACACACTGGTTCCTATAAGTATAATAGGGTCAGTGATACCTCCCTGTGATGGGATAAGAGGGCGTCTCACACACGGGGTTCCTATAAGTATAATAGGGTCAGTGACACCTCCCTGTGATGGGATAAGAGGGCGTCTCACACACGGGGTTCCTATAAGTTAATAGGGTCAGTGACACCTCCCTGTGAGGGGATAAGAGGAAATCTCACACACTGGTTCCTATAAGTATAATAGGGTCAGTGATACCTCCCTGTGATGGGATAAGAGGGCGTCTCACACACGGGGTTCCTATAAGTATAATAGGGTCAGTGACACCTCCCTGTGAGGGGATAAGAGGGCATCTCACACACTGGTTCCTATAAGTATAATAGGGTCAGTGATACCTCCCTGTGATGGGATAAGAGGGCGTCTCACACACGGGGTTCCTATAAGTATAATAGGGTCAGTGACACCTCCCTGTGAGGGGATAAGAGGGCGTCTCACACACGGGGTTCCTATAAGTATAATAGGGTCAGTGACACCTCCCTGTGATGGTATAAGAGGACGTCTCACACACGGGGTTCCTATAAGTATAATAGGGTCAGTAACATCTCCCTGTGATGGTATAAGAGGACGTCTCACACACGGGTTCCTATAAGTATAATAGGGTCAGTGACACCTCCCTGTGATGGGATAAGAGGGCGTCTCACACACGGAGTTCCTATAAGTATAATAGGGTCAGCGACACCTCCCTGTGATGGGATAAGAGGGCGTCTCCCACACGGGGTTCCTATAAGTATAATAGGGTCAGCGACACCACCCTGTGATGGGATAAGAGGGCGTCTCACACACGGGGTTCCTATAAGTATAATAGGGTCAGTGACACCTCCCTGTGATGGGATAAGAGGGCGTCTCACACACGGGGTTCCTATAAGTATAATAGGGTCAGTGACACCTCCCTGTGAGGGGATAAGAGGGCGTCTCACACACGGGGTTCCTATAAGTATAATAGGGTCAGTGACACCTCCCTGTGATGGTATAAGAGGACGTCTCACACACGGGGTTCCTATAAGTATAATAGGGTCAGTAACATCTCCCTGTGATGGTATAAGAGGACGTCTCACACACGGGTTCCTATAAGTATAATAGGGGCAGTGACACCTCCCTGTGATGGGATAAGAGGGCGTCTCACACACAGGGTTCCTATAAGTATAATAGGGTCAGTGACACCTCCCTGTGATGGGATAAGAGGGCGTCTCACACACGGGTTCCTATAAGTATAATAGGGGCAGTGACACCTCCCTGTGATGGGATAAGAGGGCGTCTCACACACAGGGTTCCTATAAGTATAATAGGGTCAGTGACACCTCCCTGTGATGGGATAAGAGGGCGTCTCACACACGGGGTTCCTATAAGTATAATAAGGTCAGTGACACCTCCCTGTGAGGGGATAAGAGGGCATCTCACACACTGGTTCCTATAAGTATAATAGGGTCAGTGATACCTCCCTGTGATGGGATAAGAGGGCGTCTCACACACGGGGTTCCTATAAGTATAATAGGGTCAGTGACACCTCCCTGTGATGGGATAAGAGGGCGTCTCACACACGGGGTTCCTATAAGTTAATAGGGTCAGTGACACCTCCCTGTGAGGGGATAAGAGGAAATCTCACACACTGGTTCCTATAAGTATAATAGGGTCAGTGATACCTCCCTGTGATGGGATAAGAGGGCGTCTCACACACGGGGTTCCTATAAGTATAATAGGGTCAGTGACACCTCCCTGTGAGGGGATAAGAGGGCATCTCACACACTGGTTCCTATAAGTATAATAGGGTCAGTGATACCTCCCTGTGATGGGATAAGAGGGCGTCTCACACACGGGGTTCCTATAAGTATAATAGGGTCAGTGACACCTCCCTGTGATGGGATAAGAGGGCGTCTCACACACGGGGTTCCTATAAGTTAATAGGGTCAGTGACACCTCCCTGTGATGGGATAAGAGGGCGTTTCACACACGGGGTTCCTATAAGTATAATAGGGTCAGTGACACCTCCCTGTGATGGGATAAGAGGGCGCCTCACACACGGGGTTCCTATAAGTATAATAGGGTCAGTGACACCTCCCTGTGATGGGATAAGAGGGCGCCTCACACACGGGGTTCCTATAAGTATAATAGGGTCAGTGACACCTCCCTGTGATGGGATAAGAGGGCGTTTCACACACGGGGTTCCTATAAGTATAATAGGGTCAGTGACACCTCCCTGTGATGGGATAAGAGGGCGTCTCACACACGGGTTCCTATAAGTATAATAGGGTCAGTGATACCTCCCTGTGATGGGATAAGAGGGCGTCTCACACACGGGGTTCCTATAAGTATAATAGGGTCAGTGACACCTCCCTGTGATGGGATAAGAGGGCGTCTCACACACGGGGTTCCTATAAGTTAATAGGGTCAGTGACACCTCCCTGTGAGGGGATAAGAGGGCATCTCACACACTGGTTCCTATAAGTATAATAGGGTCAGTGATACCTCCCTGTGATGGGATAAGAGGGCGTCTCACACACGTGGATCCTATAAGTATAATAGGGTCAGTGACACCTCCCTGTGAGGGGATAAGAGGGCATCTCACACACTGGTTCCTATAAGTATAATAGGGTCAGTGATACCTCCCTGTGATGGGATAAGAGGGCGTCTCACACACGGGGTTCCTATAAGTATAATAGGGTCAGTGACACCTCCCTGTGATGGGATAAGAGGGCGTCTCACACACGGGGTTCCTATAAGTATAATAGGGTCAGTGACACCTCCCTGTGATGGGATAAGAGGGCGTCTCACACACGGGGTTCCTATAAGTATAATAGGGTCAGTGACTTCCTTTCTCACCTTGTTTGGGTCGAGTTTGGATTTCTCCACGTGATTTGAATCCTTCACCACCTGAACTTCCCCTTCTCCAAACCGCTCAGAATAAAACTCCTGGGGCACAAAGCAGATACCTCAGCACAGGTACAGCGCGGGCAGTGCCATCCTCCCCCCCCTCACACACACTACTACACCATGCCATGTATACACAGCACAGGTACAGCGCGGGCAGTGCCAGCCTCCCCCTCACACACTACTACACCATGTATACACAGCACAGGTACAGCGCGGGCAGTGCCATCCTCCCCCCCTCACACACACTACTACACCATGCCATGTATACACAGCACAGGTACAGCGCGGGCAGCGGCAGTGCCAGCCTCCCCCCCACACACACTACTACACCATGCCATGTATACACAGCACAGGTACAGCGCGGGCAGCGGCAGTGCCAGCCCCCCCCCCCTCACACACACTACTACACCATGCCATGTATACACAGCACAGGTACAGCGCGGGCAGCGGCAGTGCCAGCCTCCCCCTCACACACACTACTACACCATGTCATGTATACACAGCACAGGTACAGCGCGGGCAGCGGCAGTGCCAGCCTCCCTCACACACACTACTACACCATGCCATGTATACACAGCACAGGTACAGCGCGGGCATCGGCAGTGCCAGCCTCCCCCATACACACACTACTACACCATGCCATGTATACACAGCACAGGTACAGCGTGGGCAGTGCCAGCCTCCCCCCCCTCACACACACTACTACACCATGCCATGTATACACAGCACAGGTACAGCGCGGGCAGCGGCAGTGCCAGCCTCTCCCTCACACACACTACTACACCATGCCATGTATACACAGCACAGGTACAGCACGGGCAGTGCCACGCTCCCCCCCTCACACACACTACTACACCATGCCATGTATACACAGCACAGGTACAGCGCGGGCAGCGGCAGTGACAGCCTCTCCCTCACACACACTACTACACCATGCCAGCCTCCCCCTCACCCACTACTACACCATGCCATGTATACACAGCACAGGTACAGCGCGGGCAGCGGCAGTGACAGCCTCTCCCTCATACACACTACTACACCATGCCATGTATACACAGCACGGGTACAGTGCGGGCAGCGGCAGTGCCAGCCTCCCTCTCCCTCACACACACTACTACACCATGCCATGTATACACAGCACAGGTACAGCGCGGGCAGCGGCAGTGCCAGCCTCCCCCATACACACACTGTTATTATAAAATATACAACCAGAGCCACGGAAATCGCCCGTCCGATTGGATGCTCCACGTGGTAAGGGTAAACATGTAAATATACAAAGAAATCAAATCATAGCATAATACTGTAAAACATACACATACATAAACAAACAACACTTAACAAACGCTGAGAACAACAGGTAACTACTCACAATAGCATTTAATATGGCATATCATTAATATCATAAAATACACTTATTACACATAAAATAGTACATAAAAACATATATTAGGTTCAGGCAAGATTCTCCAACTCGGATGGGGGTACCTGCTTACCGAAAACAGGATGTAATCAGGCAATGGATAATTCAAAGAGTATCCCCTCTTATGGATAGCTGCTGCTGCTGCTGCTGCTGCTGTTGTTAACACCTGGGCAGGGACAGGTTTTTCCAGCTAGCTGCGTCTGCCTCAGTCCTCTCCCAGCACTGCAGAAGCTCCAGGACCACACACAGAGATACTTCCTGGTCTGCCCGCACCACGTGCACCAAACACAGCAATGCTGAAATGTTGGATATTCCTACGCCAGCATGTGCTTTCCCACAGCTCACAGCTCACAGCTTCGGAAGGGTACAGCACTCACACCCGAGTAGTGGGGCCCTCACAGAACCACCCTACGCGTTTCGAAAGTCTTGCTTTCTTCCTCAGGGGTTAAAAGTAATCCCTGAGGAAGAAAGCAAGACTTTCGAAACGCGTAGGGTGGTTCTGTGAGGGCCCCACTACTCGGGTGTGAGTGCTGTACCCTTCCGAAGCTGGGAGCTGTGAGCTGTGAGCTGTGGGAAAGCACATGCTGGCGTAGGAATATCCAACATTTCAGCATTGCTGTGTTTGGTGCACGTGGTGCGGGCAGACCAGGAAGTATCTCTGTGTGTGGTCCTGGAGCTTCTGCAGTGCTGGGAGAGGACTGAAGCAGACGCAGCTAGCTGGAAAAACCTGTCCCTGCCCAGGTGTTAACAACAGCAGCAGCAGCAGCAGCAGCAGCTATCCATAAGAGGGGATACTCTTTGAATTATCCATTGCCTGATTACATCCTGTTTTCGGTAAGCAGGTACCCCCACCCGAGTTGGAGAATCTTGCCTGAACCTAATATATGTTTTTATGTACTATTTTATGTGTAATAAGTGTATTTTATGATATTAATGATATGCCATATTAAATGCTATTGTGAGTAGTTACCTGTTGTTCTCAGCGTTTGTTAAGTGTTGTTTGTTTATGTATGTGTATGTTTTACAGTATTATGCTATGATTTGATTTCTTTGTATATTTACATGTTTACCCTTACCACGTGGAGCATCCAATCGGACGGGCGATTTCCGTGGCTCTGGTTGTATATTTTATAATATATATTTTATTATATCGATTAGAATTGCTTTGATCATTACAGTGTTGAGCGCCACTGATATAACTTCTTTTCCACTTCTATAGCCTGACTAGGGGTCAGGGTTATATCACCGGCTGCCAGCTCACTGTGGGATATAGCGCTACCTATTTGTTTTTTCTCCCATACACACACTACTACACCATGCCATGTATACACAGCACAGGTACAGCGCGGGCAGCAGCAGTGCCAGCCTCCCCCTCACACACACTACTACACCATGCCATGTATACACAGCACAGGTACAGCGCGGGCAGCGGCAGTGCCAGCCTCCCCCTCACACACTACTACACCATGCCATGTATACACAGCACAGGTACAGCGCGGGCAGCGGCAGTGCCAGCCTCCCCCTCACACACACACTACTACACCATGCCATGTATACACAGCACAGGTACAGCGCGGGCAGCGGCAGTGCCAGCCTCCCCCTCACACACACTACTACACCATGCCATGTATACACAGCACAGGTACAGCGCGGGCAGCGGCAGTGCCAGCCTCCCCCATACACACACTACTACACCATGCCATGTATACACAGCATAGGTACAGCGCGGGCAGTGCCAGCCTTCCCCCCTCACACACACTACTACACCATGCCATGTATACACAGCACAGGTACAGCGCGGGCAGCGGCAGTGCCAGCCTCCCCCTTACACACTACTACACCATGCCATGTATACACAGCACAGGTACAGCGCATGCAGCGGCAGTGCCAGCCTCCCCCTCACACACACACTACTACACCATGCCATGTATACACAGCACAGGTACAGCGCGGGCAGCGGCAGTGCCAGCCTCCCCCCTCACACACACTAATACACCATGCCATGTATACACAGCACAGGTACAGCGCGGGCAGCGGCAGTGCCAGCCTCCCCCTCACACACACTACTACACCATGCCATGTATACACAGCACAGGTACAGCGCGGGCAGCGGCAGTGCCAGCCTCCCCCCTCACACACACTACTACACCATGCCATGTATACACAGCACAGGTACAGCGCGGGCAGCGGCAGTGCCAGCCTCCCCTCACACACACACTACTACACCATGCCATGTATACACAGCACAGGTACAGCGCGGGCAGCGGCAGTGCCAGCCTCCCCCTCACACACACACTACTACACCATGCCATGTATACACAGCACAGGTACAGCGCAGGCAGCGGCAGTGCCAGCCTCCCCCTCTCACACTACTACACCATGCCATGTATACACAGCACAGGTACAGCGCGGGCAGCGGCAGTGCCAGCCTCCCTCACACACACTACTACACCATGCCATGTATACACAGCACAGGTACAGCGCGGGCAGCGGCAGTGCCAGCCTCCCCCTCTCACACTACTACACCATGCCATGTATACACAGCACAGGTACAGCGCGGGCAGCGGCAGTGCCAGCCTCCCCCTCTCACACTACTACACCATGCCATATATACACAGCACAGGTACAGCGCGGGTAGCGGCAGTGCCAGCCTCCCCCTCACACACACTACTACACCATGCCATGTATACACAGCACAGGTACAGCGCGGGCAGCGGCAGTGCCAGCCTCCCCCTCTCACACTACTACACCATGCCATATATACACAGCACAGGTACAGCGCGGGCAGCGGCAGTGCCAGCCTCCCCCTCACACACTACTACACCATGTATACACAGCACAGGTACAGCGTGGGTAGCGGCAGTGCCAGCCTCCCCCTCACACACACTACTACACCATGCCATGTATACACAGCACAGGTACAGCGCGGGCAGCGGCAGTGCCAGCCTCCCCCTCACACACTACTACACCATGTATACACAGCACAGGTACAGCGCGGGTAGCGGCAGTGCCAGCCTCCCCCTCACACACACTACTACACCATGCCATGTATACACAGCACAGGTACAGCGCGGGCAGCGGTAGTGCCAGCCTCCCCCTCACACACTACTACACCATGCCATGTATACACAGCACAGGTACAGCGCGGGCAGCGGCAGTGCCAGCCTCCCCCTCACACACACTACTACACCATGCCATGTATACACAGCACAGGTACAGCGCGGGCAGCGGCAGTGCCAGCCCCCCCTCACACACACTACTACACCATGCCATGTATACACAGCACAGGTACAGCGCGGGCAGCGGCAGTGCCAGCCTCCCCTCACACACACTACTACACCATGCCATGTATACAAAGCACAGGTACAGCGCGGGCAGCGGCAGTGCCAGCCTCCCCCTCTCACACTACTACACCATGCCATGTATGCACAGCACAGGTACAGCGCGGGCAGCGGCAGTGCCAGCCTCCCCCTGACACACACTTCTACACCATGCCATGTATACACAGCACAGGTACAGCGCGGGCAGCGGCAGTGCCAGCCTCCCCCTGACACACACTACTACACCATGCCATGTATACACAGCACAGGTATAGTGCGGGCAGCGGCAGTGCCAGCCTCCCCATCACACACTACTACACCATGCCATGTATACACAGCGCAGGTACAGCGCGGGCAGCGGCAGTGCCAGCCTCCCCCTGACACACACTACTACACCATGCCATGTATACACAGCACAGGTATAGTGCGGGCAGCGGCAGTGCCAGCCTCCCCCTCACACACTACTACACCATGCCATGTATACACAGCGCAGGTACAGCGCGGGCAGCGGCCGTGCCAGCCTCCCCCCTCACACACACTACTACACCATGCCATGTATACACAGCACAGGTACAGCGCGGGCAGCGGCAGTGCCAGCCTCCCCCTCACATACTACTACACCATGCCATGTATGCACAGCACAGGTACAGCGCGGGCAGCGGCAGTGCCAGCCTCCCCCTCACACACTACTACACCATGCCATGTAAACACAGCACAGGTACAGCGCGGGCAGCGGCAGTGCCAGCCTCCCCCTGACACACACTACTACACCATGCCATGTATACACAGCACAGGTACAGCGCGGGCAGCGGCAGTGCCAGCCTCCCCCTCTCACACTACTACACCATGCCATATATACACAGCACAGGTACAGCGCGGGTAGCGGCAGTGCCAGCCTCCCCCTCACACACACTACTACACCATGCCATGTATACACAGCACAGGTATAGTGCGGGCAGCGGCAGTGCCAGCCTCCCCCCTCACACACTACTACACCATGCCATGTATACACAGCACAGGTACAGCGCGGGCAGCGGCAGTGCCAGCCTCCCCCTCACACACACTACTACACCATGCCATGTATACACAGCACAGGTATAGTGCGGGCAGCGGCAGTGCCAGCCTCCCCCCTCACACACTACTACACCATGCCATGTATGCACAGCACAGGTACAGCGCGGGCAGCGGCAGTGCCAGCCCCCCCTCACACACACTACTACACCATGCCATGTATACACAGCACAGGTACAGCGCGGGCAGCAGCAGTGCCAGCCTCCCCCCCCCCTCTCACCTGCAGGCGGTGAGAGATCTCTGCCAGTTTGGTGATAGACGGTTCTTTATACACAAACTCCTGCTCATCCAAGTCTCCAAATTTCGAGCCGTAAAATCCGACCCGGAAATAAGTCCCAAACATTCGCTGAGAGCCTGCATGGGTGATATAGCAGAGAGGTGCAGGGCAGGATGGAGGTGCAGTGACAGAGCTGTGTGTGTGTGGGGGGGTGCAGTACAGGAATAGCAGAGAGGTGCAGGGCAGGATGGAGGTGCAGTGACAGAGCTGTGTGTGTGTGGGGGGGTGCAGTACAGGAATAGCAGAGAGGTGCAGGGCAGGATGGAGGTGCAGTGACAGAGCTGTATGTGTGGGGGGGGGGGAGGTCTGTACAGGAATAGCAGAGAGGTGCAGGGCAGGATGGAGGTGCAGTGACAGAGCTGTGTGTGTGGGGGGGAGGTCTGTACAGGAATAGCAGAGAGGTGCAGGGCAGGATGGAGATGCAGTGACAGAGCTGTGTGTGTGTTTGGGGGGCTGCAGTACAGGAATAGCAGAGAGGTGCAGGACAGGATGGAGGTGTAGTGACAGAGCTGTGTGTGTGGGGGAGGGAGGTCTGTACAGGAATAGCAGAGAGGTGCTGGGCAGGATGGAGGTGCAGTGACAGAGCTGTGTGTGGGGGGGGGGGGGGCAGTACAGGAATAGCAGAGATGTGCAGGGCAGGATGGAGGTGCAGTGACAGAGCTGTGTGTGTGTATTTGGGGTCTGTACAGGAGTAGCAGAGAGGGCTGCAGGAAGGAGGTGCAGTGACAGCCAGCCCAGCAGCCAGCCCCCCCAGCCCCCCCAGGGAGAGAGAGGTGCAGGGCAGGAAGGAGGTGCAGTGACAGAGCTGTGTGTGTGGGGTCTGTACAGGAATAGCAGAGAGGTGCAGGGCAGGATGGAGGTGCAGTGACAGAGCTGTGTGTGTGTGTGGGTCTGTACAGGAATAGCAGAGAGGTGCAGGGCAGGATGGAGGTGCAGTGACAGAGCTGTGTGTGTGTGTGGGGTCTGTACAGGAATAGCAGAGAGGTGCAGGGCAGGATGGAGGTGCAGTGACAGAGCTGTGTGGGTGTGTGGGGTCTGTACAGGAGTAGCAGAGAGGGCTGCAGGAAGGATGGAGGTGCAGTGACAGAGCTGTGTGGGTGTGTGGGGTCTGTACAGGAATAGCAGAGAGGTGCAGGGCAGGATGGAGGTGCAGTGACAGAGCTGTGTGTGTGTGGGGGGGGGGCAGTACAAGAATAGCAGAGAGGTGCAGGGCAGGATGGAGGTGCAGTGACAGAGCTGTGTGGGTGTGTGGGGTCTGTACAGGAGTAGCAGAGAGAGCTCCAGGGCAGGATGGAGGTGCAGTGACAGCTTTGTGGTTGTGTTTGGGGGGTCAATATAGGAATAGCAGAGAGAGCTGCGTGTGTGTGTTTATGGGGGGGTTAGTACAGGAATAGTAGAGCGGGATAGGTGTGTGGGGGGGGGGTCAGTACAGGAATTGCAGAGTGGTGTGTGGGGATCAGTACAGGAATAGCAGAGGAAGATGTGTGTGTATGTGGGGGAGGGGTCAGTACAGGAATAGCAGAGAAGGCTGCAGGAAGGATGGAGGTGCAGTGACAGAGCTGTGTGGGTGTGTGGGGTCTGTACAGGAATAGCAGAGAGGGCTGCAGGGCAGGATGGAGGTGCAGTGACAGAGCTGTGTGGGTGTGTGGGGTCTGTACAGGAGTAGCAGAGAGAGCTGCAGGGCAGGATGGAGGTGCAGTGACAGCTTTGTGGTTGTGTTTGGGGGGTCAATATAGGAATAGCAGAGGACGCTGCGTGTGTGTATGTGGGGGAGGGGTCAGTACAGGAATAGCGGAGGGAGCTGCGTGTGTGTATGGGTGGGGGGAGGGGTCAGTACAGGAATAGCAGAGGGAGCTGTGTGTGTGTATGGGTGGGGGGAGGGGTCAGTACAGGAATAGCAGAGGGCGCTGTGTGTGTATGGGTGGGGGGAGGTGTCAGTACAGGAATAGCAGAGGGAGATGCGTGTGTGTATGGGTGGGGGGAGGGGTCAGTACAGGAATAGCAGAGGACGCTGTGTGTGTATGGGTGGGGGGAGGGGTCAGTACAGGAATAGCAGAGGGAGCTGCGTGTGTGTATGGGGGGGAGGGGTCAGTACAGGAATAGCAGAGGGAGCTGCGTGTGTGTATGGGGGGGAGGGGTCAGTACAGGAATAGCAGATGGAGCTGCGTGTGTGTGTATGGGTGGGGGGGGGGGTCAGTACAGGAATAGCAGAGGGAGCTGCGTGTGTGTGTATGGGTGGGGGGAGGGGTCAGTACAGGAATAGCAGAGGGAGCTGCGTGTGTGTGTATGGGTGGGGGGAGGGGTCAGTACAGGAATAGCAGAGGAGATGCTTGTGTGTATGGGTGGGGGAGGGGTCAGTACAGGAATAGCAGAGGGTGCTGCGTGTGTGTATGGGGGGGGAGGGGTCAGCACAGGAATAGCAGAGGGACCTGCGTGTGTGTATGGGGGGGGAGGGGTCAGCACAGGAATAGCAGAGGGACCTGCGTGTGTGTATGGGGGGGGAGGGGTCAGTACAGGAATAGCAGAGAGAGCTGCGTGTGTGTATGGGGGGGAGGGGTCAGTACAGGAATAGCAGAGGGAGATGCGTGTGTGTATGGGGGGGGAGGGGTCAGTACAGGAATAGCAGAGAGAGCTGCGTGTGTTTGGGTGGGGGGAGGGGTCAGTACAGGAATAGCAGAGAGAGCTGTGTGTGTGTATGGGGGGGAGGGGTCAGTACAGGAATAGCAGAGAGAGCTGTGTGTGTATGGGGGGGAGGGGTCAGTACAGGAATAGCAGAGAGAGCTGCGTGTGTGTATGGGTGGGGGGAGGGGTCAGTACAGGAATAGCAGAGTGAGATGTGTGTGTGTATGGGTGGGGGTCAGTACAGGAATAGCAGGAGGAGCTGTGTGTGTGTATGGGTGGGGGGAGGGGTCAGTACAGGAATAGCAGAGTGAGATGTGTGTGTATGGTGGGGGGAGGGGTCAGTACAGGAATAGCAGAGTGAGATGTGTGTGTATGGGTGGGGGTCAGTACAGGAATAGCAGAGGGAGCTGTGTGTGTGTATGGGTGGGGGGAGGGGTCAGTACAGGAATAGCAGAGTGAGATGTGTGTGTATGGTTGGGGGGAGGGGTCAGTACAGGAATAGCAGAGTGAGATGTGTGTGTATGGGTGGGGGTCAGTACAAGGAAATAGCAGAGTGAGATGTGTGTGTGTATGGGTGGGGGGGGGGGGTCAATACAGGAATAGCAGAGTGAGATGTGTATGTATGGGTGGGGGTCAGTACAGGAATAGCAGAGTGAGATGTGTGTGTGTATGGGTGGGGGGGGGGGTCAGTACAGGAATAGCAGAGTGAGATGTGTGTGTGCGTATGGGTGGGGTCAGTACAGGAATAGCAGAGAGGGTCTCGCACTTACCAGTAATTCGCAGCCAGCGCCGCAGACGGAGAGTGAGGGAGGAAGAGGGGAAAATACAATCAGAAAGTGAGAAGTGATGGGCGGTAACTGTGCCTCGCACGGCCCCGAGCCACACGCACACGTGTGCTACGTGTACATACAATTACATGCACACGCGTTGTACATGGACATGTCTATAGACACACAAACAAACGTGCACACAAAAGCAACACACATGTACAGACAGGAACAC
>NC_134502.1:25040382-25127882 GCF_040206685.1 Ascaphus truei
CTCATTGTGTCACCTGGCTGTGTGTCCCCTCCCGTCACTTGGCTGTGCCCACCCCCCTCCTGTCACAGTGTCACCTTACTGTGCCCCCCCCTCCTGTCACTGTCACCTTACTGTGCCCCCCCTCCTGTCACTGTGTCACCTGGCTGTTTTTCCCCTCCCCTGTCACTTATAACCTGCGTGTGCCCCCCCCTCCTGTCACTGTCACCTTACTGTGCCCCCCCTCCTGTCACTGTGTCACCTGGCTGTTTGTCCCCTCCCCTGTCACTTTATAACCTGCGTGTGTCCCACCCATCACTGTGTAACCAGGCTGTGAGTGCCCCCCCCCTGTCACTATGTCACCTGGCTGTGTGTGTCCCCCTGTCACTGTGTAACCAGGCTGTGTGTGTCCCCCTGTCACTGTGTAAACCAGACTGTGAGTGTACCCCCCCTCTCATTGTGTCACCTGGCTGTGTGTCCCCTCCGTCACTTGGCTGTGCCCACCCCCCTCCTGTCACGGTGTCACCTTACTGTGCCCCCCCCTGTCACTGCCACCTTACTGTGCCCCCCCTCCTGTCACTGTCACCTGGCTGTTTGTCCCCTCCCCTGTCACTTTATAACCTGCGTGTGTCCCCCTATCACTGTGTAACCTGGCTGTGTGTCCCATCCATCACTGTGTAACCTGTCTGTGTCCCCCCCTCTCACTGTGTAACCTGGCTGTGTGTCCCACCCATCACTGTGTAACCTGGCTGTGTCACCCCCTATCACTGTGTAACCTGGCTGTGTGTGTCACCCCCTATCACTGTGTAACCTGGCTGTGTGTGCCCCCCCCCTCTCACTGTGTAACCTGGCTGTGCGTCCCCCCTATCACTGTGTAACCTGGCTGTGTCCCCCCCTCTCACTGTGTAACCTGGCTGTGTGTGTCCCCCCCTCTCACTGTGTAACCTGGCTGTGCCCCCCCTCTCACTGTGTAACCTGGCTGTGTGTCCCACCCATCACTGTGTAACCTGGCTGTGTCCCCCCCTATCACTGTGTAACCTGCTGTGTGTGTCACCCCTATCACTGTGTAACCTGGCTGTGTGTGCCCCCCCCTCTCACTGTGTAACCTGGCTGTGCGTCCCCCCTATCACTGTGTAACCTGGCTGTGTGTCCCCCCCTCTCACTGTGTAACCTGGCTGTGTGTGTGTCCCCCCCCTCTCACTGTGTAACCTGGCTGTGTGTCCCCCCTCTCACTGTGTAACCTGGCTGTGTCCCCCCTATCACTGTGTAACCTGGCTGTGTGTCCCCCCTATCACTGTGTAACCTGGCTGTGTGTCCCCCTCTATCACTGTGTAACCTGGCTGTGTGTCCCCCCTATCACTGTGTAACCTGGCTGTGTGTCCCCCCCATCACTGTGTAACCTGGCTGTGTGTGTCCCCCCCTATCACTGTGTAACCTGGCTGTGCGTGTCCCCCTATCACTGTGTAACCTGGCTGTGTGTCCCCCCTCTCACTGTGTAACCTGGCTGTGTGTCCCCCCCTATCACTGTGTAACCTGCTGTGTGTCCCCCCCATCACTGTGTAACCTGGCTGTGTGTGTCCCCCCCTATCACTGTGTAACCTGGCAGTGTGTCCCCCCTATCACTGTGTAACCTGGCTGTGTGTGTCCCCCTATCACTGTGTAACCTGGCTGTGTGTGTCCCCCTATCACTGTGTAACCTGGCTGTGTGCCCCCCCCTATCATGTGTAACCTGGCTGTGTGTCCACCCCCTATCACTGTGTAACCTGGCTGTGTGTGTCCCCCTATCACTGTGTAACCTGGCTGTGTGTCCCCCCCTATCACTGTGTAACCTGGCTGTGTGTGTCCCCCCCTCTCACTGTGTAACCTGGCTGTGTGTGTCCCCCCCCTATCACTGTGTAACCTGGCTGTGTGTCCCCCTCTCACTGTGTAACCTGGCTGTGTGTCACCCCCTCTCACTGTGTAACCTGGCTGTGTGTCCCCCCCTATCACTGTGTAACCTGGCGGTGTGTGTCCCCCTATCACTGTGTAACCTGGCTGTGTGTCCCCCCTATCACTGTGTAACCTGGCTGTGTGTGTCCCCCCTATCACTGTGTAACCTGGCTGTGTGTGTCCCCCCTCTGTGTAACCGGGCTGTGTGTGTGTCCCCCCATATCACTGTGTAACCTGGCTGTATGTCCCCCCCTCTCACTGTGTAACCTGGCTGTGTCCCCCCTATCACTGTGTAACCTGGCTGTGTCCCCCCTATCACTGTGTAACCTGGCTGTGTAACCTGGCTGTGTGTCCCCGCCTATCACTGTGTAACCTGGCTGTGTGCCCCCTCTATCACTGTGTAACCTGGCTGTGTGTCCCCCCCCCTATCACTGTGTAACCTGGCTGTGTGTGTCCCCCCCTCTCACTGTGTAACCTGGCTGTGTGTGTCCCCCCCCTATCACTGTGTAACCTGGCTGTGCGTCCCCCTCTCACTGTGTAACCTGGCTGTGTCCCCCCTATCACTGTGTAACCTGGCTGTGTGTCCCCCCTATCACTGTGTAACCTGCTGTGTGTCCCCCCTATCACTGTGTAACCTGGCTGTGTGTCCCCCCCTATCACGGTGTAACCTGGCTGTGTGTCCCCCCCTATCACTGTGTAACCTGGCTGTGTGTGTCCCCCCTATCACTGTGTAACCTGGCTGTGTGTGTCCCCCTATCACTGTGTAACCTGTCTGTGCCCCCCTCTCACTGTGTAACTTGTCTGTGTCCCCCCCCTCTCACTGTGTAACCTGGCTGTGTCCCCCCCCTATCACTGTGTAACCTGGCTGTGTCCCCCCCCCTATCACTGTGTAACCTGGCTGTGTCCCCTCCCTATCACTGTGTAACCTGGCTGTGTGTCCCCCCCTATCACTGTGTAACCTGGCTGTGTCCCCCCCTATCACTGTGTAACCTGGCTGTGTCCCCCCCTATCACTGTGTGACCTGGCTGTGCGTCCCCCCTATCACTGTGTAACCTGGCTGTGCGTCCCCCCTATCACTGTGTAACCTGGCTGTGCGTCCCCCCCTATCACTGTGTAACCTGGCTGTGCGTCCCCCCTTCTACTGTGTAACCTGGCTGTGTGTCCCCCCTATCACTGTGTAACCTGGCTGTGTCCCCCCCCTCTCACTGTGTAACCTGGCTGTGTGTCCCCCCTATCACTGTGTAACCTGGCTGTGTGTGTCCCCCCCTCACTGTGTAACCTGGCTGTGTGTGTCCCCCCCTATCACTGTGTAACCTGGCTGTGTGTGTCCCCCCTCTCACTGTGTAACCTGGCTGTGTCCCCCCCCTCTCACTGTGTAACCTGGCTGTGTCCCCCCCTCTCACTGTGTAACCTGGCTGTGTCCCCCCCCTCTCACTGTGTAACCTGGCTGTGTGTCCCCCCCCTATCACTGTGTAACCTGGCGGTGTGTCCCCCCTATCACTGTGTAACCTGGCTGTGTGTCCCCCCTATCACTGTGTAACCTGGCTGTGTGTGTCCCCCCCTATCACTGTGTAACCTGGCTGTGTGTGTCCCCCCCTCTCTGTGTAACCTGGCTGTGTGTGTGTCCCCCTATCACTGTGTAACCTGGCTGTATGTCCCCCCCTCTCACTGTGTAACCTGGCTGTGTCCCCCCTATCACTGTGTAACCTGCTGTGTAACCTGGCTGCGTGTCCCCCCCTATCACTGTGTAACCTGGCTGTGTGCCCCCCCCCCTATCACTGTGTAACCTGGCTGTGTCCCCCCCCCTATCACTGTGTAACTTGGCTGTGTGTGTCCCCCTCTCACTGTGTAACCTGGCTGTGTGTGTCCCCCCCTATCACTGTGTAACCTGGCTGTGTCCCCCCCCTCTCACTGTGTAACCTGGCTGTGTCCCCCCTATCACTGTGTAACCTGGCTGTCCCCCCCTATCACTGTGTAACCTGCTGTGTAACCTGGCTGTGTGTGTCCCCCCCTATCACTGTGTAACCTGGCTGTGTAACCTGGCTGTGTGTCCCCCCCTATCACTGTGTAACCTGGCTGTGTGTCCCCCCCTATCACTGTGTAACCTGGCTGTGTCCCCCCTATCACTGTGTAACCTGGCTGTGTCCCCCCTATCACTGTGTAACCTGGCTGTGTGTCCCCCCCTATCACTGTGTAACCTGGCTGTGTGTGTCCCCCCTATCACTGTGTAACCTGGCTGTGTGTCCCCCCCTATCACTGTGTAACCTGGCTGTGTGTGTCCCCCCCTCTCACTGTGTAACCTGGCTGTGTCCCCCCTATCACTGTGTAACCTGGCTGTGTCCCCCCCTATCACTGTGTAACCTGGCTGTGTAACCTGGCTGTGTGTCCCCCCTATCACTGTGTAACCTGGCTGTGTGTCCCCCCCTCTCACTGTGTAACCTGGCTGTGTGTCCCCCCCTATCACTGTGTAACCTGGCTGTGTGTCCCCCCCTCTCACTGTGTAACCTGGCTGTGTGTCCCCCCCTATCACTGTGTAACCTGCCTGTGTGTAACCTGGCTGTGTGTCCCCCCTATCACTGTGTAACCTGGATGTGTGTTTCCCCCTATCACTGTGTAACCTGTCTGTGCCCCCCTCTCACTGTGTAACTTGTCTGTGTCCCCCCCCTCTCACTGTGTAACCTGGCTGTGTCCCCCCCCTATCACTGTGTAACCTGGCTGTGTGTCCCCCCTATCACTGTGTAACCTGGCTGTGTGTAACCTGGCTGTGTGTCCCCCCTCTCACTGTGTAACCTGGCTGTGTGTCCCCCCCTATCACTGTGTAACCTGGCTGTGTGTAACCTGGCTGTGTGTCCCCCCCTATCACTGTGTAACCTGGCTGTGTGTCCCCCCCTATCACTGTGTAACCTGGCTGTGTGTCCCCCCCTATCACTGTGTAACCTGGCTGTGTGTAACCTGGCTGTGTGTCCCCCCCTCTCACTGTGTAACCTGGCTGTGTGTCCCCCCCTATCACTGTGTAACCTGGCTGTCGTGTAACCTGGCTGTGTGTCCCCCCCTATCACGTGTAACCTGGCTGTGTAACCTGGCTGTGTGTAACCTGGCTGTGTGTCCCCCCTATCACTGTGTAACCTGGCTGTGTGTCCCCCCCTATCACTGTGTAACCTGGCTGTGTGTCCCCCCCTATCACTGTGTAACCTGGCTGTGTGTAACCTGGCTGTGTGTCCCCCCCTCTCACTGTGTAACCTGGCTGTGTGTCCCCCCCTATCACTGTGTAACCTGGCTGTGTGTAACCTGGCTGTGTGTCCCCCCCTATCACTGTGTAACCTGGCTGTGTAACCTGGCTGTGTGTAACCTGGCTGTGTGTCCCCCCTATCACTGTGTAACCTGGCTGTGTGTCCCCCCCTATCACTGTGTAACCTGGCTGTGTAACCTGGCTGTGTGTCCCCCCCTATCACTGTGTAACCTGGCTGTGTGTCCCCCCTCTCACTGTGTAACCTGGCTGTGTGTCCCCCCCTATCACTGTGTAACCTGGCTGTGTGTCCCCCCCTCTCACTGTGTAACCTGGCGTGTGTCCCCCCCTATCACTGTGTAACCTGCCTGTGTGTAACCTGGCTGTGTGTCCCCCCCTATCACTGTGTAACCTGGCTGTGTGTGTCCCCCTATCACTGTGTAACCTGTCTGTGCCCCCCCTCTCACTGTGTAACCTGGCTGTGTCCCCCCCTCTCACTGTGTAACCTGGCTGTGTCCCCCCCCCTATCACTGTGTAACCTGGCTGTGTGTCCCCCCCTATCACTGTGTAACCTGGCTGTGTGTAACCTGGCTGTGTGTCCCCCCCCTCTCACTGTGTAACCTGGCTGTGTGTCCCCCCCTATCACTGTGTAACCTGGCTGTGTGTAACCTGGCTGTGTGTCCCCCCCTATCACTGTGTAACCTGGCTGTGTGTCCCCCCCTATCACTGTGTAACCTGGCTGTGTGTCCCCCCCTATCACTGTGTAAACCTGGCTGTGTGTAACCTGGCTGTGTGTCCCCCCCTCTCACTGTGTAACCTGGCTGTGTGTCCCCCCCTATCACTGTGTAACCTGGCTGTGTGTAACCTGGCTGTGTGTCCCCCCCTATCACTGTGTAACCTGGCTGTGTAACCTGGCTGTGTGTAACCTGGCTGTGTGTCCCCCCCTATCACTGTGTAACCTGGCTGTGTGTCCCCCCCTATCACTGTGTAACCTGGCTGTGTGTCCCCCCTATCACTGTGTAACCTGGCTGTGTGTAACCTGGCTGTGTGTCCCCCCCTCTCACTGTGTAACCTGGCTGTGTGTCCCCCCCTATCACTGTGTAACCTGGCTGTGTGTAACCTGGCTGTGTGTCCCCCCCTATCACTGTGTAACCTGGCTGTGTAACCTGGCTGTGTGTCCCCCCCTATCACTGTGTAACCTGGCTGTGTGTCCCCCCCTATCACTGTGTAACCTGGCTGTGTAACCTGGCTGTGTGTCCCCCCGTCACCTGTTTATCTTCTGTGCAAATGCCCTGCGCTCCGCCGCCGCCATCACCGCCTGGACCGCGACTCCAATACCGACCCGAGCCCCGAGGTGACCCGCCCCCAACACCGCCCGGTGACCCGCCCCCAACACCGCCCGGTCACACGCCCCAACACCGCCCGGTCACACGCCCCCAACACCACCCGGTGACCCGCCCCCAACACCGCCCGGTGACCCGCCCCCAACACCGCCCGGTGACCCGCCCCCAGTACCGCCCGGGGACCCGCCTACCTGATCCTGAGCGCGCCACAGCGACACAGTGTGGAGATTTAGCGGTACTGCAGATGGACAGCTGCAGACAACAGCGTCACTAGGTGGTGATATACAGGTACTGCAGACTGAAGCTAATATCTACGTGCAACAGCGACACTGTGTGCTGGGATAGAGATACTGCAGCCTGAAATCTGATGGCTACGGGGAAGAGCGACACTGTGTGGTGGTATAGAAGTACTGCAGCCGGACAGCTAATATCTACGTGCAACAGGGACACTGTGTGGTGATATACAGGACTGCAGCTGACAGCTAATATCTACAGACAACAGCGACACTGTGTGGTGATATTACAGGTACTGCAGCTTGAAAGCCAATATCTACGTGCAAAAGCGACACTGGGTGGTGGTATAGAGGTACTGCAGCCTGACAGCTGATAGCTAAAGACAACAGCGACACTGTGTGGATATATAGAGGTACTGCAGCCTGAAAGCTAATATCTACGCAGCGACACTATGTGGTGCTATAGAGGTACTGCAGCCTGACAGCTAATATCTACGTGCAACAGCGACACTATGTGGTGCTATAGAGGTACTGCAGCCTGACAGCTGATATCTACAGACAACAGAGACAGTGTGGATAAATGAAAGTACTGCAGCTTGCATCTAATATCTACAGACAACAGCGACACGTTGTGGTGGTATAGAGGTACTGCAGCCTGACTGCTGATATCTACAGACAACAGCGGCACTGTGTGGAGATATGAAAGTACTGCAGCTTGACATCTAATATCTACGGACAACAGCGACACTGTGTGGTGATATAGAGGGGCACAGCAATAGATTGTATGGTAATGCAGAGCAGAGCCAGAGTCCACATGTGAAAAAATAAAATTTTCCAAAGCAACTCCAAATAAAGATGAATTTATTGTGTTAGCTCACAATGTATAAGGTGTGGTGATTAGAGGTGCTGCAGCATGACAGTAATATATACTGGCAACAGCGACACTGTGTGGTGATATAGCGTACTGCAGCCTGACAGCTAATATCTACAGACAACAGCGACACTGTGTGAAGATATGAAAGTTCTTTTTGTTCACAGCTGCAGCAGATTCAATCTCAACCACCCCAGTGTGCATCTGCGTTGCCCAAAAGATGGACAGCCCCCACCTCCCCCCCTCCCACCTCCCCCACTCCCACCTCCCCCACCTCCCCCCTTCCCACCTCCCCCCACCTCCCCCCACCTCCCCCACCTCCCCCCTTCCACCTCCCCCTTCCCCTCCCCACCTCCCCCCTTCCACCTCCCCCCCACCTCCCCTTCCCACCTCCCCCCACCTCCCCCTTCCCACCTCCCCCTCCTTCCCCCCCACCCTCCCTCCCCCTCCCCCCCTCTCTCTCCCACCTCCCAAACTCCCACCTCCCCCCCTCCCCCTCTCCCACCTCCCTCCTCCCCTCTTCCCCCTCACACCTCCCCCCTTCCCCCCTCCCCCACCTCCCCCCTTCCCCTCCCCCACCTCCCCCCCTTCCCTCCCCCACCTCCCCCCTTCCCCTCCCCCACCTCCCCCCCTCCCACCTCACCCCTTCCCTCCCCCACCTCCCCCTTCCCCTCCCCCACCTCCCCCCTTCCCCTCCCCCACCTCCCCCTTCCCCTTACCCTCCTCCACCTCCACCCTTCCCTCCTCCACCTCCACCCTTCCCCTCCTCCACCTCCACCCTTCCCCTCCTCCACCTCCACCCTTCCCCTCCCTCCTCCACCCTTGCCCTCCACCTCCCTCCTCCACCTCCCCCCTTCCCTCCTCCACCTCCCCCCTTCCCTTCCTCCACCTCCCCCTCCCCCCTTCCCTTCCTCCGTCACCCCCCCCCCTTCACCTCCTGTCACCCGCCCTTCACCCTCGCCCCCACCTCCCCCTCCTGTCACCTCCCCTCCACCCCCCCTTCACCCCCCTTCACCTCCCCTCCACCCCCCCTTCACCTCCCCTCCACCCCCCGTCACCCCCCTTCACCTCCCCCCTTCACCTCTCCTCAACACCCCTCACCCCCCTTCACCTCCCCACCACCCCCCCTTCACCTACCCTCACCCCTCTTCACCTACCCTCACCCCCTTCACCTACCCTCACCCCCCCTCACCTCCCCTTCACCTCCCCCCACCTCCCCCCTTCCCACCTACCCCTTTGCCGCCCTCCACCCCCCTCCACCCCCCCTCCGCCCCTTTGCCTCCCCACCGCCCCCCCCCCCACCTCCCCCACTCCCACCTCCCCACCTCCCCCTTCCCACCTCCCCCCCACCTCCCCCCACCTCCCCCACCTCCCCCTTCCCACCTCCCCCCTTCCCCTCCCCCACCTCCCCCCTTCCACCTCCCCCCCACCTCCCCCTTCCCACCTCCCCCCACCTCCCCCCTTCCCACCTCCCCCTCCTTCCCCCCACCCTCCCTCCCCCTCCCCCCCTCTCTCTCCCACCTCCCAAACTCCCACCTTCCCCCCCTCCCCCTCTCCCACCTCCCTCCTCCCCCCTTCCCCCTCACACCTCCCCCCTTCCCCCTCCCCCACCTCCCCCCTTCCCCCCTCCCCCACCTCCCCCCTTCCCCTCCCCCACCTCCCCCCCTCCCACCTCCCCCCTTCCCCTCCCCCACCTCCCCCTTCCCTCCCCCAACTCCCCCTTCCCCTCCCCCACCTCCCCCTTCCCCTTACCCTCCTCCACCTCCACCCTTCCCCTCCTCCACCTCCACCTTCCCCTCCTCCACCTCCACCCTTCCCCTCCTCCACCTCCACCCTTCCCCTCCACCTCCCTCCTCCACCCTTGCCTCCACCTCCCTCCTCCACCTCCCCCCTTCCCCTCCTCCACCTCCCCCCTTCCCTTCCTCCACCTCCCCCTCCCCCCTTCCCTTCCTCCCGTCACCCCCCCCCCTTCACCTCCTGTCACCCGCCCTTCACCCTCCCCCCACCTCCCCCCTCCCGTCACCTCCCCTCCACCCCCCCTTCACCCCCCTTCACCTCCCCTCCACCCCCCGTCACCCCCCTTCACCTCCCCCCTTCACCTCTCCTCAACACCCCTCACCCCCCTTCACCTCCCCTCCACCCCCCTTCACCTACCCTCACCCCTCTTCACCTACCCTCACCCCCCTTCACCTACCCTCACCCCCCCTCACCTCCCCTTCACCTCCCCCCACCTCCCCCCTTCCCACCTACCCCCTTTGCCGCCCTCCACCCCCCTCCACCCCCCCTCCGCCCCCTTTGCCTCCCCCCCGCCCCCCCTTCGCCTCCCCTCCTCCACCTACCGTCACCCCCCTTCACCTCTCCCCCTTCACCTCCCCTCACCCCCTCCTCAACACCCCTCACCCCCCCTTCACCTCCCCTCCACCCCCCCTTCACCTCCCCTCCACCCCCCCTTCACCTCCCCTCCACCCCCCCTTCACCTCCCATCACCCCCCTTCACCTCCCCCCTTCACCTCTCCTCAACACCCCTCACCCCCCTTCACCTCCCCCCCTTCACCTCTCCCCCTTCACCTCCCCTCACCCCCTCCTCAACACCCCTCACCCCCCCTTCACCTCCCCTCCACCCCCCCTTCACCTCCCCTCCACCCCCCCTTCACCTCCCATCACCCCCCTTCACCTCCCCCCCTTCACCTCTTCTCAACACCCCTCACCCGCCTTCACCTCCCCTCCTTCAATGCCTTTCGCCCACCCGCCCTTCTGCCTTTCACCCGCCCACCGCTCACACCCCTGCGCCACACAGCCGCCGGACGCACTCAACAGACACCCGCCACACTCGACACACACCCGCCGCCTCTCACCCACCCCACACACTCAACACACACCTGCTGCCTCCTGCCCCTACGCAACAACATTACTGACCAGCTGTCACCCGCACTCGCCACACACCCGCCGCCTCACACCCTAGCAGGACCCCGACCCACAGCCAGCACTCACTACCCACGCGCCACCCGTCCTGAACACCCACCCGCCGCCTCACACACGCTCACACCCTAGCAGGACACACGCCTCACATTTTCACATCACTTATGTCACCAAAATATACATTGTACTGTGGTGTGTTTACAATAAACCATTTTTATACAACATCGTATTACATTTTCTTCCATCTTTCTTTTCAACATTATTATCCAACCTTTCCAACAAATAGTCACCTATTGTTCCACCATTTATAAATAATACTACCTATTACGCATTTACATCCCGTGCAACGCCGGGTCTCTCAGCTAGTACATATTAAACTATTCCCGTTTAATAAAAGATGTGGTGTCCTGTCTGCTGCGTGCAGAAAGTTATGAGTTCCTATTCTGGTGTCATGCATGGAGTGAGTCAGGCATGGAGTGTCAGGCATGGAGTGTCAGGCATGGAGTGAGTCAGGCATGGAGTGTCATGCATGGAGTGTCAGGCATGGAGTGAGTGTAAATATTCTCTACAAATCACTAGCCTCATTCCTGGCACATATTAGAAATATACTTTTAAACACTGCAAATCTGCTCAGCTTCATAACCTTAGCGTGAGCACCTTCCTGAACCCCTACTCTAGGCTCAGGATACCTGGGCATGTACAGTATGGGGGTACCTCTGCTATACTGGGGAGCCCCATGCTATACTAAGGACTCTGTGTATGCCTGCAGATATCTTTTAACCCCTTCATACCCATTTACCTTGTCTGGAAGATGCTGCAGCAGGGACTCTGGCAGTGAGTCGTAAGAGCGTTTTCAGGGTACAAGGTTGGCGGAGTGATGCGCTTAGCTGTATCAGAGGATATCACTCAATCTCTGTATACAACTTTTGGGGTATCCCATAACCCGGAACCCCGCTACATAGACGCATTCTGCAAAGACTTTCTCCGATAAACCCACCCTGAAACTTACAGCCTAGAAATCTCCCGATCCCAGCATCCCCGGAGAGGAAATAAAATCACATCGTTCTTTAATGTCGCAAAATCAGTATACAGTTGCAGTAATACATTTTTGACATCTGGGTCCCAGAGCTGACACTCTAAGACCCTAACACACGGGTCAGGGTTAACCAAGTGGGCCTGAACTTTATTACAAGCCCAGTTAACCTCTTCCCCGCCACACTCATGCACACAAACACACACGCACTCATACACACTCATACTCCCACTCATACAAACGCGCGCACATATTCAGACACACTCATACACACAAACACACAGTCAAACACATACTTGCACACACACGCTCACAAACTTGCACACACACTGGCACACACACTTGCACACACTTGCACACGCACACCCACACACACAGCGTCCCTCCCCTCCCAGGTGAATGCGAGGAGTCTGGCTCAGGTGCAGAGTGAGGCTCAGTCCCCAGGAGAAGAGATCAGAGCGGCAGTGACAGAGACGCACACACAGGAGGGAGCTGTCACCTGCCAGCTCAGGGTCCCTATCATCAACAGAGACCTGCAGCCACCTCTGGGGTAGAACCCCAAAGCCTGTCAAGGTTTGTTTATTCTTCTATTCCCTCTCTCTGTCCTGTCACTGTCCCCTCTCTGTGTCTCCTGTCACTGTCCCCTCTCTCTGTCCCCTGTCACTTTCCCCTCTCTGTGTCACCTGTCATTGTCCCCTCTCTGTCTCCTGTCACTGTCCCCTCTCTGTGTCTCCTGTCACTGTCCCCTGTCACAGTCCCCTCTCTCTGTCCCCTGTCACTTTCCCCTCTCTGTGTCACCTGTCATTGTCCCCTCTCTCTGTCCCCTGTCACTTTCCCCTCTCTGTGTCACCTGTCACTGTCCCCTCTCTCTGTCCCCTGTCACTTTCCCCTCTCTGTGTCACCTGTCACTGTCCCCTCTCTGTCTCCTGTCCCCTCTCTGTCTCCTGTTACTGTCCCCTCTCTGTCTCCTGTCACTGTCCCCTCTCTGTGTCCCCTGTCACTGTCCCCCCTCTCTGTCCCCTGTCACTATCCCCTCTCTGTCACCTGTCACTGTCCCCTCTCTGTCTCCTGTCACTGTCCCCTGTCACTGTCCCCTCTCTGTCTCCTGTCACTGTCCCCTCTCTGTCCCCTCTCTGTGTCCCCTGTCACTGTCCCCTCTCTCTGTCCCCTGTCACTATCCCCTCTCTGTGTCTCCAGTCACTGTTCCCTCTCTGTCTCCTGTCAATGTCCCCTCTCTGTGTCTCCTGTGACTGTCCCCTCTGTGTCCCCTCTCTCTGTCTCCTGTCACTATCACCTCTCTGTCTCCTGTGACGGTCCCCTCTCTGTCTCCTGTCACTGTCCCTTCTCTGTCTCCTGTCACTGTCCCCTCTCTCTGTCCCCTCTCTGTGTCTCCTGTGACTGTCCCCTCTGTGTCCCCTCTCTCTGTCTCCTGTGACGGTCCCCTCTCTGTCTCCTGTCACTGTCCCCTCTCTCTGTCTCCTGTGACGGTCCCCTCTCTGTCTCCTATCACTGTCCCTTCTCTCTGTCTCCTGTCCCTTCTCTGTGTCTCCTGTCACTGTCCCCTCTCTGTGTCTCCTGTCACTTTCCCCTCTCTGTGTCTCCTGTCACTGTCCCTTCTCTCTGTCTCCTGTCACTGTCCCTTCTCTGTGTCTCCTGTCACTGTCCCCTCTATGTCCCCTGTGACTGTCCCTTCTCTGTGTCTCCTGTCACTGTCCCCTCTGTGTCCTGTCACTGTCCCCTCTCTGTGTCCTCTGTCACTGTCCCTTCTCTATGTCCTGTCACTGTCCCCTCTCTGTGTCCCCTGTCACTGTCCCTTCTCTATGTCCTGTCACTGTCACCTCTCTGTGTCCCCTGTCACTGTCCCTTCTCTGTCTCCTGTCACTGTCCCCTCTGTGTCCTGTCACTGTCCCCTCTGTGTCCCCTCTGCCCCTACTCACAGTGAATTAAAAAAAAAGATATTAGAAGTAAAGTTTTTTAGCTAAATAAAATAACAACAAAACAACACAAATTGCATTTATTGAATACACTTCTCTGTAATAATTCACCTGAAAAGGAGGGGGGAGAGAAGGTGCGGGGAGAGAAGGAGATGGGAGAGAAGGAGAGGGGAGAGAAGGTGAGGGGAGAGAAGGTGAGGGGAGAGAAGGTGAGGGGAGAGAAGGTGCGGGGAGAGAAGGAGAGTGGAGAGAAGGAGAGGGGAGAGAAGGAGAGGGCAGAGAAGAAGAGGGGAGAGAAGGTGAGGGGAGAGATGGGGAGGGAGAGCTGGAGAGTGTGCAGAGGGAGAGGAGAGGGGGGAGAGAAGGTGCAGGGAGAGAAGGAGAGGGGAGAGAAGGTGCGGGGAGAGAAGGAGAGGGGAGAGAAGGTGCGGGGAGAGAAGGTGCGGGGAGAGAAGGAGAGGGGAGAGAAGGTGCGGGGAGAGAAGGTGCGGGGAGAGAAGGTGCGGGGAGAGAAGGTGCGGGGAGAGAAGGTGCGGGGAGAGAAGTTGCGGGGAGAGAAGGTGCTGGGAGAGAAGGTGCGGGAGAGAAGGAGAGGGGAGAGAAGGTGCGGGGAGAGAAGGTGCGGGGAGAGAAGGTGCGGGGAGAGAAGGTGCGGGGAGAGATGGGGAGGGAGAGCTGGAGAGTGTGCAGAGGGGTGAGAGAAGGAGTGGGGGGGAGATGGAGAGAGAGAGATAGGGAAAGAGAGCTGGTTAGAGAGAGCTGGGGAGAGAGGTAGCAGAAAGGGGAGAGAAGGAGTGGAGATGGGGAGAGAGACGGAGAGAGAGAGATGGGAGAAAGAGAGACAGATGGAGAGAGAGAGATGGGAGAGAGAGAGATGGATGATAGACAGAACAGTGAGGAGAGGGAGGAGAGGGAGGGAGTAGAGAGACTGGAGAGGGGAGAGATTGAGGATAGTGAGAGGGAGAGGAGATGGATAAATGGAGAGAAGGGAGAGAGAGGAAGCAGAGGGCGTGGAGAGTGAAGAAAGAGATGGAGGATAGTGGAGAGAGAATAGCGAGGAGAGAGAGGGGGGGGCGGAGTGAGAGCGGGGAAAATAGGATAGAGGGATCTGAGGGAGAGGAGAGAGGGGAAGTGAGTGGAGAGGGGGGAGAGTGGGGAAAGAAGGATAGAGGGGGAGGAGAGAGAGAGAGAAAAGGGAAGCGTGAGGAGAGCGTTAGGCTTGTTATACAGTAGGCGCTGATGCTCGGCATTGCGCGCGCGTTTAGTCGCTAGGGTGCAAGCGGTGCCGCGCGCGGTTAGGGGGCGTGACTCTGACATCACAGCGTCAGGCCGCGTTGTTATTGGTTTGTAATTACCCTGGTCTGCCGCGCCACCTCCCACGGCCCTGCGCGCGTCCCAAGTATACAAACGTCTGGCTAACACAGCCAGTTATAACTGACGCGAGCGGTAGCGCATGCGTGCGCACTATGTTACACGCCTGAGTTGGGAGAGAGAGCAGAAGAGAAATGTACACAGGAAAGTCCCTGAGCGTCTCCAGCCGCCGGGATCATTATATTATTCCTGATTTATTTACACGAGAACAGGATCGCCGGCTAACCGGGTGTGTTTATTTCAAATAAAGGCATGTCACATGTCTAATTAATACATAAATATACATTTCCCCAGAGGAAGAGGGGGGGGGGTGTTCTTATAACAGGGGCTCCTCCATAAGGAATACATGTGATGTTCAATATATTATAGTGTGTGTGTGTGTGTGTGTGTGTGTGTGTGTGTGTGTGTGTGTGTGTGTGTGTGTGTGTGTGTGTGTGTGTGTGTGCGCGCACACAGGCATGTGCACACACAAAATATCATAATTTCAAATGCCCTCCCGCCCTTCAGCACTAGACCTGCAGAGCGCTTCTCTGCGATGTTCTGCGCTTCTGTGCAATGTTCTGCGTTTCTCTGCCTTGTTCTGCGTTTCTCTGCGATGTTCTGCGTTTCTCTGCGTTCCTCTGCGATGCTCTGCATTTCTCTGCGATGTTTTCTGCGATGTTCTGCGTTTCTCTGCGATATTCTGCGATGCTCTGCGTTTCTCTGCGATGTTCTGCGTTTCTCTGCGATATTCTGCGTTTCTCTGCGATATTCTGCGATGCTCTGCGTGTCTCTGCGATGCTCTGCGTTTCTCTGCTTTTCTCTGCGTTTCTCTGCGATGCTCTGCGTTTCTCTGTGATGCTCTGCGTTTCTCTGCGATGTTCTGCGTTTCTCTGCAATGCTGTGCGTTTCTCTGCGATGCTCTGCGTTTCTCTGCGATGCTCTGCGTTTCTCTGCGATGCTCTGTGTTTCTCTGCAATGTTCTGCGTTTCTCTGCGATGCTGTGCATTTCTCTGCGATGCTCTGCGTGTCTCTGCGATGTTCTGCATGTCTCTGCGATGTTCTGCATGTCTCTGCGTGTCTCTGCGATGCTCTGCGTGTCTCTGCGATGTTCTGCATGTCTCTGCGATGTTCTGCATGTCTCTGCGTGTCTCTGCGATGCTCTGCGTGTCTCTGCGTTTCTCTGCGATGCTCTGCGATGCTCTGCGTTTCTCTGCAATGCTCTGCGTGTCTCTGCGATGCTCTGCAATGCTCTGCGTGTCTCTGCGATGCTCTGCGATGCTCTGCAATGCTCTGCGTGTCTCTGCGATGCTCTGCGATGCTCTGCAATGCTCTGCAGCTGTTTCTAATTCTGAAGAAGTTACACATTCTCAGACTTTATTAATAAGTAATGTGGATGTTCTTTTACTGGGTAACATGTTAAGCTCGCCCTGTCTAACCTCTCACCCGCTCCTAATACAGAGAGACATCAGGGACACGTACCTCTCACCCCCTCCTAATACACAGGCATCAGGGACATGTACCTCTCACCTCCTCCTAATACACAGACATCAGGGATACATACCTCTCACCCCCTCCTAATACACAGATATCAGGGACACGTACCTCTTACCCCCCCTCCTAATACACAGGCATCAGGGACATGTACCTCTCACCCCCTCCTAATACACAGACATCAGGGACACGTACCTCACACCTCGTCCTAATACACAGACATCAGGGATACATACCTCTCGCCTCCTCCTAATACACAGACATCAGGGGCACATACCTCACCCTCTCCTAATATACAGACATCAGGGATACATACCTCTCACCTCCTCCTAATACACAGATATCAGGGATAAATAACTCTCACCCCCTCCTAATACACAGACATCAGGGATACATACCTCTCACCCCCTCCTAATACACAGGCATCAGGGACATGTACCTCTCACCCCCTCCTAATACACAGACATCAGGGATACATACCTCTCACCCCCTCCTAATACACAGATATCAGGGATACATACCTCTCACCTCCTCCTAATACACAGCTATCAGGGATACATACCTCTCACCCCCTCCTAATACACAGCCATCAGGGATACATACCTCTCGCCTCCTCCTAATACACAGACATCAAGGGCACATATCTCTCACCCTCTCCTAATACACAGACTTCAGGGGCACATACCTCTCACCCTCTCCTAATACATAGACATCAGGGGCACACACCTCTCACCCTGTAGACGGACGTTCACAGAGGTACACAATTGGAGGCTTTTATAAGGTGAAATTATAATAAGGCTTTACTGTGCCTTTTCCTTTTTATCAGGAAATCATCCAAACACAGGGGGGGAGAACAAAGCTTAATTCACTTGGGAGTATTTCTAGTGAAATCCCATGCAATTCACAACTCTTAGTTAAGCAGGTCTCCCAGCCCAAAATACATAGCATGACATAAGCAGATATAAAGAAGTCTCTTTAGAATGAAAGTCTTATCTGTTAGCTGCTGTAGAGTAAGCTTCTCTGCTCTCCTGGAACCGCACCCGTGCGTGCACAGAATATCAGCATCCAGATTTAGAAGTCTTCTTTGGTGTCTTGCAATCAGCTCTGCTGTTTCTTCTTGACAGAGCTCAAGACATGTGGTGTCTCCAAAGGTCAGCTCTCATTCAGAGCTAAGGAGTCACTTCCTGTCTCAAAGGCAGGCTTTTGTAAGCAATCTAATCAGGCAGGTGGTGTTTAGTAATTAACTACCACACTGCTAGATTAAAGGCACATTACTGAACAGGGATAAGTCCCCTGTTACATACCTCCCCTGTTTGTGGGAAGCTCGGGCTTACCACGGCCAAAGCCCATCCTTCCACTCTCATTCGAGATCTTTCTGTGACTTGAATGAGAGTGGATGGAGGAAGAGAACCCTCTGTCCCGCTGGGATTGGAGCCCTTTCTCCAGTTTATTTTTGTCTCCTCCCGAAGATGCTTGAGATCAGCACTCCTCAGTCGCTCGAGGAGGACTTTTTCCACGTAAAGTCTTTTTATCGCGTGCGCGGTCTTGAGATTTCTGTTGCGTCGGGCACTCCTCTTTTTGTAGACAAAGTGTATGGCAACAGTTGTAGAGCAAGTGGTCTTTCTGCAGCTTCTCCACACCACGGAGTCGCCAGTTCAGCTTCCTCAGCTAAGGATTCTTCTGGCTTTGATTCTGCACTCCTACCTCTGTTTGTTGCCTCTTGGGCAGCTGTAGGTTTGGCTAGTGCTTTCTTTGGTGGCTCAAACTTCGTAATTTTGTTTTGAAGTTGCGTGGAGTCCCCAACTCTCACTGTACCTTTGTCCTTACGGGCATTAGTTACTGTGGGATACTGGTGCTTGGGCAGAGCCAATACCTTTTTCCGTATTGGAGGAATCTGTATCAGAGTCTCCTTCATATTCTGGAGCTCTGTAATTTTTGTCGTCAAGGTTGCTGCTGCGTCTGTTTTCTCCTTGGTGTACTGACTCAAGGGAATGGAACAGTCTCTCTGTCTCTCCAGCTCTTGCTCCAGTTTCTGAGCCTTCTCACGCTCCCTCTCATACAGAGTCACCAGGTATCGAAGCTCCGCTTCCAACAATGCTCTGAAGACATGCAGCGTGGCCTTTAGCTCCTCATACTGCTCTGTGGGGACGTACTGGGTATTCAGACGTTCCTGCAGCGCTTGTACCTCTTTAGCAGCCTGCAGCTTTTCTTCCTGCAGCGTTTGCTGCTTCTCCTCAGCATACTGGAGGTGTGTACGCAGACCTTGCAGTTGGTTCTGCAGTCGGTGCTCTGCGTCAAACTTTTCCTTGACTTCTTCTGTTAACTGAAAATTTTCTTCTTTCAGTTTTAAGTTTTCTCTTTTAAATCTTGAATTTTCTCCTTTTTCAGTCTCTGTATTCTTCAGGGCTTCTTTGCAGTCCTCCTTCCATTTACGCACATCTGCTTTGAGAATGACAGTCTCCTGGCGTGAGACTTCCTTCTCTAGGTTGAGGGTCTGAAGCTCCTTCTGAGAGACTTTGAGATCTGTATCAAGATTACCAATAGTTTCTTTAGCAATGTCCAGCTCCTCAGTGAGACTGTGTAGTTCCTTTCTGGAAACTTCCAGGTCTGTGCGGCAGCTGTTGGTCTCATGATGTGAGGCATCAAGTGCTCTGCGGAGTGTCTGAGCCTCTTTCTGAGATACGTCCACTTCTATCCGGACACTGTTGGCCTCCTGTTGTGAGGCATTCAGCTCTATACAAAGAGTGTGAACCTCTTGCTGGAAGTCTGTCATCTGCTTCAGTGCCTCCTCATACTTCCGCTTTAGCGTAGCCACCATTTTATCAGATTGGCTCTGCTTTTTATCCATGGCGGAAATAGTAGCCTTTGCAGTATCTAGCTCAGTCTTGAGATCTTCCAATTCGGTCTTGGCCGCAGAGTAAATTGCGAGCACAGTCTTCTGTAGCTCAGCATTATTTTCTCTCTCCCTTTCCAATTCTTCACAGAGCAGATCACAGTCACGCCTGGCAATTTTCAGGGCGTCTTCAGGGCTGGTCAAGGGATCGTCACTCACTGGTTCCGGCTTCGCTTCCCTGGGATGACTGGTTGAGGGTTCCTCACTGTTGGCACCGGACAGACACTTCTTTGGGGTACACGACTTCTGCCTTGGGCCCTCTGGATATTCGGTTAACCGAGGGACGAATTCTCCATTTTCTCTAGGCCGCAGGGCAACTCGGTCCCCCTTTTCCTCCACAGGATCTGCGGACGTGTCTGTTCCTTCCACGGTAAGTGAAGAACTGCTTTTCTTTTTCCGCCTTTTTGATTTGGATGACACCGTCCCTTCAGGGATATTGGGGTCTCCATCTTCATTTGAAATTTTAGCGGCTTCATTATATACGCCAGGCTTTTCTTGCAGTTGCTTTAGCTGACAGAAATATTGGGTGATCTGCTGCTCCCGCTCTGTCTCCTGCTGATCATATTCGTCAAAGGGAGCGGTCTTTTCTGTTCGTGCCGAGTTCAGGCACCCCCACCATTCTTGGGGTGTTTTGTGGGTGTGACTCGGTTCGGGTTCCCCGTAAGAGATGTCTTCCTCTTTATTGGACTGGAAGGGCCATTTTTCCGTGGGGTAGGGTTCATTACAAGAACGCTGCATCTTGTCCTCCATTTTTAGGCTATCAGGTGAAATTTTCTTCCTGACCTCAGGAGGCGCTATTGCAGCTGTTGCCACTGTATTTGCTAGAACCCCCAATTGTGGTAGTCCTACAGATGGGCATATTTTGCTTGTAGAGGTCGTAGGGTTTTTTTTTTCAATATCAGCAGTACTGTGCATGCATTTTCTCTTATCAGGTATACAAGATGTGCAGTTGCTAGGTAAAAAAGTCTATTTGCTCTATACCATTTACTTGCTAGGTGTAAACTCTCCGCTTCAGCAACAGAATTTGGTTTTCTGCCTGAGTTCAGTAATTTTCAGTCTCATCTTTGGGTATTATGGCATTCACACTTCACACTTTGGGTGTCTGTTTTTTGCTCCCAAGATAGATATAGACAGACTTTTTTTTTTTTACTTACAGAAAAAAAACATTCTTTGCAGTGGACTATTCCTTTCATTCCTGGCAGGGTGACTCAACATTCAGCAATTGGTTTTGAAAAACCTTTTACACAGTTCAGAAATCATTTTTTCCCCTATAGGGCAATTTTACACTCAGCATTTGTTTGCTAAAAATTCCCTTGCTTCAGTACAGTCTTGTATCAATTTTCACACTTTTCTGCATATTCTCCATTCACAGCTGGTAGCCCTATGCGGTGTGGCAACCTTTATTTGCAAAATCAGTACCACTCGTGGGTCACCATCTGTATTCACTGCTTCAGCGAAACTTTTGAAAACAACAAACACCTATCCCTTTTTAAGGGCTGACTCACTTCTTGAACCCTGACTATGGCTGGAAGGCAAAACCCCTATTTCAATGATCATATTACACTTTATGATAGGCAAAATAAGGTTTAGCTACTTCAGCAGTCTCTTCTGGGTTTTTGTAAGTTTCAGTGCAGTGTGTATCCCTTTAACTCTGATCTCTGCTGCATGAGGTTTTTTTTTTTTCTCAGACTGTTTGTAGGCAAAAAGCATAAAAAAATTTCACATAAAAATCTCCGGTCCTTTTTAACTTCAAAGACACCTCTTATCCAACTTCTGACACCAAATGTAGACGGACGTTCACAGAGGTACACAATTGGAGGCTTTTATAAGGTGAAATTATAATAAGGCTTTACTGTGCCTTTTCCTTTTTATCAGGAAATCATCCAAACACAGGGGGGGAGAACAAAGCTTAATTCACTTGGGAGTATTTCTAGTGAAATCCCATGCAATTCACAACTCTTAGTTAAGCAGGTCTCCCAGCCCAAAACACATAGCATGACATAAGCAGATATAAGCAGTCTCTTTAGAATGAAAGTCTTATCTGTTAGCTGCTGTAGAGTAAGCTTCTCTGCTCTCCTGCAACCGCACCCGTGCGTGCACAGAAAATCAGCATCCAGGTTTAGAAGTCTTATTTGGTGTCTTGCAATCAGCTCTGCTGTTTCTTCTTGACAGAGCTCAAGACATGTGGTGTCTCCAAAGGTCAGCTCTCATTCAGAGCTAAGGAGTCACTTCCTGTCTCAAAGGCAGGCTTTTGTAAGCAATCTAATCAGGCAGGTGGTGTTTAGTAATTAACTACCACACTGCTAGATTAAAGGCACATTACTGAACAGGGATAAGTCCCCTGTTACACCCCCCCTCCTAATACACAGACATCAGGGACACGTACCTCTCACCCCCTCCTAATACACAGACATCAGGGGCACATACATCTCACCCCCTCCTAATACACAGACATCAGGGACACGTACCTCTCACCCCCTCCTAATACACAGTCATCAGGGGCACATACCTCTCACCCCCTCCTAATACACAGGCATCAGGGGCACATACCTCTCACCCACTCCTAATACACAGACATCAGGGACACGTACCTCTCACCCCCTCCTAATACACAGCCATGAGAGGT
The DNA here is from genome assembly GCF_040206685.1 of Ascaphus truei. NCBI lineage: Eukaryota > Metazoa > Chordata > Amphibia > Anura > Ascaphidae > Ascaphus > Ascaphus truei. The sequence continues at coordinate 25,062,210 of NC_134502.1, forward strand.
ATATACTGTATGTTTGGCTGTGCTGATCCATACACGACATCTTTCTGCATTTTCAGGTCATAAACATGAGCTGTTTTTCAATCTTGAAGCTAATGATGTTCGTTTTTAACGGCATAATATTCGTAAGTATATACAAGAGAGGGGGGGTGAGAGGAGGGGAGAGGGGCATGTGGGAGAGGGGCGTGTGGGAGAGGGGGTGTGAGAGCGGAGGGAGGGGGTGTGAAAGAGGAGGTGTGAGGAGGGAGAGGGGGATGTGAGAGAGAAAGGAGGGAGAGGGGGATGTGAGAGAGAAAGGAGGGAGAAGGGGATGTGAGAGAGAAAGGAGGGAGAGGGAATATGAGAGAGAGGTGTGTGATATACATACAGATATAAGAGAGAGGAGGGAGAGAGGTGTGTGATATACATACCGATATAAGAGAGAGGTGTATCTTGTACATACAGATATAAGGGAGAGGGGTGTGATATACACACAGATATAAGGGAGAGATGTGTGATATACATACAGATATAAGGGAGAGGTGTGTGATATACATACAGATATAAGGGAGGGGTGTGTGATATACATACAGATATAAGGGAGGGGTGTGTGATATACATACAGATATAAGGGAGAGGTGTGTGATATACATACAGATATAAGGGAGAGGGGTGTGATATACATACAGATATAAGGGAGAGGTGTGTGATATACATACAGATATAAGGGAGAGGTGTGTGATATACATACAGATATAAGGGAGAGGTGTGTGATATACATACAGATATAAGGGAGAGGTGTGTGATATACATACAGATATAAGGGAGAGGTGTGTGATATACATACAGATATAAGGGAGAGGTGTGTGATATACATACAGATATAAGGGAGAGGTGTGTGATATACATACAGATATAAGGGAGAAGTGTGTGATATACATACAGATATAAGGGAGAGGTGTGTGATATACATACAGATATAAGGGAGAGGTGTGTGATATACGGTACATACAGATATAAGGGAGAGGTGTGTGATATACATACAGATATAAGGGAGAGGTGTGTGATATACATACAGATATAAGGGAGAGGTGTGTGATATACATACAGATATAAGGGAGAGGTGTGTGATATACATACAGATATAAGGGAGGGGTGTGTGATATACATACAGATATAAGGGAGGGGTGTGTGATATACATACAGATATAAGGGAGGGGTGTGTGATATACATACAGATATAAGGGAGAGGTGTGTGATATACATACAGATATAAGGGAGAGGGGTGTGATATACATACAGATATAAGGGAGAGGTGTGTGATATACATACAGATATAAGGGAGAGGTGTGTGATATACATACAGATATAAGGGAGAGGTGTGTGATATACATACAGATATAAGGGAGAGGTGTGTGATATACACACAGATATAAGGGAGAGGTGTGTGATATACATACAGATATAAGGGAGAGGTGTGTGATATACATACAGATATAAGGGAGAGGTGTGTGATATACATACAGATATAAGGGAGAGGTGTGTGATATACATACAGATATAAGGGAGAAGTGTGTGATATACATACAGATATAAGGGAGAGGTGTGTGATATACATACAGATATAAGGGAGAGGTGTGTGATATACGGTACATACAGATATAAGGGAGAGGTGTGTGATATACATACAGATATAAGGGAGAGGTGTGTGATATACATACAGATATAAGGGAGAGGTGTGTCATATACTTACAGATATAAGGGAGGGGTGTGTGATATACATACAGATATAAGGGAGATTTGTGTCATATACATACAGATATAAGGGAGGGGTGTGTGATATACATACAGATATAAGGGAGGGGTGTGTGATATACATACAGATATAAGGGAGGGGTGTGTGATATACATACAGATATAAGGGAGGGGTGTGTGATATACATACAGATATAAGGGAGGGGTGTGTGATATACATACAGATATAAGGGAGAGGTGTGTGATATACATACAGATATAAGGCAGAGGTGTGTGATATACATACAGATATAAGGGAGATTTGTGTCATATACATACAGATATAAGGGAGGGGTGTGTGATATACATACAGATATAAGGGAGGGGTGTGTGATATACATACAGATATAAGGGAGGGGTGTGTGATATACATACAGATATAAGGGAGAGGTGTGTGATATACATACAGATATAAGGGAGAGGTGTGTGATATACATACAGATATAAGGGAGAGGGGTGTGATATACATACAGATATAAGGGAGAGGGGTGTGTGATATACATACAGATATAAGGGAGAGGTGTGTGATATACATACAGATATAAGGGAGAGGTGTGTGATATACATACAGATATAAGGGAGAGGGGTGTGATATACATACAGATATAAGGGAGAGGGGTGTGTGATATACATACAGATATAAGGGAGAGGTGTGTGATATACATACAGATATAAGGGAGAGGTGTGTAATATACATACAGATATAAGGGACCCCCTCTCACACAGGTGGGGGGAGCGGCCGTGATGGGGATCGGTATATGGGTGAAGGTGGACGGAGGTTCCTTCCTGAAGATCCTGGGATCTGCGGCCCCCCAGCTCTTGCAGGTGGTGAATGTGGGGTACCTCTGCATCGCGATCGGGGGCTTCCTTATACTTATGGGGTTTCTCGGCTGTTGTGGGGCTGTGAAGGAAAGCAGGTGCATGCTAATGCTGGTAAGTGTGTTTCATATAACCCTACCCTATAACAAATCCCATTACTTCATATAACCCTACCCTATAACAAATCCCATTACTCCATATAACCCTACCCTATAACAAATCCCATTACTCCATATAACCCTACCCTATAACAAATCCCATTACTCCATATAACCCTACCCTATAACAAATCTCATTACTTCATATAACCCTACCCTATAACAAATCCCATTACTCCATATAACCCTACCCTATAACAAATCTCATTACTTCATATAACCCTACCCTATAACAAATCCCATTACCCCATATAACCCTACCCTATAACAAATCCCATTACTCCATATAACCCTACCCTATAACAAATCCCATTACTCCATATAACCCTACCTATAACAAATCCCATTACTCCATATAACCCTACCTATAACAAATCCCATTACTCCATATAAGCCTACCCTATAACAAATCCCATTACTCCATATAACCCTACTCTATAACAAATCCCATTACTCCATATAACCCTACTCTTTAACAAATCCCATTACTCCATATAACCCTACCCTATAACAAAAGCTATTACTCCATATAACCCTACCCTATAACAAATCCCATTACTCCATATAACCCTACCCTATAACAAATCTCATTGCTCCATATAACCCTACCCTATAACAAATCCCATTACTCCATATAACCCTACCCTATAACAAATCCCATTGCTCCATATAACCCTACCCTATAACAAATCCCATTACTCCATATAACCCTACCCTATAACAAATCCCATTACTCCATATAACCCTACCCTATAACAAATCCCATTACTCCATATAACCCTACCCTATAAAAAATCCCATTACTCCATATAAGCCTACCCTATAACAAATCCCATTACTTCATATAACCCTACCCTATAACAAATCCCATTACTCCATATAACCCTACCCTATAACAAATCCCATTACTCCATATATGCCTACCCTATAACAAATCTCATTACTCCATATAAGCCTACCCTATAACAAAAGGGATTTCATGAGGGGAGATGCTGAGACAGATCTAGGAAAGAGTAGAGTGATTCTGGCAGCAGCATTTAGGATAGATTGTAGGGGAGACAGGTGAGAGGCAGGAAGGCCAGACAGCAGGAGGTTACAGTAATCAAGACGGGAGAGAATGAGGGCCTGAGTCAGAGTTTTAGCAGTCGAACAACAGAGGAAAGGGCGTATCTTAGTTATATTGCGGAGGAAAAAGCGACAAGTTTTAGAAATGTTTTGAATGTGAGGGGCGAATGTGAGAGAGGAGTCGAGTGTGACCCCTAGGCAGCGTGCTTGGGCTACTGGGTGAATGATTGTAGTTCCAACAGTAATGTGGAAGGAGGTAGTAGGGCCAGGTTTGGGAGGAAGTATGAGGAGCTCTGTTTTAGCCATGTTGAGTTTAAGGCGTCGGAGGGCCATCCAGGATGATATAGCAGAGAGACATTCAGAAACTTTGGTTTGTACAGAAGGTGTAAGGTCAGGTGTTGAAAAGTATATTTGTGTGTCGTCGGCATAGAGGTGATAATTAAACCCAAAAGATGTTATTAGGTCACCTAGAGAGAGTGTGTACAGAGAAAAGAGAAGAGGTCCCAGGACAGAGCCCTGGGGTACCCCCACAGAGAGATCAATAGAGGAGGAGGAGGTGTTAGCAGAAGAGACACTAAAAGTACGATGGGAGAGGTAGGATGAGATCCAGGATAGAGCTTTGTTCCGAATACCTAGAGTATGGAGAATGTGGAGGAGAAGAGGGTGGTCCACTGTGTCAAATGCTGCAGAGAGGTCGAGTAATATGAGCAGAGTGTAATGACCTCTGTCTTTGGCAGCATGGAGGCCGTCAGTTATTTTAGTGAGGGCTGTTTCGGTGGAGTGAGCAGTGCGGAAGCCAGATTGTAGAGGGTCTAGGAGAGAATAGGTGTTGAGAAAATGGAGCAAGCGAGAGAATACAAGACGTTCAAGGAGTTTAGAGGCAAAAGGCAGGAGGGAGACAGGTCGATAGTTAGAAAGACAGGTAGGGTCAAGCTTGCTGTTTTTGAGTAATGGTATGACTGTTGCATGTTTGAAGGAGGATGGAAAGGTTCCAGAGCAGAGGGAGGAGTTAAAAATGTGTGTAAGCGTAGGGATTATACACTGGCGACACACTTTATTCGAGCTCGGCTAGTCCCACGAATTCGGGTATACCCGGGTGTATTGAGGTTTGTGACTGTTTTCTGCCCGAGTGCATTGAGTTATTTTCCGGCAGGGATTGAAGCATTTTATTCCCGCTGGCTGCAATACTGCACAGTACATATATATATACTGCATTACAATTCATGAATTTATGCCATCTGGTAGACACGCGAAGCATTGCAGCCTATTAAATCCTAATCATTATCATTTAACAGATCAGCCGCCCATCAGCCAGGCATGAACCCAGGCTGGGAAGGCAAATGCAACGGGGCTTGTCAGAGGTGAGGAGCGGCGCATTCCAGGTATCTGCCAGGTACATACCGGGTATTTGCTCGAATAAAGTGTGTCGGTGCAGTAGTAGGAGCTAGAGGTTTTAGGAGATGGGAGGGAATGGGGTCAAGAGGGCAAGTGGTAGAGGGAGAAGAGGCGATCAACAGCGACACATCCTCCTCTGAGACAGTGGAAAAAGAGTCAAGGAAGGCAGGAGGAGAGTTAGGAAGAGGTGAAGGATGGGGGGAAGAAACAGAGGGGATGTTCTGCCGTATGGATTCCACCTTTTCCTTAAAATAGTCAGCAAAGTCCTGAGCGGAGATGGAGGAAGGAGAGGCAGCTGAGGGTGGTTTGAGTAGAGTATCAAAGACAGAGAACAGTCGGCCTGGGTTAGACTTGTGCATGTTGATTAGTGCAGAAAAGTAGGCTTGTTTAGCTTGCGAGAGGGCAGAGTTGAAACAGGATAGCATAAATTTGTAGTGAAGGAAGTCTGCGAGAGTGTGAGACTTCCTCCAAAGGCGTTCAGAGGAACGAGTGGAGGAACGCAGCATGCGTGTGTGGGAATTTAGCCAGGGTCTAGGGTTAGAAGGGCGAGGGCGGCAGAGAGAAAGCGGGGCATGTAGATCAAGAGACGAGGACAAGACAGAGTTGTACTTTCTGACCAGGTTGTCAGGGTCTGTAGCAGAGCTGAGAGAGGAGAGGAAGGAGCGTAAAGTGGACTCAAAGTCAGGTAAGTGAATAGAGCGCAGGTTTCTGCAGAACCGGGGGATAGATGGAGGTGGAGAAGGGGAGAAGCGAGATAAAGAGAATGAGATGAGATGATGGTCAGAGAGAGGAAAAGGGGAAATGGAGAAATCAGAGAGAGAGAAGTTTTTAGTGAAAACCAGGTCTAAGTAGTGGCCATCCTTGTGGGTGCTGGCTGCAGTCCACTGTTGAAGGCCAAAAGAAGAGGTAAGAGAAAGAAAGCGGGAAGCCCAAGAGAGAGAGGGGTCATCAATGTGGCAATTGAAGTCCCCAAGGAGAAGAACAGGGGAGTCTGAGGAGAGAAAGAAAGAGAGCCAGGATTCAAAGTGAGAGAGAAAGGCAGAAGGGGGATGAGTAGAGGTAGGTGGGCGATAGATGACCGCCACATGAACAGGGAGAGGAGAGAAGATCTGGACAGTGTGAGCCTCAAAGGAGGGAAAAGCAAGAGAGGGGGGAATAGGAAGGGTTCGGTAATGGCAGACAGAGGAGAGCAGGAGCTCCACGCCTCCACCCCTGCCATCAGGGCGCGGAGTGTGGGAGAAGGAAAGGCCACCATAGGAGAGGGCAGCTTCCAGAGCAGAGTCAGACTGAGTGAGCCAGGTCTCAGTTATAGCAAAGAGAAGCAGGGAGTGAGAGAGAAAGAAGTCATGTACAGAGAGGAACTTGTTAGAAAGAGAGCGTGCGTTCCAAAGAGCACAGGAGAATGGGAGAGAGGAGGGAGGGTGGCAGGGGATGGGTATGAGGTTGGAGGGGTTGACATCAGAAGGAGTAGAAGTTGCATGTGGGAGGCGAGGACGAGAGCAAGTAGAAATAAGACAGGAACCAGGATTGGGAGAGATATCCCCAGAAGCAAGGAGGAGAAGCATGGATAGAAAGAGGATGTGTGAGGATGATTTATAGGGGTGCGTTTTAGTGCAGGGGATATAGCTGTGTGGTGTCAGAGGACGCAGGTAAGAAAGGAGTTCATGTGAACTGAGAAGTGGTGAAGGAAGGAGAGATGGAGATATATGAATAGAGTTTGAGACATACTGAGGCTGGTAGAAAGAAGTGCATAATTTGAGAAGAAGTGAAGTCACAACAAATATAAATGGTAAAGGCAGCATCACAGCAGTAATGATGCAGTCTGGTATTGATGATATCCTCCTTTCCAGCGTAGTTCAAATGCAGGAATCAGGGCCAGATGGGGTGCCCACTTCTTCCTCACTTCTTTTGAACTTCCTTTTAAACTTCAGTTGTTCAGTAGACATGCCACTTATAATGGGCCACTTGGATATGGGCTGCAAGCAGACTAGCTGTTCTGACTGGGTTTATATAGGCCTAAAAGTCACATGACAGTGTGGTTCTGTCTGCTTAATTAGCACATCTGAGGCACATTCAAACAAATGGTTTTCTACACAGGGTGTTCCCTGCCTAGGTGGCAACACTTAATTTGATTAGGGGTAGACAGAAAACAGCATTCAAATATGTTTTTTACCTAGCATTGGATCACTTGCATATACTATATAATACACACAGCATATAACCCTACCCTATAACAAATCCCATTACTCCATATAACCCTACCCTATAACAAATCCCATTACTCCATATAACCCTACCCTATAACAAATCCCATTACTCCATATAACCCTACCCTGTAACAAATCCCATTACTCCATATAACCCTACCCTATAACAAATCCCATTACTCCATATAACCCTACCCTGTAACAAATCCCATTACTCCATATAACCCTACCATATAACTGTCACGGTAACTTATGACAAGATATAATAAACACCAAATATCTGGGTTGAATTGAACGAGGCTTAGATATAATAAAATATATTTATTCCTTAAATAGGTGAATAGGAAAAAATAAGGGATGTCCCCATGGGACTGATGCTACAACTTTGTAGGTATAGTGTGGACAAGTGGAGAGAGTCAGTAAGAAACCACCGCAGCAACAAGATAATCAATAAGTCCATTAACATATGATTGTAGACCTCTATCATTGATGGGGGGCGTTTAAAGCAAGGCTGGTAGAGATACCCCGGAGCCCTATCTAGACAGAACTCAGGAGTAAATCACAATTCCAGCTACTGCTAGCCTCACCTGCATCTTGTGATCGAGAGGTAAATCCTGCCGGTATACATCATTCCTTGAACTGAAGGACTGCCGGGTGCTGCTGTGAAGGAGCGTTGCTTGTTGCTGTGTGATGCGGTTGGAGAGTTTTTTCAGTGGAGCAGTGACCGCCGTCTGTTCACCATTTGCCTACCTCTTAAATAGGTGAACACAGCAAGATAGTACAATTAACAGGCAAGAAGGTAACACTTACTTAGGGTGGGGGAATGGGGAAGTATCAGCTAGCAATTCTCCAGCAGTCCAGTGACATTCAAGATGAAATCAGAAGAACAACAGGACTGTAGGGTTGACCACAGTTTATATATCTGTGTAACCCTATTCTTAACATTGAATACAGACTATTGGGGAACAATTATCTGTATCCAATGCCTAATGTGGGAACATAGTTTGACCCATGCCCCCCAGCTAGTTAGCCCATGCATACTGGGACTCTGAGGGTCTCATTTCTGTAGCCCCACATCTAATCAGGGGCTTCGACCAGTCTACCTGATGAAGTATCTGGCAGAATCTTCATTGTTTGTAGGTGTAAGTATTAAAGTTAAAACACACACATATTAAAATATCCGGTTCCGTTAAGTCCAGCGGGTCCAAACTTCCCAGACCTTACTACCGGAACTGGGACACTATAGGGTCCAAGTTTCAGCCTGCTGCGACCTTCAGAACCGGAGATACACAAATACCACTTAAACCGTTTCATACTTTAACACAAAATTCTCCGCGTAAAATAAATCACAGTTTGTCACTAAATCCCCATTGAAAACAACGGGCTCCGCCGCCATAGACTTTCAACGGTAATCCGCCGCCACTGGCGGCTATGGGAGTCTGCCGCCATAGACTTTCAACGGTGCATCGCCGCCGTTGAAGCCTATGGGGTTTCTCCGCCATAGCCGGTCAATGGGAACCGGCCCGCCATTGAAGTCTATGGGAAAAACTCCCGAACCTTTATGGTGGTCCATACTCCGTCGGGTTGGTCACAGAGGGTCATGAATGGTTTTGCAGCCATGCCGGAGCAGTGAATACAGGCACCCCAAACCATGGCCCTCTGGACCCTCCAGAACCGGAGATATGGGCTATGATTTGTAGGGTTTCGGACTTAGCTGTTTTCTCGTGCTGCTTCTGCCGCCGCCATTGGAACCTATGGCGTGGCCCGCTCTGCCAGCACGACCCTTTCCGGGGGTCCTGGATTCTGGGACCCGGTGGTGGTCGAGTAAGGGGAGGCCTAGGAACTAGGGGCAAAAATAATTTTATTTCTGGCTGCCCTAGAACCTAAGGCCTCGGCCATGTTACGTGCTTGCTGGCGGAAGCGCGCTGAGGTGCGCTCCCGCTCAGCACTGAGCCCCTACAGCCGCAATTAGAGCGGCTTTAGTAGGGGCTCACCTGCACTTCCGCGCGCTTGCTGAAGCGCAGGTCTTAGGGGAATTTAAAATTCCCCCGCTTGCCGGCGAGACAGACCGATCACGTAAGCGGTTCGCCCAATGAGGGCGAACCAGCTCCGTGACGTCACTGGCCCGCCCCCGGCCAGTGATGCGCCTGCCCCCGGCCCGCCCCCCGCCCCCTGAAGGCCCGCTGACGGCGCATGCAGTAAGCAACCGCAAGGCCAGGGAAAGCACCCGCTTTCCCTGAGCCTCAGCGCGCCTCAGTGAGCAAGCAGGGAGCATGGACTCAGCCTAAGATTCCCACGCCACTTGACGTTGACCTTGACTAATCAGTGATGAAAGCTCTCTTTCAGACAATGTATCCGCTTTGCGGTTTTGCGGTTTGGACGGCAGCCAACTCGTTCCTGGAAAGCGCCGTCGAGGAATCTCCATTGAAGTCAATGAGCCCATTGACTTACAAAGGGAAACCGCCGCTCCACCTCTCGGACGCCATCTGCTGGTCTTTGAGGGAAACAGGTCCAAAACAGCTAGATCCGCCATTGAAATGAATGGAGCTCCAATGGCGGCCTATGGGACCCTGCAAAATGGTGCCTGAAAAGGCGGGAAAATTAAACAAAGGGCGATAATCATTATACAACTATTAACCCTTGCCCTCCCGGATGGATCCCAGTGTGTGTGTGGTGCAGGCACTGACATTATAACGAAACATGGGAACAGGGGAACATACATTTTCATGACATAGCAAGGGGTAAACCACATTCCTGGACCACAGTCCAGTTAACCCCTTGCCTCCCTGGTGAGGTCAGGGGGTGGCCATATGGGGTGCAGCCCCTTTAATACCGGGCCAATCCCCCCTCTCCCTCTACAATAACAAATCCCCTTACTCCATATAACCCTACCCTATAATCAACTCCCATTACTCCATATAATCCTAACCTATAGCTCCATATAACCCTAACCTATAACAAATCATATTACTCCATATAACCCTTCTCTATAGCTCCATATGATCCTACCTTGTAACATATCCTATTACTCCATATAACCTCTCCCTATAACTCTTCTATAACATATAACCTCTCCCTATAACCCCTCTATAACATATAACCTCTCCCTATAACTCTTCTATAACATATAACCTCTCCCTATAACTCCTCTATAACATACTGTATAACTGCTCCCTATAACTCTTCTATAACATATAACCTCTCCCTATAACCCCTCTATAACATATAACATCTCTATAACATATAACCTCTCTATAACATATAACCTCTCCCTATAACCCCTCTATAATATACTGTATAACTGCTCCCTATAACGCCTCTATAACATATAACCTCTCCCTATAAACTCTCTATAACATATAACCTCTCTATTACATATAACCTCTCCCTATAACCCCTCTATAACATATAACATCTCTATAACATAACCTCTCCCTATAACTCCTCTATAACATACTGTATAACTGCTCCCTATAACTCCTCAATAACGAATAACCTCTCCCTATAACCCCTCTATAACATATAACATCTCTATAACATATAACCTCTCTATAACATATAACCTCTCTATAACATATAACCGCTTTACCTTTCTAGTTCTTCATCATCATCCTCATTATTTTCATTGCTGAGGTTGCTGGAGCTGTGGTAGTGCTGGCGTTCTCATCCGTGGTAAGAATCCTGCCCCGCAGAGCTTACACTCTAATATACAGAGGGACACAGGCACAATACAGGGAGAGGAGGGAATCCTGCCCCGCAGAGCTTACACTCTAATATACAGAGGGACACAGGCACAATACAGGGAGAGGAGGGAATCCTGCCCCGCAGAGCTTACACTCTAATATACAGAGGGACACAGGCACAATACATGGAGAGGAGGAACCATTGGGAGAAGGGAATCCTGCCCCGCAGAGCTTACACTCTAATATAAAAAGGGACACAGATACAATACAGGGAGAGGAGGAACCATTGGGAGGAGGGAATCCTGCCCCGCAGAGCATACACTCTAATATACAGAGGGACACAGATACAACACAGGGAGAGGGGGGAACATTGGGAGAAGGGAGTCCTGCCCCGCAGAGCTTACACTCTAATATACAGAGGGACACAGATACAATACAGGGAGAGGAGGAACCATTGGGAGAAGGGAATCCTGCCCCGCAGAGCTTACACTCTAATATACAGAGGGACACAGATACAATACAGGGAGAGGAGGAACCATTGGGGGAAGGGAATCCTGCCCCTCAGAGCTTACACTCTAATATACAGAGGGACAAAGATACAATACAGGGAGAGGAGGAACCATTGGGAGAAGGGAATCCTGCCCCGCAGAGCTTACACTCTAATATACAGAGGGACACCGGTAAATACAGGAAGAGGAGGAACCATTGGAAGAAGGGAATCCTGCCCCGCAGAGCTGACACTCTAATATACAAAGGGACACAGATACAATACAGGGAGAGGAGGAACTATTGGGAGAAGGGAATCCTGCCCTGCAGAGCTTACACTCTAATATACAGGGGGACACAGATACAATACAGGGTGAGGAGGAATCATTGGGAGAAGGGAATCCTGCCCCGCAGAGCTTACACTCTAATATACAGAGGGACACAGATACAATACAGGGAGAGGAGGAACCATTGGGAGAGGGGAATCCTGCCCCGCAGAGATTACACTCTAATATACAGAGGGACAAAGATACAATACAGGGAGAGGAGGAACCATTGGGAGAAGGGAATCCTGCCCCGCAGAGCTTACACTCTAATATACAGAGGGACACCGGTAAATACAGGGAGAGGAGGAACCATTGGGAGAAGGGAATCCTGCCCCGCAGAGCTGACACTCTAATATACAAAGGGACACAGATACAATACAGGGAGAGGAGGAACTATTGGGAGAAGGGAATCCTGCCCTGCAGAGCTTACACTCTAATATACAGGGGGACACAGATACAATACAGGGAGAGGAGGAATCATTGGGAGAAGGGAATCCTGCCCCGCAGAGCTTACACTCTAATATACAGAGGGACACAGATACAATACAGGGAGAGGAGGAACCATTGGGAGAAGGGAATCCTGCCCCGCAGAGCTTACACTCTAATATACAGAGGGATACACATATAATACAGGGAGAGGAGGAACCATTGGGAGAAGGGAATCCTGCCCCGCAGAGCTGACACTCTAATATACAGAGGGACACAGATACAATACAGGGAGAGGAGGAACCATTGGGAGAAGGGAATCCTGTCCCGCAGAGCTTACACTCTAATATACAGAGGGATACAGATACAATACAGGGAGAGGAGGAACCATTGGGAGAAGGGAATCCTGCCCCGCAGAGCTTACACTCTAATATACAGAGGGACACAGATACAATACAGGGAGAGGAGGAACCATTGGGGGAAGGGAATCCTGCCCCGCAGAGCTTACACTCTAATATACAGAGGGACACAGGTACAATACAGGGAGAGGAGGAACCATTGGGAGAAAGGAATCCTGCCCCGCAGAGCTTACACTCTAATATACAGAGGGGCACAGATTCAATACAGGGAGAGGAGGGACCATTGGGGAAGGGAATCCTGCCCCGCAGAGCTTACACTCTAATATATAGAGAGACACAGATACAATACAGGGAGAGGAGGAACCATTGGGAGATGGGAATCCTGCCCCGCAGAGCTGACACTCTAATATACAGAGGCAGTACAGATACAATACAGGGAGAGGAGGAACCATTGGGAGAGGGGAATCCTGCCCCGGAGAGCTTACACTCTAATATACAGAGGGATACAGATACAATACAGGGAGAGGAGGAACCATTGGGAGAAGGGAATCCTGCCCCACAGAGCTGACACTCTAATATACAGAGGGATACAGATACAATAGAGGGAGAGGAGGAACCATTGGGAGAAGGGAATCCTGCCCCGCAGAGCTGACACTCTAATATACAGAGGGATACAGATACAATACAGGGAGAGGAGGAACCATTGGGAGAAGGGAATCCTGCCCCGCAGAGCTTACACTCTAATATACAGAGGGACACAGATACAATACAGGGAGAGGTGGAACCATTGGGAGAAGGGAATCCTGCCCCGCAGAGCTGACACTCTAATGCCCTCCTCTTTCAGTCTCAGATTTTCATTGAATATCTCGGTAATATTGCGGTGAAATTTCTCCGGGAAGATTTTGGTCACCAACAGGAACTAACCGCGGTGTGGAATACAACAATGCATGAGGTGAGAGGGATCCCACATATACTGCGCTGTATAATGATGCCGAGTATCTCTATACACTAGAATGAACACGCCGCACTGTATAAGGATACCGTGTATCTCTATACACTGATAATGAACACGCCGCGCTGTATAATGATGCCGAGTATCTCTATACACTGATACTGAACACGCCGCGCTGTATAATGATGCTGAGTATCTATACACTGATAATGAACACGCCGCGCTGTATAATGATGCTGAGTATCTCTATACACTGATAATGAACACGCCGCGCTGTATAATGATGCTGAGTATCTCTATACACTGATAATGAACACGTCGCTTTGTATAATGATGCTGAGTATCTTTATACACTGATAATGCGCACGCCGCGCTGTATAATGATGAGACTGAGTATCTTTATACACTGATAATGGACACACTGCGCTGTATAACAATGCAGAGTATCTCTACAGTACCACCCTGCAGGGGTTCATGTCAGTGACGGGAGCTTTAAAGATGGCGTCCCTCTTTCCTTTCTCCATCCAGCTCAAGTGCTGCGGATTTAATGGTTTCTCAGACTTCAACAACTCCACTTTTTACCGGGAGAGGAACAGCTACCCGTCTGTGTGCTGCGGAAACATCGACCCTTGCCGGGCTGCCAATATCAACAGTGAGGTGAAGGTATGGGACATTATACCCCCTGCCCCTGAGGCTCCCACTCTCCAGTGTCAGAGAACGGCCTCTTGTTCTTCTCTCTCTCTGTAACATGCTTCCCTCTTGTACCTTGTTGAAACCCTTTATGTATTTGAGTTTCGATCATATCCCCCCTCTCTCCCTTCTCTCCCGTCTCTCCTCTCTCTCCCTTTTTTACTCGCCTCTCTCTCCCGTCTCTCTCCCTTCTCTCCTCTCTCCCTTCTCTCCTCTCTCTCCCGTCTCTCCTCTCTCTCTTCTCTCATCTCTCCTCTCTCTCCCGTCTCTCCTCTCTCTCTTCTCTCATCTCTCCTCTCTCTTCCGTCTCTCATCTCTCCCTTTTCTCCTCTCTCTCCCGTCTCTCCTCTCTCCCTTCTCTCCTCTCTCCCTTTTCTCCTCTCCTCTCTCTCCCGTCTCTCCTCTCTCCCTTCTCTCCTCTCTCTCCCGTCTCTTCTCTCTCTCCTCTCATCTCTCCTCTCTCTCCCGTATCTCCTCTCTCTCTTCTCTCCTCTCTCCCATCTCTCCCTTCTCTCCTCTATCCCTTCTCTTCTCTCTCTCCCTTCTCTCCTCGCCTCTATCTTCCTTCTCTCCTCTCTCCCTTCTCTCCTCTCTCCCTTCTCCCCTCTCCTCTCCCCCTTCTCTCCTCTCTCCCTCTTCTCCTCTCCCTTCCTTCTCTCCTCTCTCTCCCTTCTCTCCTCTCTCTCCTCTCCTCCCTCCCTCCTCTCCCTTCCTTCTCTCCTCTCTCTCTCTCCTCTCCCTTCCTTCTCTCTTCTCCTCTCTCTCCCTTCTCCCCTCTCTCTCCCTTCTCTCCTCTCTCCCTTCTCTCTCTCCCTTCTCTCTCTCCCTTCTCTCCTCTCTTCTCCCCTTCTCTCCTCTCTCCCTCCTCTCCTCTCCCTTCCTTCTCTCCTCTCTCTCCCTTCTCCTCTCTCTCCCTTCTCTCCTCTCCTCCTCCTCTCCTCTCTCCTCTCCTCTCCCTTCCTTCTCTCTTCTCTCTCTTCCTTCTCTCCCCTCTCTCCCTTCTATCCTCTCTCCCTCCTCTCCTCTCTCCCTCCTCTCCTCTCCCTTCCTTCTCTCTTCTCTCTCTTCCTTCTCTCCTCTCTCTCCCTTCTCTCCTCTCTCTCTTCCTTCTCTTCTCTCCTCTCTCCTCTCTCCTCTCCCCCTCCTCTCCTCTCCTCTCCCTTCCTTCTCTCTTCTCCTCTCTCTCCCTTCTCTCCTCTCTCTCCCTCCTCTCCTCTCTCTCCTTTCTCTCCCTTCTCTCTCTCCCGTCTCTCTCTCCCTTCTCTCCTCTCCTCTCCCTTCCCTCCTCTCTTCTCCCTTCTCTCCTCTCTCTCCCTTCTCTCCTCTCTCTCCCTCCTCTCCTCTCTCCTCTCCTCTCCTCTCTCCCTCCTCTCCCTTCCTTCTCTCTTCTCTCTCTTCCTTCTCTCCTCTCTCTCCCTTCTCTCCTCTCTCTCTTCCTTCTCTCCTCTCTCCTCTCCTCTCTCCCTCCCTTCCTTCTCTCTTCTCCCCTCTCTCCTTTCTCTCCTCTCTCTCCCTCCTCTCCTCTCTCTCCCTTCTCCCCCTCTCTCCTCTAAGCTGTACATCTTCTGGTCCTGTAGTCTTTCCTTATAAGCCTTATGCTGTAGATCAGGGGCGGCCAGCTCCAGTTCTCAAGCCCCACCAACAAACCAGTTATTAGGGCATCCCAACCAGAGAGATCCTTAAAACCTGACCTGTTGGTGGCCCTCCAGGACTGGCGTTGGCCGCCCCTTGGCGTACAATCATGAACCATCTTAGTAACCCAGTCCAGGATTGAACACTGGGTGAGATCTCATCACCGTCCCACCTGTCTGCTGCCAACACCTCTCTCTATACAACACCCTGCTGGCTGGCCACATTGCTCTATTACAGAGGTTCCCCACGGGAACCCGTGCTTGGTCACAGCTGGTTCGGTCACACCGATTGGGTCCCCTGTGCTAATGAGAGCACAGAGCCTTCCAACCTGCACGGTGAGTGGTCCTTGAGGACCACTGTTGAGAACCTCGGCTCTATTACATTGCTCGCCTGCTGAAATAATGGCTCCCTGGTCCCTTCCTCTGTAGCAGGTGACATTATGGGACCATTAACCCTGCGTCCTGCCTCTGGATTTGGGTGACCCACCTGGGTTATTTAGCACTCGTTGGCGTTCCATTGCCGTTGCCCCAGTCTTCACCATTCCTCCCATCTACCTAAATCCTTCATCGTTTTGTTTAAGTCTTCTGGAGTGTCCACCCAGATCTGCTGTGTCATCTGCAAAAAAGTCGTACTTTCCCCTCCACTCCACTCAAACACCTCCACTCCCATCTCGGACAAGTCAGCCGTCCCACAGCCCAAAAGCTCGGTTCCTGTGTGGTCTGACTCAACCTCTGTCTCGATACTAAACCACGTTGATGGATGATCGCTGGAACCCAAGTTCTCACCCAACAAGACCATCGGACACTCTGTCCCCTACGTGTAAGCGTGAAGTCCAGCGTTGCTTCCTGGAGCGTAGGCTTCCTCACCCATTGAGAGACGCTCCCCCGGCGAGGAAGCCAGGATGTCCCTGCTTCTGGCCGAACCTGCAGAAGACACAGGCCAGCCCACAGCTGGCAGACTCAAGTCTTCCCATAACGATGACTTCTCCTTTTGTTATTGTAGCTATAAACTCTTTTATTTGTCCGATTTGCACTATGGATTTTCCTCTCCTTGAGATGCGCTGGACCACCTAAATATCTAACCCCGCAAGGAACGAGTTGCCACTGTTTGGGACACTACCTTTTAGTTCTGCTCAAGTGTGGGCAGGAGCTTTATACAGTAGGTTTGTCCCATATTTAGTACATTACTGCGCTATGTGAATTTTTCTTTTTACGTGGGATCTGCAGACCACCCAGGACGAGAGTTGGAGGACGTCACTACGATGGCGGTCAAAGGAGAAGTCATCGTTATGGGAAGACTTGAGTCTGCCAGCTGTGGGCGTGTCTCAATGAGTGAAGGAGCCTACGCTTCAGGAAGCAACACTGGACTTCCCGCTGACACGTAGGGGACAGAGTGTCCGATGGACTTGTTGGCTGAGAACTTGGGTTCCAGCGATCACCCATTAACGGGGTTTAGTATCGAGACAGAGGTTGAGTCAGACCACACAGGAACCGAGCTTTTGGGCTGTGGGACGGTTGACTTGTCCGAGATGGGAGTGGAGGTGTCCCCTAACGTTTGGAAGGGAATCGATCTACAAGACCCCCTGAAAACAGTCTTTTAAAGGGTTGAGTGGAGGTCGTGGCCTCTTATTTAAATGACACACTTGCACTATTCTAGTGTTGAATATTGTTATCACTTTTATTCACATTCACATTTATTCACGTTTAAACACGTGTCTCATTGATATGTATTTTTCAATGGGCGGCTTTTCAGAGTGTCAGAGCGCCATACAGGGCTTTGGTTGGTGCCAGGCTCTGTATCCATGTGTCAAGTCCTAGAGGTGCCAGGCTCTGTATCCGTGTGTCAAGCCCTAGAGGTGCCAGGCTCTGTATCCCTGTGTCCAGCCCTAGAGGTGCCAGGCTCTGTATCCGTGTGTCAAGCCCTAGAGGTGCCAGGCTCTGTATCCCCTGTACAAGCCCTAGAGGTGCCAGGCTCTGTATCCGTGTCCAGCCCTAGAGGTGCCAGGCTCTGTATCCCTGTGTCCAGCCCTAGAGGTGCCAGGCTCTGTATCCCTGTGTCCAGCCCTAGAGGTGCCAGGCTCTGTATCCCCTGTGTCCGGCCCTATAGGTGCCAGGCTCTGTATTCCTGTGTCAAGCCCTAGTGGTGCCAGGCTCTGTATCCCTGTGTCCAGCCCTAGAGGTGCCAGGCTCTGTATCCTTGTGTCCAGCCCTAGAGGTGCCAGGCTCTGTATTCCTGTGTCCGGCCCTAGAGGTGCCAGGATCTGTATCCCTGTGTCAAGCCCTAGAGGTGCCAGGCTCTGTATCCCCTGTACAAGCCCTAGAGGTGCCAGGCTCTGTATCCGTGTCCAGCCCTAGAGGTGCCAGGCTCTGTATCCCTGTGTCCAGCCCTAGAGGTGCCAGGCTCTGTATCCCTGTGTCCAGCCCTAGAGGTGCCAGGCTCTGTATCCCCTGTACAAGCCCTAGAGGTGCCAGGCTCTGTATCCGTGTCCAGCCCTAGAGGTGCCAGGCTCTGTATCCCTGTGTCCAGCCCTAGAGGTGCCAGGCTCTGTATCCCTGTGTCCAGCCCTAGAGGTGCCAGGCTCTGTATCCCCTGTGTCCGGCCCTATAGGTGCCAGGCTCTGTATTCCTGTGTCAAGCCCTAGTGGTGCCAGGCTCTGTATCCCTGTGTCCAGCCCTAGAGGTGCCAGGCTCTGTATCCTTGTGTCCAGCCCTAGAGGTGCCAGGCTCTGTATTCCTGTGTCCGGCCCTAGAGGTGCCAGGATCTGTATCCCTGTGTCCAGCCCTAGAGGTGCCAGGCTCTGTATCCTTGTGTCCAGCCCTAGAGGTGCCAGGCTTTGTATTCCCATGTCAAGCCCTAGAGGTGCCAGGCTCTGTATCTCCGTATTCAGCCCTAGAGGTGCCAGGCTCTGTATTCCCGTGTCCAGCCCTAGAGGTGTCAGGCTCTGTATCCCTGTGTCCAGCCCTAGAGGTGTCAGGCTCTGTATCCCTGTGTCCAGCCCTAGAGGTGCCAGGATCTGTATCCTTGTGTCCAGCCCTAGAGGTGCCAGGCTCTGTATCCCTGTGTCCAGCCCTAGAGGTGCCAGGATCTGTATCCTTGTGTCCAGCCCTAGAGGTGCCAGGCTCTGTATCTCCGTATTCAGCCCTAGAGGTGCCAGGCTGTGTAAAACTATGTCCAACCCTAGAGGTGGCAGGTACCTGAGTCTCCCCTCTCTAACCCTTGCCAGGGCTGCTTCAGGGCATTTGAACACTTCCTCGCCCACAACGCCAGGATCGTGGGAGGTATCGCACTGGGAATCTGCGGCCTTGAGGTAACACAATGATTTCTGCGCTAATATAGTTATGCCGAGTATCTCTACACACTGATAATGAGCACGCTGCACTGTATAATGATGATGAGTATCTCTATACACTGATAATGAACACGCCGCGCTGTATAATGATGCTGAGTATCTTTATACACTGATAATGAATATGCTGCGCTGTATAATGATGCAGAGTATCTCTACACACTGATAATGAGCACGCTGCACTGTATAATAATGATGAGTATCTTTATACACTGATAATGAACACGCTGAGCTAAATAACGATGCTGTGTATCTCGACACACTGATAAGGAACATGCTGCACTGTATAATGAGTGCTGAGTATCTCTATATACCTCCAGTCCATCAAAGGCTGGTGCCGCTGACCCTCTTAACTTACACAGTGCCGCTTTTTAACATGATTTGAATCTAAAATATTTACCTTTCCGTGTCCTTTCCGTGTCCTTAACGTGTCGTTCCTGTGTTTTACTTTTCGCAGCTTGCTGCCATGACTGTCGCGCTGGTCATGTTCTGCCACATTAGCTCCGACGGCTAAATCGGACCGGCGCCGACCCCCTTCTCATTACCTCCACTGAACGCGCTGCATTGTATAGCTGTGAGGAGTATGACCACCCAACGCCACGTCAACTGCGTCTGAGACCCGGAAAATATTACTGGATCCCCCCCCCCCATAATAATGGCTGCTGTCCCCATCAATCCGCTGAATCGCCTCCCCCCTCACCCCCCCCCACCTCCGGATATCCTTTCTGTTACTGGGCACGGCTGAGGAGGGTCACAAGTAACATGGCAGACCAGGCAAGGATGTTTTGGCTTTGTTACCCTGTCATTTCTCCCATGGACAAGGTGCTGTAATGGACTGGTACTTAGAGACACTCAACATCATTATACAGCGCGCCTTGTTTATTATCAGTGTATAGAGATACTCAGCATCATTATACAGCGCAGCGTGTTCATTTTCAGTGTATAGAGATACTCAGCATCATTATACAGCGTAGCGTGATTATTGTCAGTGTATAGAGACACTCGGCATCATTATACAGCGCAGCGTGTTCATTATCAGTGTATAGATACTCTGCATCATTATACAGCGCGGCTTATTCATTATTAGTGTATACAGTAGATACTCAGCATCATTACACAGCGCGCCGTGTTCATTATCAGTGTATAGATACTCTGCATCATTATACAGCGCAGCGTGTTCATTATCAGTGTATAGAGATACGTAGCATCATTATACAGTGCAGCGTGTTCATTGTTAATGTATAGAGATACTCTGCATCGTTATTCAGCGCAGCATATTAATTATCAGGGGAAGTGGAACAATTATCCCATTAATTATCGGGGGAAACACACGGGACATTTTACTCTGTTACTTAAAGGTGCAGTTCAAGCTGCCGATTAAAAAATATATATATATATATATATGTAAGGGTGTGTTAGATACCATGTGTGTGCGCGCGGAGGGAGTACGGCAGGTTCCGCGATGGCACGGTAATACAGGGTGCCGCCATGTTGTTGCGCAATATTGCAAAGGACACTGACGGGGTGAAGAGGTCGCGCATGCGCAATGGGAGCGCGCGAACGACAGGCCAATAAGGGAAGGGCTCTGATAATGGACCACAACTCCCGCGAGCTCTGGAACAGTCACCTGACGCTAGGAGCCAATGAGAGGGCGGGAATTAAGGAAGGAGGAACAGGAAGCGTGGGGGAGAGACCACGCAAGGCAGAGGAGATCGGGACAGAGCGAGAGGAGGTAGTGTGAGTGCAGGGGGTCCGTGACCCGCCTGCATAGGCCAGCTATTACCCTCAGGCCCATAGGAGGTTTCCCTGAGTCACAGTAGGCTGCTGTACTGCAGGGACGCCCGATAGTGGTAGGAATTGTCCCCTTAGTTAGGGACAGCGCACGGAGTTGTGGACGGTCACAGGCATCTGGGATCAGACGGCTGGACACCACGACATCTGGAGGTCAAGGGCGGAGGCAACGGACCCTTTGCGAAGAGGCACCGGTCACCGCCGTGACCGGAAGGTACAATTGTAAAAGCAAGTGCACCAACACCGGTCATCAGGCGCTGATCCCGCCTTAGGAATAACTTTGTAGTGACACTAGCAAGTGGCTAGCGGACTGAGTATATTACCTAATACCTTACAAGGACAACACTCTATAGGAGCGTGGCGGAGCCACTGTTATACTGGACAAATTCTCTAGGGATGTGGCTGAGCCACGGTAGTATAAGGACTCTTATAATACATATATATACAAGTTATGTGTGATGTTATATAGAGGTTAAGATATGGTTACCTATACATAGTAAACTTGGTTGCACGCACTGTTGTATGTTTCTTGCCCGGGGCAATCTTACATAACGGGGATCCTGGGTAAGTGGAGGCGCTGCGCTAGAACCGTTACCCCAGGCTCCCAGCTAGCGGAGGCTCAGATCTCCTGGAGCCGCAGGTTGAGTACAGTACCCGTAGTCCCTTAGGAAGGTGTCAGAAAAAGGGCTACATATATATTCCATTCAATATGCGCATCAATACAATCTGCACACTGACACGTGATTGGCTAAGTTGCAGATCGATCCGTTTTCTCCTGGAATCGATCGCTTTGCTCGGGCTTATTTCAGTTATTGCTGGACTACATTACCCAGAATGCAGCGTTCTGCGTGGAAGATCATGTGACCAGGCAGTTACTAGATACAATTCGTGCACTGCTAGAGAGAGGGCAGTGGCTCAAGAGCCAGAGCCAAATCCGAAGGGGAAGGGGGTGTGACTTTGTAAATGGTTTCTATCGAAACAAAAAATGACTGTAAAATAAAAACACATTAAAAATGTCTTTAAAAATTGTTTTTTTTTTTAAACTTTTTTAAATGCTACAAGTATTTTCTCATCGTACAGAACAGATTTATTTAAAAAAAAAACACATGTAGGATATTTGCCGGAACTGCAGCTTTAATTTAGAAAGTCTGTATTATTGATATACTGTACATGTAGCAGGGAGGGTATATATACCTCCTGGCCACTGGGGGCGCTGAGGCAGCTTCTCGGCCCCTCCTCTGAGGGGACTGTGGCAGCCATGTTGGTAGAGGCAAAGTGAGAGCCTTTATGACTTTGACCTATGACAAAGCTCGGTCAGTGCTGGAGGAGCAGGAGAAGTGAGACTGTCGTGGGACTAGGCCCCAGCTTCCCTCAGGCCCGAGCTAGGCCCCAGCTTCCCTCCGGCCCGAGCTAGGCCCCAGCTTCCCTCAGGCCCGAGCTAGGCCCCAGCTTCCCTCAGGCCCGAGCTAGGCCCCAACCCCTGCAGCTCAGTATTGTAGGGAAGGCCCATAGTTAGTGAGCTAGCAGCAGTGACACTGCGGAGCCGCACAGGCTTCAGCACAGGAATCCCCCGGCCTCCCGAGACCGCGTGTACGGCTGCCGTGGGGTGAGGAGAGAGGGGGTTTGTGTCGGAGGTAGGGAGATGGCTTGTCCAAAAATACTGGGCACTTTGGTAAAAAAAAATACCCCCACGCCCCCCGAATACATATAAAAAATACCCCCACGCCCCCCGAATACATATAAAAAATACCCCCACGCCCCCCGAATACATATAAAAAATACCCCCACGCCCCCCGAATACATATAAAAATACCCCCACGCCCCCCAATACATATACAAAATACCCCCACCTCCCCAATACATATACGATTCAGACTTGGTGTCAGGAGGGGGGCAGTGGATGCGGAAGGGGGGGGCAGTGGATGCGGAAGGGGGGGCAGTGGATGCGGAAGGGGGGGCAGTGGATGCGGAAGGGGGGGCAGTGGATGCGGAAGGGGGGGCAGTGGATGCGGAAGGGGGGGCAGTGGATGCGGAGGGGGGGGGCCAGTGGATGCGGAGGGGGGGGGGCCAGTGGATGCGGAGGGGGGGGGGCCAGTGGATGCGGAGGGGGGGGGCAGTGGATGCGGAAGGGGGGGGGCAGTGGATGCGGAAGGGGGGGGGCAGTGGATGCGGAGGGGAGGGGCCAGTGGATGCGGAGGGGGGGGGCAGTGGATGCGGAGGGGGGGGGCAGTGGATGCGGAGGGGGGGGCAGTGGATGCGGAGGGGGGGGCAGTGGATGCGGAGGGGGGGGCAGTGGATGCGGAGGGGGGGGGCAGTGGATGCGGAGGGGGGGGGCAGTGGATGCGGAGGGGGGGGGCAGTGGATGCGGAGGGGGGGGGCAGTGGATGCGGAGGGGGGGGGGCAGTGGATGCGGAGGGGGGGGGGCAGTGGATGCGGAGGGGGGGGGGGCAGTGGATGCGGAGGGGGGGGGCAGTGGATGCGGAGGGGGGGGGCAGTGGATGCGGAGGGGGGGGGGCAGTGGATGCGGAAGGGGGGGGGGCAGTGGATGCGGAAGGGGGGGGCAGTGGATGCGGAAGGGGGGGCCAGTGGATGCGGAAGGGGGGGCCAGTGGATGCGGAAGGGGGGGGCAGTGGATGCGGAAGGGGGGGGGCAGTGGATGCGGATGGGGGGGCAGTGGATGCGTATGGGGGGGCAGTGGATGCGGAAGGGGGGGCAGTGGATGCGGAAGGGGGGGCAGTGGATGCGGAAGGGGGGGGCAGTGGATGCGGAAGGGGGGGGGCAGTGGATGCGGAATGGGGGGGGGCAGTGGATGCGGAGTCGCCGGTCAGAGCAGGTACCACCATGCCCGGCTTTCCCCCAGCTGCAGGCTTCTCTCTCCCTGTCTGTCCCACGCCAAGGTGTCTGATGCTGACGCGCGCCGGGCCTCCCTCTCACGCCGGCGCTCACCGGAAGCTGAGCCCAGCTGACTTCCGGCGCTGACGTCAGATGACCCGGCGCACGTCAGCATCTGGGGATAGGGGTGTTACATTTGGAGGCGCTGCTAAGATTCTAACTTGGTGTGCACAACTAATAAAAAATATATATATCTTTCAGAACTGTGACTATGTCCCTACTCTCCAGACAGAGGGTCCGCCAGTGGGCTATCGAATGTCTGGAATCTCCCCACCATGTGGTCGCCATCAGGCACGTTCCGACAAAGACCTCGGCCTATGATGTTCGTTTAGCGCTGAGCCAATTCCCGGGGTTAGGTGAAACCCGAGTTCTAGACCAGGAATGCGAGGCTGATCCAGCATGGAGCACGGTCCTAGTCACGGCCGCCCGTGACTTCCGGGAGGACGAAGGTCCTGAGGTCATCTACCTGTATGGAGCCAGGCCTGGAGGGTGTCCCTTAATATATCCTGAACTGACAGTGAAAGCGGAGGAACCTAGCTCCGGTTCCGGACACGGGACTGCCCTGATGGTTACATCTCTCCCAGCTCCGCGCCGCCCCAGTGGAGGTGGAGCAAGTTCCGAGTTGGCTTGCGGGCGCGGGTTGGATAGCCGAAGCGGCGGCCCGGCTGGGAAACTGGTGCTCGCGGAAGCGCTACAGCAATTGGCTGATAATCTAGCGCAGGCGTCGCAGGCTCACCACTATCGGAAATTAAATACCTTCTCTGGTGTGTTGCCTACCCCCCCCGGTGAGGAAGATTTTGAGGACTGGAAGGACCATACCCTTCAAGTACTGGACGAATGGTCTTGCTCCGAAGCCGTAAAGAGACAGCGGATAGTGGAATGCCTAAGGCCCCCCGCGTCCCATATAGTGAGGATGTACCGTGTGGAGCACGTGGACGCCACCGCTCAGGGTATGGTTGAGGTCCTAACTCTGACCTATGGTACGAAGGTTGATGAAATTGAACTCTTCGCCCAGTTCAATGCTCTCCGACAGGAGGAGGGAGAGAAAATGTCCGCGTTTATCCGCCGCATACAGCTAGCGTTGTGGACCCTGATCTCGAACAAAGTCATTCCCCCTCACGCTGTGGATGGATATCGACTCAATCAGCTTCTGACAGGATCGCTGCGCGATCACCCTATAGCCGTCATGCTCTGGTACTCCCTTCCTAAAGGGATCCCGCCTAGTTTTGAGGACTTAATGAGCCGGGTGAAAAAGCTGGAAGTTCGAAAGCGTTTCCATACTCTCGAGAAGGGATTGCACTCAACAGAATAATCTCCAAATCAGCCCCATTATGAGTCTCGGCAGTCGTCAAACCAGCAGTTTGCTTCGACCATTTCTGTATTGAGTGAAGTGTTTCATTCCATTTAAAATGTAGAGTGAAAGTTATGTTATGTATTGCTGCCTCACGCGGGGGCGGCGAGAATGTTTACCGGGGGGAGAGTGTAGCCAAGTATACCTGGAGGAGGAGGGGAAGTGAGCAGACTGTCCTGGGATTAGGCCACTGCTTCCCTCCGGCCCGAGCTAGGCCCCAACCCCTGCAGCTCAGTATTGTAGGGAAGGCCGATAGTTAGTGAGCTAGCATCAGTGACACTGCGGAGCCGCACGGGCTTCAGCACAGGAATCCCCCGGCATCCCGAGACCGCGTGTGCGGCTGCCGGGGGTGAGGAGAGGTGGGTTGTGTCAGAGGCCCCGCAACGTGGGACACAGCGTCGCCCCCCTTCAGGGAGCAAGGCCCACGGTTCATGAGCTTCACAAAGGAAGGTATCCAACCCGTGCACCAACGACACCGAGTGTGGTAGCGCTACCATCCACCCACTCTCGCACCACGTGGGTGCCACGTGTTTTCCCAGGGTGCTTGGGATAAGGGAAAGGGGGATGGACATTGTATGGTGTGTTATTACTATTGTTATTACTGCTAGTGTGACATTGTGGTTATGCCCTGTTGGTAAAGTGACTTTGGTTTATGTTAGTGTGTGTGTGGTTATTCACCAAAAGTATATTTGCCTGTGGGGGCCCATCCCGTCTGCAGCGGGATCCTCACAGGTGGAGGCGCTGCACCGTGCACCCCAAGATCCCTATGGGCTGAGGCCTTCTGTTACCACACAGGTTAGCACCGTAGCACCACATTCCCCGCAATTATCATTAGGGCGGGGGGGGGGGGGGAATAGGGGTGTTACATATATATACACACACGCACACACATACATACATAAGAATATAGTGAGAAAAGACTCCATGTCCCATAGCTCCCTCCTGTCTGTGTCACTGTGTCACCCTGCGGGGGGAGGGACAGACTCCATGTCCCATAGCTCCCTCCTGTCTGTGTCACTGTGTCACCCTGCGGGGGGAGGGACAGACTCCATGTCCCATAGCTCCCTCCTGTCTGTGTCACTGTGTCACCCTGCGGTGGGAGGGACAGACTCCGTGTCCCATAGCTCCCTCCTGTCTGTGTCACTGTGTCACCCTGCGGGGGGAGGGACAAACTCCATGTCCCACAGCTCCCTCCTGTCTGTGTTACTGTGTCACCCTGCGGTGGGAGGGACAGACCCTGTGTCCCATAGCTCCCTCCTGTCTGTGTCACTGTGTCACCCTGCGGTGGGAGGGACAGACCCTGTGTCCCATAGCTCCCTCCTGTCTGTGTCACTGTGTCACCCTGCGGTGGGAGGGACAGACTCCGTGTCCCATAGCTCCCGCCTGTCTGTGTTACTGTGTCACCCTGCGGTGGGAGGGACAGACTCCGTGTCCCATAGCTCCCTCCTGTCTGTGTCACTGTGTCACCCTGCGGGGGGAGGGACAGACCCTGTGTCCCATAGCTCCCTCCTGTCTGTGTCACTGTGTCACCCTGCGGGGGAGGGACAGACTCCATGTCCCATAGCTCCCTCCTGTCTGTGTCACTGTGTCACCCTGCGGGGGGAGGGACAGACCCTGTGTCCCATAGCTCCCTCCTGTCTGTGTCACTGTGTCACCCTGCGGTGGGAGGGACAGACTCCGTGTCCCATAGCTCCCGCCTGTCTGTGTCACTGTGTCACCCTGCGGTGGGAGGGACAGACTCCGTGTCCCATAGCTCCCTCCTGTCTGTGTCACTGTGTCACCCTGCGGTGGGAGGGACAGACTCCGTGTCCCATAGCTCTCTCCTGTCTGTGTCACCCTGCGGGGGGAGGGACAGACTCCGTGTCCCATAGCTCCCTCCTGTCTGTGTCACTGTCACCCTGCGGGGGGGGGGGGGGGACAGACTCCATGTCCCATAGCTCCCTCCTGTCTGTGTCACTGTGTCACCCTGCGGGGGGGTGGAACAGACACCAGCCCTAGAGGTGCCAGGCTCTCTACCCCTTGTCCAACCCTAGAGGTGCCAGGCTCTTTATCCCTGTATCCAGCCCTAGAGGTGCCATTGTCTGTATCCCTATGCCCAGTCTTAGAGGTGCCAGGCTCTGTATCCCTGTGTCCAGCCTTAGAGGTGAAATGCTCTATCCCTGTGTCCTGCCCTAGAGGTGCCAGGCTATGTATCCCTGTGTCCTGCCCTAGAGGTGCCAGGCTCTGTATCCCTGTGTCCTGCCCTAGAGGTGCCAGGCTCTGTATCCCTGTGCCCACCCCTATAGGTGCCAGGCTCTATCCCCTGTACCAGCCCTAGTGATGCCAGGCTCTGTATCCCCTGTGCCAGGCTCTGTATCCCCCATACCAGCCCTAGAGGTGCCAGGCTCTGTTTCCACTGTACCAGCCCTAGAGGTGCCAGGCTCTGTATCCCTGTGCCCACCCCTATAGGTGCCAGGCTCTGTATCCACTGTACCAGCCCTAGAGGTGCCAGGCTCTCTATCCCCTGTACCAGCCCTAGAGGTGCCAGGCTCTATCCCCTGTACCAGCCCTAGAGGTGCCAGGCTCTGTAGGGGTTTTATTTCTGATCCTGTATCAGGAGGGCAGCGCGCCCTCTGTATAAAGGGTCAGGGTGCCCAGCCGCCATATCTCGGAGCCGGTCCCGCTGAGGAAGCAGACCAGGGACAGGAGGAAGAGGAGGAGGAGAGCAACGAGGGGCCAGAGCGGAGCATGGAAACCCAAATGGTAAAACCTGAGAGAGAGAAGGGGGGGAAAGAGGAGGAAATGAGATTGAGTGGGGGACAATTAAGAGTCTTTCCCTATGTCTGTCTGTCTGTCTGTCTATCTATCTATCTGTGTATCTGTATCTATCTGTGTATCTATATCTTATCTATCTGTGTATCTATATCTATCTATCTGTGTGTGTATCTATATCTATCTATCTGTGTGTGTATCTATATCTATCTATCTGTGTATCTATATCTATCTATCTGTGTGTGTATCTATATCTATCTATCTGTGTATCTATATCCATCTATCTGTGTATCTTTATCTGTGTATCTATATCTATCTATCTGTGTATATCTATCTATCTGTGTGTGTATCTATATCTATCTATCTATCTATCTATCTATCTATCTATCTATCTATCTATCTATCTATCTATCTATCTATCTATCTATCTATCTGTATCTCTATCTGTGTATCTGTGTATCTATTATCTGTGTATCTGTATCTATCTGTGTATCTATATCTTATCTATCTGTGTATCTATATCTATCTATCTGTGTGTGTATCTATATCTATCTATCTGTGTATCTATATCTATCTATCTGTGTATCTATATCTATCTATCTGTGTGTGTATCTATATCTATCTATCTGTGTATCTATATCCATCTATCTGTGTATCTCTATCTGTGTATCTATATCTATCTATCTGTGTATATCTATCTATCTGTGTGTGTATCTATATCTATCTATCTATCTATCTATCTATCTATCTATCTATCTATCTATCTATCTATCTATCTATCTATCTATCTGTATCTCTATCTGTGTATCTGTGTATCTATATCTATCTATCTGTGTGTGTATCTATATCTATCTGTGTGTGTATCTATATCTATCTATCTGTGTATCTATATCTATCTATCTGTGTATCTCTATCTGTGTATCTATATCTATCTATCTATCTGTGTATCTATATCTATCTATCTGTGTGTGTATCTATATCTATCTATCTGTGTATCTATATCTATCTATCTATCTGTGTATCTCTATCTATCTGTCTGTGTATCTATATCTATCTATCTGTGTGTGTATCTATATCTATCTATCTGTGTGTGTATTTATCTATCTGTCTGTCTGTCTGTCTGTCTGTCTGTCTGTCTGTCTGTCTATCTATCTGTGTATTTATCTGTGTATCTATCTGTATCTATCTATCTGTGTATCTATCTATCTGTGTATCTATCTATCTGTGTATCTATCTATCTGTGTATCTATCTGTGTATATATGTATCTATCTATCTGTGTGTGTCTGTCTGTCTATGTGTATTTAAAGTATCTATCCGTATGCATATATCTATCTACTGTATCTGTGTATCTATCTGTCTGTCTATTTCTATCAGTGATCCATCTCTCACCTCTTACGCTTGTTCTGCCTCTTCTCTGTATTTTGATTTTGTGAATGAAGTTTCCTTAGCTGAAAATAAAGACATTCCGCATAATAATTCCTCTGTATCTCCTGTGTCCAGCCCTAGAGGTGCCAGGCTCTGTATCCCTGTGTCCAGCCCTAGAGGTGCCAGGCTCTGTATCCCTGTGTCCAGCGCCAGGGGTACCAGGCTCTGTATCCCTGTGTCCTGCCCTAGAGGTGCCAGGCTCTGTATCCCTGTGTCCTGCCCTAGAGGTATCAGGCTCTGTATCCCTGTGTCCTGCCCTAGAGGTGCCAGGCACTGTATCCCTGTGTCCTGCCCTAGAAGTGCCAGGCTCTATCCCTGTGTCCTGCCCTAGAGGTGCCAGGCTCTGTATCCCTGTGTCCAGCCCTAGATGTGCCAGGCTCTGTATCCCTGTGTCCAGCCCTAGAGGTGCCGGGCTCTGTATCCCTGTGTCCTGCCCTAGAGGTGCCAGGCTCTGTATCCCTGTGTCCTGCCCTAGAGGTGCCAGGCTCTATCCCTGTGTCCTGCCCTAGAGGTGCCACGCTCTGTATCCCTGTGCCCAGCCCTAGCGGTGCCATTCTCTGTATCCCTGTGTCCAGCCCTAGCAGTGCCAGGTTCTGTATCCCTGTGCCCAGCCCTAGAGGTGCCAGGTTCTGTATCCCTGTGCCCAGCCCTACAGGTGCCAGGCTCTGTATCCCTGTGCCCAGCCCTAGAGGTGCCAGGCTCTGTATCCCTGTGTCCAGCCCTAGAGGTGCCAGGCTCTGTATCCCTGTGTCCTGCCCTAGAGGTGCCAGGTTCTGTATCCTTGTGTCCAGCCCTAGAGGTGCCAGGCTCTGTATCCCTGTGCCCAGCCCAAGAGGTGCCAGGCTCTGTATCCCTGTGTCCAGCCCTAGAGGTGCCAGGCTCTGTATCCCTGTGTCCAACCCTAGAGGTGCCAGGCTCTGTATCCCTGTGTCCAACCCTAGAGGTGCCAGGCTCTGTATCCCTGTGTCCAACCCTAGAGGTGCCAGGTTCTGTATCCCTGTGTCCAGCCCTAGCAGTGCCAGGTTCTGTATCCCTGTGCCCAGCCCTACAGGTGCCAGGCTCTGTATCCCTGTGCCCAGCCCTAGAGGTGCCAGGCTCTGTATCCCTGTGCCCAGCCCTAGAGGTGCCAGGCTCTGTATCCCTGTGTCCTGCCCTAGAGGTGCCAGGTTCTGTATCCCTGTGTCCAGCCCTAGACGTGCCAGGCTCTGTATCCCCTGTGCCCAGCCCTAGAGGTGCCAGGCTCTGTATCCCTGTGTCCTGCCCTAGAGGTGCCAGGCTCTGTATCCCTGTGTCCAGCCCTAGAGGTGCCAGGCTCTGTATCCCTGTGTCCAGCCCTAGAGGTGCCAGGCTCTGTATCCCTGTGTCCAGCCCTAGAGGTGCCAGGCTCTGTATCCCTGTGTCCAGCCCTAGAGGTGCCAGGCTCTCTATCCCTGTGTCCTGTCCTAGAGGTGCCAGGCTATGTACCCCTGTGTATAGCCCTAGAGGCATCTCACCGTGAGGGTTACGAGCGGATCAGGCCAGCGGGACCGCACCCCCGGAACCTGGAGACTGAAAGGACAAGCAGAGTTAACCCTCTCCCTGCCGGCGCGGTGCCCGGTGCAGGATATATAACGCGGCCCTGTCCCTGCCGGCGCGGTGCCCGGTGCAGGATATATAACGCGGCCCTGTCCCTGCCGGCGCGGTGCCCGGTGCAGGATATATAACGCGGCCCTGTCCCTGCCGGCGCGGTGCCGGGTGCAGGATATATAACGCTGTCCCTGCCGGCGCGGTGCCCGGTGCAGGATATATAACGCTGTCCCTGCCGGCGCGGTGCCCGGTGCAGGATATATAACGCGGCCCTGTCCCTGCCGGCGCGGTGCCGGGTGCAGGGTATATAACGCTGTCTCTGCCGGCGCGGTGCCGGGTGCAGGATATATAACGCGGCCCTGTCCCTGCCGGCGCGGTGCCGGGTGCAGGATATATAACGCGGCCCTGTCCCTGCCGGCGCGGTGCCGGGTGCAGGATATATAACGCTGTCCCTGCCGGCGCGGTGCCCGGTGCAGGATATATAACGTGGCCCTGTCCCTGTCGGCGCGGTGCCGGGTGCAGGGTATATAACGCTGTCTCTGCCGGCGCGGTGCCGGGTGCAGGGTATATAACGCTGTCTCTGCCGGCGCGGTGCCGGGTGCAGGATATATAACGCGGCCCTGTCCCTGCCGGCGCGGTGCCGGGTGCAGGATATATAACGTGGCCCTGTCCCTGCCGGCGCGGTGCCGGGTGCAGGGTATATAACGCTGTCTCTGCCGGCGCGGTGCCGGGTGCAGGATATATAACGCGGCCCTGTCCCTGCCGGCGCGGTGCCCGGTGCAGGGTATATAACGCAGCCCTGTCCCTGCCGGCGCGGTGCCCGGTGCAGGATATAAAACGCGGCCCTGTCCCTGCCGGCGCGGTGCCGGGTGCAGGATATATAACGCGGCCCTGTCCCTGCCGGCGCGGTGCCGGGTGCAGGATATATAACGCTGTCCCTGCCGGCGCGGTGCCCGGTGCAGGATATATAACGTGGCCCTGTCCCTGTCGGCGCGGTGCCGGGTGCAGGGTATATAACGCTGTCTCTGCCGGCGCGGTGCCGGGTGCAGGGTATATAACGCTGTCTCTGCCGGCGCGGTGCCGGGTGCAGGATATATAACGCGGCCCTGTCCCTGCCGGCGCGGTGCCGGGTGCAGGATATATAACGTGGCCCTGTCCCTGCCGGCGCGGTGCCGGGTGCAGGGTATATAACGCTGTCCCTGCCGGCGCGGTGCCCGGTGCAGGATATAAAACGCGGCCCTGTCCCTGCCGGCGCGGTGCCGGGTGCAGGGTATATAACGCTGTCTCTGCCGGCGCGGTGCCGGATGCAGGATATATAACGCGGCCCTGTCCCTGCCGGCGCGGTGCCGGGTGCAGGATATATAACGCGGCCCTGTCCCTGCCGGCGCGGTGCCGGGTGCAGGATATATAACGCGGCCCTCTCCCTGCCGGCGCGGTGCCGGGTGCAGGATATATAACGCGGCCCTGTCCCTGCCGGCGCGGTGCCGGATGCAGGATATATAACGCGGCCCTGTCCCTGCCGGCGCGGTGCCGGGTGCAGGGTATATAACGCGGCCCTGTCCCTGCCGGCGCGGCGCCGGGTGCAGGATATATAACGCGGCCCTGTCCCTGCCGGCGCGGTGCCGGGTGCAGGATATATAACGCGGCCCTGTCCCTGCCGGCGCGGTGCCGGGTGCAGGATATATAACGCGGCCCTGTCCCTGCCGGCGCGGTGCCGGGTGCAGGATATATAACGCGGCCCTGTCCCTGCCGGCGCGGTGCCGGGTGCAGGATATATAACGCGGCCCTGTCCCTGCCGGCGCGGTGCCGGGTGCAGGGTATATAACGCGGCCCTGTCCCTGCCGGCGCGGTGCAGGATATATAACGCGGCCCTGTCCCTGCCGGCGCGGTGCAGGATATATAACGCGGCCCTGTCCCTGCCGGCGCGGTGCCGGGTGCAGGATATATAACGCGGCCCTGTCCCTGCCGGCGCGGTGCCGGGTGCAGGATATATAACGCTGTCCTGTCCCTGCCGGCGCGGTGCCGGGTGCAGGATATATAACGCGGCCCTGTCCCTGCCGGCGCGGTGCCGGGTATATAACGCGGCCCTGTCCCTGCCGGCGCGGTGCCGGGTGCAGGATATATAACGCGGCCCTGTCCCTGCCGGCGCGGTGCCGGGTGCAGGGTATATAACGCGGCCCTGTCCCTGCCGGCGCGGTGCCCGGTGCAGGATATATAACGCTGTCCCTGTCCCTGCCGGCGCGGTGCCGGGTGCAGGATATATAACGCGGCCCTGTCCCTGCCGGCGCGGTGCCGGGTGCAGGGTATATAACGCGGCCCTGTCCCTGCCGGCGCGGTGCCGGGTGCAGGATATATAACGCGGCCCTGTCCCTGCCGGCGTGGTGCCGGGTGCAGGATATATAACGCGGCCCTGTCCCTGCCGGCGCGGTGCCGGGTGCAGGATATATAACGCGGCCCTGTCCCTGCCGGCGCGGTGCCGGGTGCAGGATATATAACGCGGCCCTGTCCCTGCCGGCGCGGTGCCGGGTGCAGGATATATAACGCGGCCCTGTCCCTGCCGGCGCGGTGCCGGGTGCAGATTATATAACGCGGCCCTGTCCCTGCCGGCGCGGTGCCGGGTGCAGATTATATAACGCGGCCCTGTCCCTGCCGGCGCGGTGCCCGGTGCAGGATATATAACGCGGCCCTGTCCCTGCCGGCGCGGTGCCCGGTGCAGATTATATAACGCGGCCCTGTCCCTGCCGGCGCGGTGCCCGGTGCAGGATATATAACGCGGCCCTGTCCCTGCCGGCGCGGTGCCGGGTGCAGGGTATATAACGCAGCCCTGTCCCTGCCGGTGCAGTGCAGGATATATAACGCGGCCCTGTCCCTGCCGGCGCGGTGCCGGGTGCAGGATATATAACGCGGCCCTGTCCCTGCCGGCGCGGTGCAGGATATATAACGCGGCCCTGTCCCTGCCGGTGCGGTGCAGGATATATAACGCGGCCCTGTCCCTGCCGGCGCGGAGCCGGGTGCAGGATATATAACGCGGCCCTGTCTCTGCCGGCGCGGTGCCGGGTGCAGGATATATAACGCGGCCCTGTCCCTGCCGGCGCGGTGCCGGGTGCAGGATATATAACGCGGCCCTGTCCCTGCCGGTGCGTTGCAGGATATATAACGCGGCCCTGTCCCTGCCGGCGCGGTGCCGGGTGCAGGATATATAACGCGGCCCTGTCTCTGCCGGCGCGGTGCCGGGTGCAGGATATATAACGCGGCCCTGTCCCTGCCGGTGCGGTGCCGGGTGCAGGATATATAACGCGGCCCTGTCCCTGCCGGCGCGGTGCCGGGTGCAGGATATATAACGCGGCCCTGTCCCTGCCGGCGCGGTGCAGGGTATATAACGCGGCCCTGTCCCTGCCGGCGCGGTGCCGGGTGCAGGGTATATAACGCGGCCCTTTCCCTGCCGGCGCGGTGCCGGGTGCAGGGTATATAACGCAGCCCTGTCTCTGCCGGCGCGGTGCCAGGTGCAGGATATATAACGCGGCCCTGTCCCTGCCGGCGCGGTGCCGGGTGCAGGATATATAACGCGGCCCTGTCCCTGCCGGCGCGGTGCCCGGTGCAGGATATATAACGCGGCCCTGTCCCTGCCGGCGCGGTGCCGGGTGCAGGGTATATAACGCGGCCCTGTCCCTGCCGGCGCGGTGCCGGGTGCAGATTATATAACGCGGCCCTGTCCCTGCCGGCGCGGTGCCGGGTGCAGATTATATAACGCGGCCCTGTCTCTGCCAGCGCGGTGCCGGGTGCAGGATATATAACGCGGCCCTGTCCCTGCCGGCGCGGTGCCGGGTGCAGATTATATAACGCGGCCCTGTCTCTGCCGGCGCGGTGCCAGGTGCAGGATATATAACGCGGCCCTGTCCCTGCCGGCGCGGTGCCGGGTGCAGGGTATATAACGCGGCCCTGTCCCTGCCGGCGCGGTGCCGGGTGCAGGATATATAACGCTGTCCCTGCCGGCGCGGTGCCGGGTGCAGGGTATATAACGCGGCCCTGTCCCTGCCGGCGCGGTGCCGGGTGCAGGATATATAATGCGGCCCTGTCCCTGCCGGCGCGGTGCCGGGTGCAGGATATATAACGCTGTCTCTGCCGGCGCGGTGCCGGGTGCAGGATATATAACGCGGCCCTGTCCCTGCCGGCGCGGTGCCGGGTGCAGGATATATAACGCGGCCCTGTCCCTGCCGGCGCGGTGCCGGGTGCAGGATATATAACGCGGCCCTGTCCCTGCCGGCGCGGCGCCGGGTGCAGGATATATAACGCGGCCCTGTCCCTGCCGGCGCGGTGCCGGGTGCAGGATATATAACGCGGCCCTGTCCCTGCCGGCGCGGTGCCGGGTGCAGGATATATAACGCGGCCCTGTCCCTGCCGGCGCGGTGCCGGGTGCAGGGTATATAACGCGGCCCTGTCCCTGCCGGCGCGGTGCCGGGTGCAGGATATATAACGCGGCCCTGTCCCTGCCGGCGCGGTGCCGGGTGCAGGATATATAACGCGGCCCTGTCCCTGCTGGCGCGGTGCCGGGTGCAGGGTATATAACGCGGCCCTGTCCCTGCCGGCGCGGTGCAGGATATATAACGCGGCCCTGTCCCTGCCGGCGCGGTGCAGGATATATAACGCTGTCCCTGCCGGCGCGGTGCCGGGTGCAGGATATATAACGCGGCCCTGTCCCTGCCGGCGCGGTGCCGGGTATATAACGCGGCCCTGTCCCTGCCGGCGCGGTGCCCGGTGCAGGATATATAACGCTGTCCCTGTCGGCGCGGTGCCGGGTGCAGGATATATAACGCGGCCCTGTTCCTGCCGGCGTGGTGCCGGGTGCAGGGTATATAACGCGGCCCTGTCCCTGCCGGCGCGGTGCCGGGTGCAGGATATATAACGCGGCCCTGTCCCTGCCGGCGTGGTGCCGGGTGCAGGATATATAACGCGGCCCTATCCCTGCCGGCGCGGTGCCGGGTGCAGGATATATAACGCGGCCCTGTCCCTGCCGGCGCGGTGCCGGGTGCAGGATATATAACGCGGCCCTGTCCCTGCCGGCGCGGTGCCGGGTGCAGATTATATAACGCGGCCCTGTCCCTGCCGGCGCGGTGCCGGGTGCAGATTATATAACGCGGCCCTGTCCCTGCCGGCGCGGTGCCCGGTGCAGGATATATAACGCGGCCCTGTCCCTGCCGGCGCGGTGCCCGGTGCAGATTATATAACGCGGCCCTGTCCCTGCCGGCGCGGTGCCCGGTGCAGGATATATAACGCGGCCCTGTCCCTGCCGGCGCGGTGCCGGGTGCAGGGTATATAACGCAGCCCTGTCCCTGCCGGTGCGGTGCAGGATATATAACGCGGCCCTGTCCCTGCCGGCGCGGTGCCGGGTGCAGGATATATAACGCGGCCCTGTCCCTGCCGGCGCGGTGCAGAATATATAACGCGGCCCTGTCCCTGCCGGTGCGGTGCAGGATATATAACGCGGCCCTGTCCCTGCCGGCGCGGAGCCGGGTGCAGGATATATAACGCGGCCCTGTCTCTGCCGGCGCGGTGCCGGGTGCAGGATATATAACGCGGCCCTGTCCCTGCCGGCGCGGTGCCGGGTGCAGGATATATAACGCGGCCCTGTCCCTGCCGGTGCGTTGCAGGATATATAACGCGGCCCTGTCCCTGCCGGCGCGGTGCCGGGTGCAGGATATATAACGCGGCCCTGTCTCTGCCGGCTCGGTGCCGGGTGCAGGATATATAACGCGGCCCTGTCCCTGCCGGTGCGGTGCCGGGTGCAGGATATATAACGCGGCCCTGTCCCTGCCGGCGCGGTGCCGGGTGCAGGATATATAACGCGGCCCTGTCCCTGCCGGCGCGGTGCAGGGTATATAACGCGGCCCTGTCCCTGCCGGCGCGGTGCCGGGTGCAGGGTATATAACGCGGCCCTTTCCCTGCCGGCGCGGTGCCGGGTGCAGGGTATATAACGCAGCCCTGTCTCTGCCGGCGCGGTGCCAGGTGCAGGATATATAACGCGGCCCTGTCCCTGCCGGCGCGGTGCCAAGTGCAGGATATATAACGCGGCCCTGTCCCTGCCGGCGCGGTGCCCGGTGCAGGATATATAACGCGGCCCTGTCCCTGCCGGCGCGGTGCCGGGTGCAGGGTATATAACGCGGCCCTGTCCCTGCCGGCGCGGTGCCGGGTGCAGATTATATAACGCGGCCCTGTCCCTGCCGGCGCGGTGCCGGGTGCAGATTATATAACGCGGCCCTGTCTCTGCCAGCGCGGTGCCGGGTGCAGGATATATAACGCGGCCCTGTCCCTGCCGGCGCGGTGCCGGGTGCAGATTATATAACGCGGCCCTGTCTCTGCCGGCGCGGTGCCGGGTGCAGGATATATAACGCGGCCCTGTCCCTGCCGGCGCGGTGCCGGGTGCAGGGTATATAACGCGGCCCTGTCCCTGCCGGCGCGGTGCCGGGTGCAGGATATATAACGCTGTCCCTGCCGGCGCGGTGCCGGGTGCAGGGTATATAACGCGGCCCTGTCCCTGCCGGCGCGGTGCCGGGTGCAGGATATATAATGCGGCCCTGTCCCTGCCGGCGCGGTGCCGGGTGCAGGATATATAACGCTGTCTCTGCCGGCGCGGTGCCGGGTGCAGGATATATAACGCGGCCCTGTCCCTGCCGGCGCGGTGCCGGGTGCAGGATATATAACGCGGCCCTGTCCCTGCCGGCGCGGTGCCGGGTGCAGGATATATAACGCGGCCCTGTCCCTGCCGGCGCGGCGCCGGGTGCAGGATATATAACGCGGCCCTGTCCCTGCCGGCGCGGTGCCGGGTGCAGGATATATAACGCGGCCCTGTCCCTGCCGGCGCGGTGCCGGGTGCAGGATATATAACGCGGCCCTGTCCCTGCCGGCGCGGTGCCGGGTGCAGGGTATATAACGCGGCCCTGTCCCTGCCGGCGCGGTGCCGGGTGCAGGATATATAACGCGGCCCTGTCCCTGCCGGCGCGGTGCCGGGTGCAGGATATATAACGCGGCCCTGTCCCTGCCGGCGCGGTGCCGGGTGCAGGGTATATAACGCGGCCCTGTCCCTGCCGGCGCGGTGCAGGATATATAACGCGGCCCTGTCCCTGCCGGCGCGGTGCAGGATATATAACGCTGTCCCTGCCGGCGCGATGCCGGGTGCAGGATATATAACGCGGCCCTGTCCCTGCCGGTGCGGTGCCGGGTGCAGGATATATAACGCGGCCCTGTCCCTGCC
Organism: Ascaphus truei; assembly: GCF_040206685.1. Lineage (NCBI taxonomy): Eukaryota > Metazoa > Chordata > Amphibia > Anura > Ascaphidae > Ascaphus > Ascaphus truei. Next base: position 25,100,550 of record NC_134502.1, read on the forward strand.
GGCGCGGTGCAGGATATATAACGCTGTCCCTGCCGGCGCGGTGCCGGGTGCAGGATATATAACGCGGCCCTGTCCCTGCCGGCGCGGTGCCGGGTGCAGGATATATAACGCTGTCCTGTCCCTGCCGGCGCGGTGCCGGGTGCAGGATATATAACGCGGCCCTGTCCCTGCCGGCGCGGTGCCGGGTGCAGGATATATAACGCGGCCCTGTCCCTGCCGGCGCGGTGCCGGGTGCAGGATATATAACGCGGCCCTGTCCCTGCCGGCGCGGTGCCGGGTGCAGGATATATAACGCGGCCCTGTCCCTGCCGGCGCGGTGCCGGGTGCAGGATATATAACGCGGCCCTGTCCCTGCCGGCGCGGTGCCGGGTGCAGGATATATAACGCGGCCCTGTCCCTGCCGGCGCGGCGCCGGGTGCAGGATATATAACGCGGCCCTGTCCCGGCCGGCGCGGTGCCGGGTGCAGGATATATAACGCGGCCCTGTCCCTGCCGGCGCGGTGCCGGGTGCAGGATATATAACGCGGCCCTGTCCCTGCCGGCGCGGTGCCGGGTGCAGGGTATATAACGCGGCCCTGTCCCTGCCGGGGCGGTGCCGGGTGCAGGATATATAACGCGGCCCTGTCCCTGCCGGCGCGGTGCCGGGTGCAGGGTATATAACGCGGCCCTGTCCCTGCCGGCGCGGTGCAGGATATATAACGCGGCCCTGTCCCTGCCGTCGCGGTGCAGGATATATAACGCTGTCCCTGCCGGCGCGGTGCCGGGTGCAGGATATATAACGCGGCCCTGTCCCTGCCGGCGCGGTGCCGGGTGCAGGATATATAACGCGGCCCTGTCCCTGCCGGCGCGGTGCCGGGTGCAGGATATATAACGCAGCCCTGTCCCTGCCGGCGCGGTGCCGGGTGCAGGGTATATAACGCGGCCCTGTCCCTGCCGGCGCGGTGCCGGGTGCAGGATATATAACGCGGCCCTGTCCCTGCCGGCGCGGTGCCGGGTGCAGGATATATAACGCGGCCCTGTCCCTGCCGGCGCGGTGCCGGGTGCAGGATATATAACGCGGCCCTGTCCCTGCCGGCGCGGTGCCGGGTGCAGGATATATAACGCGGCCCTGTCCCTGCCGGCGCAGTGCCGGGTGCAGGATATATAACGCGGCCCTGTCCCTGCCGGCGTGGTGCCGGGTGCAGGATATATAACACGGCCCTGTCCCTGCCGGCGTGGTGCCGGGTGCAGGATATATAACGTGGCCCTGTCCCTGCCGGTGCGGTGCCGGGTGCAGGGTATATAACGCGGCCCTGTCCCTGCCGGCGCGGTGCCCGGTGCAGGATATATAACGCTGTCCCTGCCGGCGCGGTGCCCGGTGCAGGATATATAACGTGGCCCTGTCCCTGTCGGCGCGGTGCCGGGTGCAGGGTATATAACGCTGTCTCTGCCGGCGCGGTGCCGGGTGCAGGGTATATAACGCTGTCTCTGCCGGCGCGGTGCCGGGTGCAGGATATATAACGCGGCCCTGTCCCTGCCGGCGCGGTGCCGGGTGCAGGATATATAACGTGGCCCTGTCCCTGCCGGCGCGGTGCCGGGTGCAGGGTATATAACGCTGTCCCTGCCGGCGCGGTGCCCGGTGCAGGATATAAAACGCGGCCCTGTCCCTGCCGGCGCGGTGCCGGATGCAGGATATATAATGCGGCCCTGTCCCTGCCGGCGCGGTGCCCGGTGCAGGATATAAAACGCGGCCCTGTCCCTGCCGGCGCGGTGCCGGGTGCAGGGTATATAACGCTGTCTCTGCCGGCGCGGTGCCGGATGCAGGATATATAACGCGGCCCTGTCCCTGCCGGCGCGGTGCCGGGTGCAGGATATATAACGCGGCCCTGTCCCTGCCGGCGCGGTGCCGGGTGCAGGATATATAACGCGGCCCTCTCCCTGCCGGCGCGGCGCCGGGTGCAGGATATATAACGCGGCCCTGTCCCTGCCGGCGCGGTGCCGGGTGCAGGATATATAACGCGGCCCTGTCCCTGCCGGCGCGGTGCCGGGTGCAGGATATATAACGCGGCCCTGTCCCTGCCGGCGCGGTGCCGGGTGCAGGATATATAACGCGGCCCTGTCCCTGCCGGCGCGGTGCCGGGTGCAGGATATATAACGCGGCCCTGTCCCTGCCGGCGCGGTGCCGGGTGCAGGGTATATAACGCGGCCCTGTCCCTGCCGGCGCGGTGCAGGATATATAACGCGGCCCTGTCCCTGCCGGCGCAGGATATATAACGCGGCCCTGTCCCTGCCGGCGCGGTGCCGGGTGCAGGATATATAACGCGGCCCTGTCCCTGCCGGCGCGGTGCCGGGTGCAGGATATATAACGCTGTCCTGTCCCTGCCGGCGCGGTGCCGGGTGCAGGATATATAACGCGGCCCTGTCCCTGCCGGCGCGGTGCCGGGTATATAACGCGGCCCTGTCCCTGCCGGCGCGGTGCCCGGTGCAGGATATATAACGCTGTCCCTGTCCCTGCCGGCGCGGTGCCGGGTGCAGGATATATAACGCGGCCCTGTCCCTGCCGGCGCGGTGCCGGGTGCAGGGTATATAACGCGGCCCTGTCCCTGTCGGCGCGGTGCCGGGTGCAGGATATATAACGCGGCCCTGTCCCTGCCGGCGTGGTGCCGGGTGCAGGATATATAACGCGGCCCTGTCCCTGCCGGCGCGGTGCCGGGTGCAGGATATATAACGCGGCCCTGTCCCTGCCGGCGCGGTGCCGGGTGCAGGATATATAACGCGGCCCTGTCCCTGCCGGCGCGGTGCCGGGTGCAGATTATATAACGCGGCCCTGTCCCTGCCGGCGCGGTGCCGGGTGCAGATTATATAACGCGGCCCTGTCCCTGCCGGCGCGGTGCCCGGTGCAGGATATATAACGCGGCCCTGTCCCTGCCGGCGCGGTGCCCGGTGCAGATTATATAACGCGGCCCTGTCCCTGCCGGCGCGGTGCCCGGTGCAGGATATATAACGCGGCCCTGTCCCTGCCGGCGCGGTGCCGGGTGCAGGGTATATAACGCAGCCCTGTCCCTGCCGGTGCGGTGCAGGATATATAACGCGGCCCTGTCCCTGCCGGCGCGGTGCCGGGTGCAGGATATATAACGCGGCCCTGTCCCTGCCGGCGCGGTGCAGGATATATAACGCGGCCCTGTCCCTGCCGGTGCGGTGCAGGATATATAACGCGGCCCTGTCCCTGCCGGCGCGGAGCCGGGTGCAGGATATATAACGCGGCCCTGTCTCTGCCGGCGCGGTGCCGGGTGCAGGATATATAACGCGGCCCTGTCCCTGCCGGCGCGGTGCCGGGTGCAGGATATATAACGCGGCCCTGTCCCTGCCGGTGCGGTGCAGGATATATAACGCGGCCCTGTCCCTGCCGGCGCGGTGCCGGGTGCAGGATATATAACGCGGCCCTGTCCCTGCCGGTGCGGTGCAGGATATATAACGCGGCCCTGTCCCTGCCGGCGCGGTGCCGGGTGCAGGATATATAACGCGGCCCTGTCCCTGCCGGCGCGGTGCCGGGTGCAGGGTATATAACGCGGCCCTGTCCCTGCCGGCGCGGTGCAGGATATATAACGCGGCCCTGTCCCTGCCGTCGCGGTGCAGGATATATAACGCTGTCCCTGCCGGCGCGGTGCCGGGTGCAGGATATATAACGCGGCCCTGTCCCTGCCGGCGCGGTGCCGGGTGCAGGATATATAACGCGGCCCTGTCCCTGCCGGCGCGGTGCCGGGTGCAGGATATATAACGCAGCCCTGTCCCTGCCGGCGCGGTGCCGGGTGCAGGGTATATAACGCGGCCCTGTCCCTGCCGGCGCGGTGCCGGGTGCAGGATATATAACGCGGCCCTGTCCCTGCCGGCGCGGTGCCGGGTGCAGGATATATAACGCGGCCCTGTCCCTGCCGGCGCGGTGCCGGGTGCAGGATATATAACGCGGCCCTGTCCCTGCCGGCGCGGTGCCGGGTGCAGGATATATAACGCGGCCCTGTCCCTGCCGGCGCAGTGCCGGGTGCAGGATATATAACGCGGCCCTGTCCCTGCCGGCGTGGTGCCGGGTGCAGGATATATAACACGGCCCTGTCCCTGCCGGCGTGGTGCCGGGTGCAGGATATATAACGTGGCCCTGTCCCTGCCGGTGCAGTGCCGGGTGCAGGGTATATAACGCGGCCCTGTCCCTGCCGGCGCGGTGCCCGGTGCAGGATATATAACGCTGTCCCTGCCGGCGCGGTGCCCGGTGCAGGATATATAACGTGGCCCTGTCCCTGTCGGCGCGGTGCCGGGTGCAGGGTATATAACGCTGTCTCTGCCGGCGCGGTGCCGGGTGCAGGGTATATAACGCTGTCTCTGCCGGCGCGGTGCCGGGTGCAGGATATATAACGCGGCCCTGTCCCTGCCGGCGCGGTGCCGGGTGCAGGATATATAACGTGGCCCTGTCCCTGCCGGCGCGGTGCCGGGTGCAGGGTATATAACGCTGTCCCTGCCGGCGCGGTGCCCGGTGCAGGATATAAAACGCGGCCCTGTCCCTGCCGGCGCGGTGCCGGATGCAGGATATATAATGCGGCCCTGTCCCTGCCGGCGCGGTGCCCGGTGCAGGATATAAAACGCGGCCCTGTCCCTGCCGGCGCGGTGCCGGGTGCAGGGTATATAACGCTGTCTCTGCCGGCGCGGTGCCGGATGCAGGATATATAACGCGGCCCTGTCCCTGCCGGCGCGGTGCCGGGTGCAGGATATATAACGCGGCCCTGTCCCTGCCGGCGCGGTGCCGGGTGCAGGATATATAACGCGGCCCTCTCCCTGCCGGCGCGGCGCCGGGTGCAGGATATATAACGCGGCCCTGTCCCTGCCGGCGCGGTGCCGGGTGCAGGATATATAACGCGGCCCTGTCCCTGCCGGCGCGGTGCCGGGTGCAGGATATATAACGCGGCCCTGTCCCTGCCGGCGCGGTGCCGGGTGCAGGATATATAACGCGGCCCTGTCCCTGCCGGCGCGGTGCCGGGTGCAGGATATATAACGCGGCCCTGTCCCTGCCGGCGCGGTGCCGGGTGCAGGGTATATAACGCGGCCCTGTCCCTGCCGGCGCGGTGCAGGATATATAACGCGGCCCTGTCCCTGCTGGCGCGGTGCAGGATATATAACGCGGCCCTGTCCCTGCCGGCGCGGTGCCGGGTGCAGGATATATAACGCGGCCCTGTCCCTGCCGGCGCGGTGCCGGGTGCAGGATATATAACGCTGTCCTGTCCCTGCCGGCGCGGTGCCGGGTGCAGGATATATAACGCGGCCCTGTCCCTGCCGGCGCGGTGCCGGGTATATAACGCGGCCCTGTCCCTGCCGGCGCGGTGCCCGGTGCAGGATATATAACGCTGTCCCTGTCCCTGCCGGCGCGGTGCCGGGTGCAGGATATATAACGCGGCCCTGTCCCTGCCGGCGCGGTGCCGGGTGCAGGGTATATAACGCGGCCCTGTCCCTGCCGGCGCGGTGCCGGGTGCAGGATATATAACGCGGCCCTGTCCCTGCCGGCGTGGTGCCGGGTGCAGGATATATAACGCGGCCCTGTCCCTGCCGGCGCGGTGCCGGGTGCAGGATATATAACGCGGCCCTGTCCCTGCCGGCGCGGTGCCGGGTGCAGGATATATAACGCGGCCCTGTCCCCTGCCGGCGCGGTGCCGGGTGCAGATTATATACGCGGCCCTGTCCCTGCCGGCGCGGTGCCGGGTGCAGATTATATAACGCGGCCCTGTCCCTGCCGGCGCGGTGCCCGGTGCAGGATATATAACGCGGCCCTGTCCCTGCCGGCGCGGTGCCCGGGTGCAGATTATATAACGCGGCCCTGTCCCTGCCGGCGCGGTGCCCGGTGCAGGATATATAACGCGGCCCTGTCCCTGCCGGCGCGGTGCCGGGGTGCAGGGTATATAACGCAGCCCTGTCCCTGCCGGTGCGGTGCAGGATATATAACGCGGCCCTGTCCCTGCCGGCGCGGTGCCGGGTGCAGGATATATAACGCGGCCCTGTCCCTGCCGGCGCGGTGCAGGATATATAACGCGGCCCTGTCCCTGCCGGTGCGGTGCAGGATATATAACGCGGCCCTGTCCCTGCCGCCGCGGAGCCGGGTGCAGGATATATAACGCGGCCCTGTCTCTGCCGGCGCGGTGCCGGGTGCAGGATATATAACGCGGCCCTGTCCCTGCCGGCGCGGTGCCGGGTGCAGGATATATAACGCGGCCCTGTCCCTGCCGGTGCGGTGCAGGATATATAACGCGGCCCTGTCCCTGCCGGCGCGGTGCCGGGGTGCAGGATATATAACGCGGCCCTGTCTCTGCCGGCGCGGTGCCGGGGTGCAGGATATATAACGCGGCCCTGTCCCCTGCCGGTGCGGTGCCGGGTGCAGGATATATAACGCGGCCCCTGTCCCTGCCGGCGCGGTGCCGGGTGCAGGATATATAACGCGGCCCTGTCCCTGCCGGCGCGGTGCAGGGTATATAACGCGGCCCTGTCCCTGCCGGCGCGGTGCCGGCGTGCAGGGTATATAACGCGGCCCTTTCCCTGCCGGCGCGGTGCCGGGTGCAGAGTATATAACGCAGCCCTGTCTCTGCCGGCGCTGTGCCAGGTGCAGGATATATAACGCGGCCCTGTCCCTGCCGGCGCGGTGCCGGGTGCAGGATATATAACGCGGCCCTGTCCCTGCCGGCGCGGTGCCCGGTGCAGGATATATAACGCGGCCCTGTCCCTGCCGGCGCGGTGCCGGGTGCAGGGTATATAACGCGGCCCTGTCCCTGCCGGCGCGGTGCCGGGTGCAGATTATATAACGCGGCCCTGTCCCTGCCGGCGCGGTGCCGGGTGCAGATTATTTAACGCGGCCCTGTCTCTGCCAGCGCGGTGCCGGGTGTGCAGGATATATAACGCGGCCCCTGTCCCTGCCGGCGCGGTGCCGGGTGCAGATTATATAACGCGGCCCTGTCTCTGCCGGCGCGGTGCCGGGTGCAGGATATATAACGCGGCCCCTGTCCCTGCCGGCGCGGTGCCGGGTGCAGGGTATATAACGCGGCCCTGTCCCTGCCGGCGCGGTGCCGGGTGCAGGATATATAACGCTGTCCCTGCCGGCGCGGTGCCGGGTGCAGGGTATATAACGCGGCCCTGTCCCTGCCGGGCGCGGTGCCGGGTGCAGGATATATAATGCGGCCCTGTCCCTGCCGGCGCGGTGCCGGGTGCAGGGATATATAACGCTGTCTCTGCCGGCGCGGTGCCGGGTGCAGGATATATAACGCGGCCACTGTCCCTGCCGGCGCGGTACCGGGTGCAGGATATATAACGCGGCCCTGTCCCTGCCGGCGCGGTGCCGGGTGCAGGATATATAACGCGGCCCTGTCCTTGCCGGCGCGGCGCCGGGTGCAGGATATATAACGCGGCCCTGTCCCTGCCGGCGCGGTGCCGGGTGCAGGATATATAACGCGGCCCTGTCCCTGCCGGCGCGGTGCCGGGTGCAGGATATATAACGCGGCCCTGTCCCTGCCGGCGCGGTGCCGGGTGCAGGAGTATATAACGCGGCCCTGTCCCTGCCGGCGCGGTGCCGGGTGCAGGATATATAAACGCGGCCCTGTCCCTGCCGGCGCGGTGCCCGGGTGCAGGGATATATAACGCGGCCCTGTCCCTGCCGGCGCGGTGCCGGGTGCAGGGTATATAACGCGGCCCTGTCCCCTGCCCGGGCGCGGTGCAGGATATATAACGCGGCCCTGTCCCTGCCGGCGGCGGGTGCAGGATATATAACGGCTGTCCCTCCGGACGCGATGCCGGGTGCAGGATATATAACGCGGCCCATGTCCCTGCCGGTGCGGTGCCGGGTGCAGGATATATAACGCGGGCCGGCTGTCCCTGCCGCGCGGTGCAGGATATATAACGCTGTCCCTGCCGGCGCGGTGCCGGGTGCAGGATATATAACGCGGCCCTGTCCCTGCCGGCGCGGTGCCGGGTGCAGGATATATAACGCTGTCCTGTCCCTGCCGCCGCGGTGCCGGGTGCAGGATATATAACGACGGCCCTGTCCCTGCCGGCGCGTGCCGGGTGCAGGATAATATAACGCGGCCATGCCGGGTGCAGGATATATAACGCGGCCCTGTCCCTGCCGGCGCGGTGCCGGGTGCAGGATATATAACGCGGCCCTGTCCCTGCCGGCGCGGTGCCGGGTGCAGGATATATAACGCGGCCCTGTCCCTGCCGGCGCGGTGCCGGGTGCAGGATATATAACGCGGCCCTGTCCCTGCCGGCGCGGCGCCGGGTGCAGGATATATAACGCGGCCCTGTCCCGGCCGGCGCGGTGCCGGGTGCAGGATATATAACGCGGCCCTGTCCCTGCCGGCGCGGTGCCGGGTGCAGGATATATAACGCGGCCCTGTCCCTGCCGGCGCGGTGCCGGGTGCAGGGTATATAACGCGGCCCTGTCCCTGCCGGGGCGGTGCCGGGTGCAGGATATATAACGCGGCCCTGTCCCTGCCGGCGCGGTGCCGGGTGCAGGATATATAACGCGGCCCTGTCCCTGCCGGCGCGGTGCCGGGTGCAGGGTATATAACGCGGCCCTGTCCCTGCCGGCGCGGTGCAGGATATATAACGCGGCCCTGTCCCTGCCGTCGCGGTGCAGGATATATAACGCGGCCCTGTCCCTGCCGTCGCGGTGCAGGATATATAACGCGGCCCTGTCCCTGCCGGCGCGGTGCCGGGTGCAGGATATATAACGCGGCCCTGTCCCTGCCGGCGCGGTGCCGGGTGCAGGATATATAACGCGGCCCTGTCCCTGCCGGCGCGGTGCCGGGTGCAGGATATATAACGCGGCCCTGTCCCTGCCGGCGCGGTGCCGGGTGCAGGATATATAACGCGGCCCTGTCCCTGCCGGCGCGGTGCCGGGTGCAGGGTATATAACGCGGCCCTGTCCCTGCCGGCGCGGTGCCGGGTGCAGGATATATAACGCGGCCCTGTCCCTGCCGGCGCGGTGCCGGGTGCAGGATATATAACGCGGCCCTGTCCCTGCCGGCGCGGTGCCGGGTGCAGGATATATAACGCGGCCCTGTCCCTGCCGGCGCGGTGCCGGGTGCAGGATATATAACGCGGCCCTGTCCCTGCCGGCGCAGTGCCGGGTGCAGGATATATAACGCGGCCCTGTCCCTGCCGGCGCGGTGCCGGGTGCAGGATATATAACACGGCCCTGTCCCTGCCGGCGTGGTGCCGGGTGCAGGATATATAACGTGGCCCTGTCCCTGCTGGTGCGGTGCCGGGTGCAGGGTATATAACGCGGCCCTGTCCCTGCCGGGGCGGTGCCGGGTGCAGGATATATAACGCGGCCCTGTCCCTGCCGGCGCGGTGCCGGGTGCAGGATATATAACGCGGCCCTGTCCCTGCCGGCGCGGTGCCGGGTGCAGGGTATATAACGCGGCCCTGTCCCTGCCGGCGCGGTGCAGGATATATAACGCGGCCCTGTCCCTGCCGTCGCGGTGCAGGATATATAACGCGGCCCTGTCCCTGCCGTCGCGGTGCAGGATATATAACGCGGCCCTGTCCCTGCCGGCGCGGTGCCGGGTGCAGGATATATAACGCGGCCCTGTCCCTGCCGGCGCGGTGCCGGGTGCAGGATATATAACGCGGCCCTGTCCCTGCCGGCGCGGTGCCGGGTGCAGGATATATAACGCGGCCCTGTCCCTGCCGGCGCGGTGCCGGGTGCAGGATATATAACGCGGCCCTGTCCCTGCCGGCGCGGTGCCGGGTGCAGGGTATATAACGCGGCCCTGTCCCTGCCGGCGCGGTGCCGGGTGCAGGATATATAACGCGGCCCTGTCCCTGCCGGCGCGGTGCCGGGTGCAGGATATATAACGCGGCCCTGTCCCTGCCGGCGCGGTGCCGGGTGCAGGATATATAACGCGGCCCTGTCCCTGCCGGCGCGGTGCCGGGTGCAGGATATATAACGCGGCCCTGTCCCTGCCGGCGCAGTGCCGGGTGCAGGATATATAACGCGGCCCTGTCCCTGCCGGCGTGGTGCTGGGTGCAGGATATATAACACGGCCCTGTCCCTGCCGGCGTGGTGCCGGGTGCAGGATATATAACGTGGCCCTGTCCCTGCTGGTGCGGTGCCGGGTGCAGGGTATATAACGCGGCCCTGTCCCTGCCGGCGCGGTGCCCGGTGCAGGATATATAACGCGGCCCTGTCCCTGCCGGCGCGGTGCCGGGTGCAGGATATATAACGCAGCCCTGTCCCTGCCGGCGCGGTGCTGGGTGCAGGATATATAACGCGGCCCTGTCCCTGCCGGCGCGGTGCCGGGTGCAGGATATATAACGCGGCCCTGTCCCTGCCGGCGTGGTGCCGGGTGCAGGATATATAACACGGCCCTGTCCCTGCCGGCGCGGTGCCGGGTGCAGGATATATAACGCGGGCCCTGTCCCTGCCGGCGCGGTGCCGGGTGCAGGGTATATAACGCGGCCCTGTCCCTGCCGGCGCGGTGCCCGGTGCAGGATATATAACGCGGCCCTGTCCCTGCCGGCGCGGTGCCGGGTGCAGGATATATAACGCGGCCCTGTCCCTGCCGGCGCGGTGCCGGGTGCAGGATATATAACGCGGCCCTGTCCCTGCCGGCGCGGTGCCCGGTGCAGGATATATAACGCGGCCCTGTCCCTGCCGGCTCGGTGCCGGGTGCAGGGTATATAACGCGGCCCTGTCCCTGCCGGCGCGGTGCCGGGTGCAGATTATATAACGCGGCCCTGTCCCTGCCGGCGCGGTGCCGGGTGCAGATTATATAACGCGGCCCTGTCTCTGCCAGCGCGGTGCCGGGTGCAGGATATATAACGCGGCCCTGTCCCTGCCGGCGCGGTGCCGGGTGCAGATTATATAACGCGGCCCTGTCTCTGCCGGCGCGGTGCCGGGTGCAGGATATATAACGCGGCCCTGTCCCTGCCGGCGCGGTGCCGGGTGCAGGGTATATAACGCGGCCCTGTCCCTGCCGGCGCGGTGCCGGGTGCAGGATATATAACGCTGTCCCTGCCGGCGCGGTGCCGGGTGCAGGGTATATAACGCGGCCCTGTCCCTGCCGGCGCGGTGCCGGGTGCAGGATATATAATGCGGCCCTGTCCCTGCCGGCGCGGTGCCGGGTGCAGGATATATAACGCTGTCTCTGCCGGCGCGGTGCCGGGTGCAGGATATATAACGCGGCCCTGTCCCTGCCGGCGCGGTGCCGGGTGCAGGATATATAACGCGGCCCTGTCCCTGCCGGCGCGGTGCCGGGTGCAGGATATATAACGCGGCCCTGTCCCTGCCGGCGCGGCGCAGGGTGCAGGATATATAACGCGGCCCTGTCCCTGCCGGCGCGGTGCCGGGTGCAGGATATATAACGCGGCCCTGTCCCTGCCGGCGCGGTGCCGGGTGCAGGATATATAACGCGGCCCTGTCCCTGCCGGCGCGGTGCCGGGTGCAGGGTATATAACGCGGCCCTGTCCCTGCCGGCGCGGTGCCGGGTGCAGGATATATAACGCGGCCCTGTCCCTGCCGGCGCGGTGCCGGGTGCAGGATATATAACGCGGCCCTGTCCCTGCCGGCGCGGTGCCGGGTGCAGGATATATAACGCGGCCCTGTCCCTGCCGGCGCGGTGCCGGGTGCAGGATATATAACGCGGCCCTGTCCCTGCCGGCGCAGTGCCGGGTGCAGGATATATAACGCGGCCCTGTCCCTGCCGGCGTGGTGCCGGGTGCAGGATATATAACACGGCCCTGTCCCTGCCGGCGTGGTGCCGGGTGCAGGATATATAACGTGGCCCTGTCCCTGCTGGTGCGGTGCCGGGTGCAGGGTATATAACGCGGCCCTGTCCCTGCCGGCGCGGTGCCCGGTGCAGGATATATAACGCGGCCCTGTCCCTGCCGGCGCGGTGCCGGGTGCAGGATATATAACGCAGCCCTGTCCCTGCCGGCGCGGTGCTGGGTGCAGGATATATAACGCGGCCCTGTCCCTGCCGGCGCGGTGCCGGGTGCAGGATATATAACGCGGCCCTGTCCCTGCCGGCGTGGTGCCGGGTGCAGGATATATAACACGGCCCTGTCCCTGCCGGCGCGGTGCCGGGTGCAGGATATATAACGCGGGCCCTGTCCCTGCCGGCGCGGTGCCGGGTGCAGGGTATATAACGCGGCCCTGTCCCTGCCGGCGCGGTGCCCGGTGCAGGATATATAACGCGGCCCTGTCCCTGCCGGCGCGGTGCCGGGTGCAGGATATATAACGCGGCCCTGTCCCTGCCGGCGCGGTGCCGGGTGCAGGATATATAACGCGGCCCTGTCCCTGCCGGCGCGGTGCCCGGTGCAGGATATATAACGCGGCCCTGTCCCTGCCGGCTCGGTGCCGGGTGCAGGGTATATAACGCGGCCCTGTCCCTGCCGGCGCGGTGCCGGGTGCAGATTATATAACGCGGCCCTGTCCCTGCCGGCGCGGTGCCGGGTGCAGATTATATAACGCGGCCCTGTCTCTGCCAGCGCGGTGCCGGGTGCAGGATATATAACGCGGCCCTGTCCCTGCCGGCGCGGTGCCGGGTGCAGATTATATAACGCGGCCCTGTCTCTGCCGGCGCGGTGCCGGGTGCAGGATATATAACGCGGCCCTGTCCCTGCCGGCGCGGTGCCGGGTGCAGGGTATATAACGCGGCCCTGTCCCTGCCGGCGCAGTGCCGGGTGCAGGATATATAACGCTGTCCCTGCCGGCGCGGTGCCGGGTGCAGGGTATATAACGCGGCCCTGTCCCTGCCGGCGCGGTGCCGGGTGCAGGATATATAATGCGGCCCTGTCCCTGCCGGCGCGGTGCCGGGTGCAGGATATATAACGCTGTCTCTGCCGGCGCGGTGCCGGGTGCAGGATATATAACGCGGCCCTGTCCCTGCCGGCGCGGTGCCGGGTGCAGGATATATAACGCGGCCCTGTCCCTGCCGGCGCGGTGCCGGGTGCAGGATATATAACGCGGCCCTGTCCCTGCCGGCGCGGCGCAGGGTGCAGGATATATAACGCGGCCCTGTCCCTGCCGGCGCGGTGCCGGGTGCAGGATATATAACGCGGCCCTGTCCCTGCCGGCGCGGTGCCGGGTGCAGGATATATAACGCGGCCCTGTCCCTGCCGGCGCGGTGCCGGGTGCAGGGTATATAACGCGGCCCTGTCCCTGCCGGCGCGGTGCCGGGTGCAGGATATATAACGCGGCCCTGTCCCTGCCGGCGCGGTGCCGGGTGCAGGATATATAACGCGGCCCTGTCCCTGCCGGCGCGGTGCCGGGTGCAGGGTATATAACGCGGCCCTGTCCCTGCCGGCGCGGTGCAGGATATATAACGCGGCCCTGTCCCTGCCGGCGCGGTGCAGGATATATAACGCTGTCCCTGCCGGCGCGATGCCGGGTGCAGGATATATATATCGCGGCCCTGTCCCTGCCGGTGCGGTGCCGGGTGCAGGATATATAACGCGGCCCTGTCCCTGCCGGCGCGGTGCAGGATATATAACGCTGTCCCTGCCGGCGCGGTGCCGGGTGCAGGATATATAACGCGGCCCTGTCCCTGCCGGCGCGGTGCCGGGTGCAGGATATATAACGCTGTCCTGTCCCTGCCGGCGCGGTGCCGGGTGCAGGATATATAACGTGGCCCTGTCCCTGCCGGCGCGGTGCCGGGTGCAGGATATATAACGCGGCCCTGTCCCTGCCGGCGCGGTGCCGGGTGCAGGATATATAACGCGGCCCTGTCCCTGCCGGCGCGGTGCCGGGTGCAGGATATATAACGCGGCCCTGTCCCTGCCGGCGCGGTGCCGGGTGCAGGATATATAACGCGGCCCTGTCCCTGCCGGCGCGGTGCCGGGTGCAGGATATATAACGCGGCCCTGTCCCTGCCGGCGCGGCGCCGGGTGCAGGATATATAACGCGGCCCTGTCCCGGCCGGCGCGGTGCCGGGTGCAGGATATATAACGCGGCCCTGTCCCAGCCGGCGCGGTGCCGGGTGCAGGATATATAACGCGGCCCTGTCCCTGCCGGCGCGGTGCCGGGTGCAGGGTATATAACGCGGCCCTGTCCCTGCCGGGGCGGTGCCGGGTGCAGGATATATAACGCGGCCCTGTCCCTGCCGGCGCGGTGCCGGGTGCAGGATATATAACGCGGCCCTGTCCCTGCCGGCGCGGTGCCGGGTGCAGGGTATATAACGCGGCCCTGTCCCTGCCGGCGCGGTGCAGGATATATAACGCGGCCCTGTCCCTGCCGTCGCGGTGCAGGATATATAACGCTGTCCCTGCCGGCGCGGTGCCGGGTGCAGGATATATAACGCGGCCCTGTCCCTGCCGGCGCGGTGCCGGGTGCAGGATATATAACGCGGCCCTGTCCCTGCCGGCGCGGTGCAGGATATATAACGCTGTCCCTGCCGGCGCGGTGCCGGGTGCAGGGTATATAACGCGGCCCTGTCCCTGCCGGCGCGGTGCCGGGTGCAGGATATATAACGCGGCCCTGTCCCTGCCGGCGCGGTGCCGGGTGCAGGATATATAACGCGGCCCTGTCCCTGCCGGCGCGGTGCCGGGTGCAGGATATATAACGCGGCCCTGTCCCTGCCGGCGCGGTGCCGGGTGCAGGATATATAACGCGGCCCTGTCCCTGCCGGCGCAGTGCCGGGTGCAGGATATATAACGCGGCCCTGTCCCTGCCGGCGTGGTGCCGGGTGCAGGATATATAACACGGCCCTGTCCCTGCCGGCGTGGTGCCGGGTGCAGGATATATAACGTGGCCCTGTCCCTGCCGGTGCGGTGCCGGGTGCAGGGTATATAACGCGGCCCTGTCCCTGCCGGCGCGGTGCCCGGTGCAGGATATATAACGCGGCCCTGTCCCTGCCGGCGCGGTGCCGGGTGCAGGATATATAACGCAGCCCTGTCCCTGCCGGCGCGGTGCTGGGTGCAGGATATATAACGCGGCCCTGTCCCTTCCGGCGCGGTGCCGGGTGCAGGATATATAACGCGGCCCTGTCCCTGCCGGCGTGGTGCCGGGTGCAGGATATATAACACGGCCCTGTCCCTGCCGGCGCGGTGCCGGGTGCAGGATATATAACGCGGGCCCTGTCCCTGCCGGCGCGGTGCCGGGTGCAGGGTATATAACGCGGCCCTGTCCCTGCCGGCGCGGTGCCCGGTGCAGGATATATAACGCGGCCCTGTCCCTGCCGGCGCGGTGCCGGGTGCAGGATATATAACGCGGCCCTGTCCCTGCCGGCGCGGTGCCGGGTGCAGGATATATAACGCGGCCCTGTCCCTGCCGGCGCGGTGCCCGGTGCAGGATATATAACGCGGCCCTGTCCCTGCCGGCGCGGTGCCGGGTGCAGGGTATATAACGCGGCCCTGTCCCTGCCGGCGCGGTGCCGGGTGCAGATTATATAACGCGGCCCTGTCTCTGCCAGCGCGGTGCCGGGTGCAGGATATATAACGCGGCCCTGTCCCTGCCGGCGCGGTGCCGGGTGCAGATTATATAACGCGGCCCTGTCTCTGCCGGCGCGGTACCGGGTGCAGGATATATAACGCGGCCCTGTCCCTGCCGGCGCGGTGCCGGGTGCAGGGTATATAACGCGGCCCTGTCCCTGCCGGCGCGGTGCCGGGTGCAGGATATATAACGCTGTCCCTGCCGGCGCGGTGCCGGGTGCAGGGTATATAACGCGGCCCTGTCCCTGCCGGCGCGGTGCCGGGTGCAGGATATATAACGCGGCCCTGTCCCTGCCGGCGCGGTGCCGGGTGCAGGATATATAACGCGGCCCTGTCCCTGCCGGCGCGGTGCCGGGTGCAGGATATATAACGCGGCCCTGTCCCTGCCGGCGCGGCGCCGGGTGCAGGATATATAACGCGGCCCTGTCCCGGCCGGCGCGGTGCCGGGTGCAGGATATATAACGCGGCCCTGTCCCTGCCGGCGCGGTGCCGGGTGCAGGATATATAACGCGGCCCTGTCCCTGCCGGCGCGGTGCCGGGTGCAGGGTATATAACGCGGCCCTGTCCCTGCCGGGGCGGTGCCGGGTGCAGGATATATAACGCGGCCCTGTCCCTGCCGGCGCGGTGCCGGGTGCAGGATATATAACGCGGCCCTGTCCCTGCCGGCGCGGTGCCGGGTGCAGGGTATATAACGCGGCCCTGTCCCTGCCGGCGCGGTGCAGGATATATAACGCGGCCCTGTCCCTGCCGTCGCGGTGCAGGATATATAACGCTGTCCCTGCCGGCGCGGTGCCGGGTGCAGGATATATAACGCGGCCCTGTCCCTGCCGGCGCGGTGCCGGGTGCAGGATATATAACGCGGCCCTGTCCCTGCCGGCGCGGTGCAGGATATATAACGCTGTCCCTGCCGGCGCGGTGCCGGGTGCAGGGTATATAACGCGGCCCTGTCCCTGCCGGCGCGGTGCCGGGTGCAGGATATATAACGCGGCCCTGTCCCTGCCGGCGCGGTGCCGGGTGCAGGATATATAACGCGGCCCTGTCCCTGCCGGCGCGGTGCCGGGTGCAGGATATATAACGCGGCCCTGTCCCTGCCGGCGCGGTGCCGGGTGCAGGATATATAACGCGGCCCTGTCCCTGCCGGCGCAGTGCCGGGTGCAGGATATATAACGCGGCCCTGTCCCTGCCGGCGTGGTGCCGGGTGCAGGATATATAACACGGCCCTGTCCCTGCCGGCGTGGTGCCGGGTGCAGGATATATAACGTGGCCCTGTCCCTGCCGGTGCGGTGCCGGGTGCAGGGTATATAACGCGGCCCTGTCCCTGCCGGCGCGGTGCCCGGTGCAGGATATATAACGCGGCCCTGTCCCTGCCGGCGCGGTGCCGGGTGCAGGATATATAACGCAGCCCTGTCCCTGCCGGCGCGGTGCTGGGTGCAGGATATATAACGCGGCCCTGTCCCTTCCGGCGCGGTGCCGGGTGCAGGATATATAACGCGGCCCTGTCCCTGCCGGCGTGGTGCCGGGTGCAGGATATATAACACGGCCCTGTCCCTGCCGGCGCGGTGCCGGGTGCAGGATATATAACTCGGGCCCTGTCCCTGCCGGCGCGGTGCCGGGTGCAGGGTATATAACGCGGCCCTGTCCCTGCCGGCGCGGTGCCCGGTGCAGGATATATAACGCGGCCCTGTCCCTGCCGGCGCGGTGCCGGGTGCAGGATATATAACGCGGCCCTGTCCCTGCCGGCGCGGTGCCGGGTGCAGGATATATAACGCGGCCCTGTCCCTGCCGGCGCGGTGCCCGGTGCAGGATATATAACGCGGCCCTGTCCCTGCCGGCGCGGTGCCGGGTGCAGGGTATATAACGCGGCCCTGTCCCTGCCGGCGCGGTGCCGGGTGCAGATTATATAACGCGGCCCTGTCTCTGCCAGCGCGGTGCCGGGTGCAGGATATATAACGCGGCCCTGTCCCTGCCGGCGCGGTGCCGGGTGCAGATTATATAACGCGGCCCTGTCTCTGCCGGCGCGGTGCCGGGTGCAGGATATATAACGCGGCCCTGTCCCTGCCGGCGCGGTGCCGGGTGCAGGGTATATAACGCGGCCCTGTCCCTGCCGGCGCGGTGCCGGGTGCAGGATATATAACGCTGTCCCTGCCGGCGCGGTGCCGGGTGCAGGGTATATAACGCGGCCCTGTCCCTGCCGGCGCGGTGCCGGGTGCAGGATATATAATGCGGCCCTGTCCCTGCCGGCGCGGTGCCGGGTGCAGGATATATAACGCTGTCTCTGCCGGCGCGGTGCCGGGTGCAGGATATATAACGCGGCCCTGTCCCTGCCGGCGCGGTGCCGGGTGCAGGATATATAACGCGGCCCTGTCCCTGCCGGCGCGGTGCCGGGTGCAGGATATATAACGCGGCCCTGTCCCTGCCGGCGCGGCGCCGGGTGCAGGATATATAACGCGGCCCTGTCCCTGCCGGCGCGGTGCCGGGTGCAGGATATATAACGCGGCCCTGTCCCTGCCGGCGCGGTGCCGGGTGCAGGATATATAACGCGGCCCTGTCCCTGCCGGCGCGGTGCCGGGTGCAGGGTATATAACGCGGCCCTGTCCCTGCCGGCGCGGTGCCGGGTGCAGGATATATAACGCGGCCCTGTCCCTGCCGGCGCGGTGCCGGGTGCAGGATATATAACGCGGCCCTGTCCCTGCCGGCGCGGTGCCGGGTGCAGGGTATATAACGCGGCCCTGTCCCTGCCGGCGCGGTGCAGGATATATAACGCGGCCCTGTCCCTGCCGGCGCGGTGCAGGATATATAACGCTGTCCCTGCCGGCGCGATGCCGGGTGCAGGATATATAACGCGGCCCTGTCCCTGCCGGTTCGGTGCCGGGTGCAGGATATATAACGCGGCCCTGTCCCTGCCGGCGCGGTGCAGGATATATAACGCTGTCCCTGCCGGCGCGGTGCCGGGTGCAGGATATATAACGCGGCCCTGTCCCTGCCGGCGCGGTGCCGGGTGCAGGATATATAACGCTGTCCTGTCCCTGCCGGCGCGGTGCCGGGTGCAGGATATATAACGCGGCCCTGTCCCTGCCGGCGCGGTGCCGGGTGCAGGATATATAACGCGGCCCTGTCCCTGCCGGCGCGGTGCCGGGTGCAGGATATATAACGCGGCCCTGTCCCTGCCGGCGCGGTGCCGGGTGCAGGATATATAACGCGGCCCTGTCCCTGCCGGCGCGGTGCCGGGTGCAGGATATATAACGCGGCCCTGTCCCTGCCGGCGCGGTGCCGGGTGCAGGATATATAACGCGGCCCTGTCCCTGCCGGCGCGGCGCCGGGTGCAGGATATATAACGCGGCCCTGTCCCGGCCGGCGCGGTGCCGGGTGCAGGATATATAACGCGGCCCTGTCCCTGCCGGCGCGGTGCCGGGTGCAGGATATATAACGCGGCCCTGTCCCTGCCGGCGCGGTGCCGGGTGCAGGGTATATAACGCGGCCCTGTCCCTGCCGGCGCGGTGCAGGATATATAACGCGGCCCTGTCCCTGCCGTCGCGGTGCAGGATATATAACGCTGTCCCTGCCGGCGCGGTGCCGGGTGCAGGATATATAACGCGGCCCTGTCCCTGCCGGCGCGGTGCCGGGTGCAGGATATATAACGCAGCCCTGTCCCTGCCGGCGCGGTGCAGGATATATAACGCTGTCCCTGCCGGCGCGGTGCCGGGTGCAGGATATATAACGCGGCCCTGTCCCTGCCGGCGCGGTGCCGGGTGCAGGATATATAACGCTGTCCTGTCCCTGCCGGCGCGGTGCCGGGTGCAGGATATATAACGCGGCCCTGTCCCTGCCGGCGCGGTGCCGGGTGCAGGATATATAACGCGGCCCTGTCCCTGCCGGCGCGGTGCCGGGTGCAGGATATATAACGCGGCCCTGTCCCTGCCGGCGCGGTGCCGGCTGCAGGATATATAACGCGGCCCTGTCCCTGCCGGCGCGGTGCCGGGTGCAGGATATATAACGCGGCCCTGTCCCTGCCGGCGCGGTGCCGGGTGCAGGATATATAACGCGGCCCTGTCCCTGCCGGCGCGGTGCCGGGTGCAGGATATAAAACGCGGCCCTGTCCCTGCCGGCGCGGTGCCCGGTGCAGATTATATAACGCGGCCCTGTCCCTGCCGGCGCGGTGCCCGGTGCAGGATATATAACGCGGCCCTGTCCCTGCCGGCGCGGTGCCGGGTGCAGGATATATAACGCGGCCCTGTCCCTGCCGGTGCGGTGCCGGGTGCAGGATATATAACACGGCCCTGTCCCTGCCGGCGCGGTGCCAGGTGCAGGATATATAACGCTGTCCCTGCCGGCGCGGTGTCGGGTGCAGGATATATAACGCGGCCCTGTCCCTGCCGGCGCGGTGCCGGGTGCAGGATATATAACGCGGCCCTGTCCCTGCCGGCGCGGTGCCGGGTGCAGGATATATAACGCGGCCCTGTCCCTGCCGGCGCGGTGCCGGATGCAGGATATATAACGCGGCCCTGTCCCTGCCGGCGCGGTGCCGGGTGCAGGATATATAACGCGGCCCTGTCCCTGCCGGCGCGGTGCCGGGTGCAGGATATATAACGCGGCCCTGTCCCTGCCGGCGCGGTGCTGGGTGCAGGATATATAACGCGGCCCTGTCCCTGCCGGCGCGGTGCCGGGTGCAGGATATATAACGCGGCCCTGTCCCTGCCGGCGCGGTGCCGGGTGCAGGATATATAACGCGGCCCTGTCCCTGCCGGCGCGGTGCCGGGTGCAGGATATATAACGCGGCCCTGTCTCTGCCGGTGCGGTGCCGGGTGCAGGATATATAACACGGCCCTGTCCCTGCCGGCGCGGTGCCAGGTGCAGGATATATAACGCTGTCCCTGCCGGCGCGGTGTCGGGTGCAGGATATATAACGCGGCCCTGTCCCTGCCGGCGCGGTGCCGGGTGCAGGATATATAACGCGGCCCTGTCCCTGCCGGCGCGGTGCCGGGTGCAGGATATATAACGCGGCCCTGTCCCTGCCGGCGCGGTGCCGGATGCAGGATATATAACGCGGCCCTGTCCCTGCCGGCGCGGTGCTGGGTGCAGGATATATAACGCGGCCCTGTCCCTGCCGGCGCGGTGCCGGGTGCAGGATATATAACGCGGCCCTGTCCCTGCCGGCGCGGTGCCCGGTGCAGGATATATAACACGGCCCTGTCCCTGCCGGCGCGGTGCCGGGTGCAGGATATATAACGCGGCCCTGTCCCTGCCGGCGCGGTGCCAGGTGCAGGATATATAACGTGGCCCTGTCCCTGCCGGCGCGGTGCCCGGTGCAGGATATATAACACGGCCCTGTCCCTGCCGGCGCGGTGCCGGGTGCAGGATATATAACACGGCCCTGTCCCTGCCGGCGCGGTGCCGGGTGCAGGATATATAACGCGGCCCTGTCCCTGCCGGCGCGGTGCCGGGTGCAGGATATATAACACGGCCCTGTCCCTGCCGGTGCGGTGCCGGGTGCAGGATATATAACGCGGCCCTGTCCCTGCCGGCGCGGTGCCGGGTGCAGGATATATAACGCGGCCCTGTCCCTGCCGGCGCGGTGCCGGGTGCAGGATATATAACGCGGCCCTGTCCCTGCCGGCGCGGTGCCGGGTGCAGGATATATAACGCGGCCCTGTACCTGCTGGCGCGGTGCCGGGTGCAGGATATATAAGGCGGCCCTGTCCCTGCCGGCGCGGTGCCGGGTGCAGGATATATAACGCGGCCCTGTCCCTGCCGGCGCGGTGCCGGGTGCAGGGTATATAACGCGGCCCTGTCCCTGCCGGTGCGGTGCCGGGTGCAGGATATATAACGCGGCCCTGTCCCTGCCGGCGCGGTGCCGGGTGCAGGATATATAACGCTGTCCCTGCCGGCGCGGTGCCGGGTGCAGGATATATAACGCGGCCCTGTCCCTGCCGGCGCGGTGCCGGGTGCAGGATATATAACGCGGCCCTGTCCCTGCCGGCGCGGTGCCGGGTGCAGGATATATAACGCGGCCCTGTCCCTGCCGGCGCGGTGCCGGGTGCAGGATATATAACGCGGCCCTGTCCCTGCCGGCGCGGTGCCCGGTGCAGGATATATAACGCGGCCCTGTCCCTGCCGGCGCGGTGCAGGATATATAACGCGGCCCTGTCCCTGCCGGCGCGGTGCCCGGTGCAGGATATATAACGCGGCCTTGTCCCTGCCGGCGCGGTGCCCGGTGCAGGATATATAACGCGGCCCTGTCCCTGCCGGCGCGGTGCCCGGTGCAGGATATATAACGCGGCCCTGTCCCTGCCGGCGCGGTGCCGGGTGCAGGGTATATAATGCGGCCCTGTCCCTGCCGGCGCGGTGCCAGGTGCAGGATATATAACGCGGCCCTGTCTCTGCCGGCGCGGTGCCCGGTGCAGGATATATAACGCGGCCCTGTCCCTGCCGGCACGGTGCCGGGTGCAGGATATATAACGCGGCCCAGTCCCTGCCGGCGCGGTGCCGGGTGCAGGATATATAACGCGGCCCTGTCCCTGCCGGCGCGGTGCCCGGTGCAGGATATATAACGCGGGCCGCGTGAGACTCACCTCGCTGCTTCCTCCTCAGCCCTCAGCGTCTCCGCCTGCAGCTCGTCAACCCTTCTCCGTAAGGACTTTAGGAGAGATAAGAGACAGCACTGTGTGTGTGTGTGTGTGTGTGTGTGTGTGTGTGTGTGTGTGTGTGTGTGTGTGTGTGTGTGTGTGTGTGTGTGTGTGTGTGTGTGTGTGTGTGTGTGTGTGTGTGTGTGTGTGTGTGTGTGTGTGTGTGTGTGTGTGTGTGTGTGTGTGTGTGTGTGTGTGTGTACTGTGTATATATATTGTGACATAGTCCAAAGATGTTAGGCAGCTTTCTGCCCCGTTTTAGGTCAGAAAGTGCAGGAATAGTTAAAAATGATCCATTCCACAGCTTCACATTAACTCAGGCGGCTGGGTGGAAAATCCAGACCACAGATTACAATGGCTCTAGTTCTCCCTCGCCTGCTCTTCTAATCACATGCACAGGTATTTAGAGCAGAGAGGTTTGCATTTCACGCTCTCTCCTTAGAGCCTGGGGGCTGGGGGTGTCGCTGCTCCCCGGAATCCAGTTCGGGGTGGACGGCCCCTCCAAGTATCACAGTACCAGAGGATTTGCCTGGACACTTGGGACCGAGTTCCCACCACGAACAGATAAGACAAACAAATATGTATTGCTGTTGCTAAAAGACTATGCTGTATCTAGTGACCCTAAATGAGAGGTCATTGTTTTAAGCTGGGGAACCAGGTTAGTTGGCCCAGCAGCAGTTAGAGGTTGATTATGATGTGTAGTTAGATCCCTGAAAGGGATAGGATTTTGTTTATATAATTTGGTTTCTTGTTACTTGAAATAACAGTGTGGGAAATACTATGACACTGATATAAGTGAACCGCTGAATGAAAATGTCTGAGTGCCTCCTGCCTACACATGTTAAAGCTGCAGTACCTTACTTGGATGAAAATAAAGCAGGCAGAAGCCTGAGTTAAGCAACGTAATACTTTGCATGTTCCTGTTTGTTGTATAATTAACCCTAGAAGACTGTGTCGGGAAGAACCCAGACAGACGTCAGCGCTACAAAAGAGGGGCGTTTGTCACATATATATATGTATGTATGTATGTATATATATATATATATATATATATATATATATATATATATATATATATATATATATATATATATATATATATATATTGTGACATAGTCCAAAGATGTTAGGCAGCTTTCTGCCCCATTTTAGAGCAGAAAGTGCAGGAATAGCTAAAAATGATCCGTTCCACAGCTTCCCATTAACTCAGGCAGCTGGATGGAAAATCCAGACCATAGATTACAATGGCTCTAGTTCTCCCTCACCTGCTCTTCTAATCACATGCACAGGTATTTAGAGCAGAGAGGTTTTGCATTTCACTCTCTCTCCTTGGAGCCTGGGGGCTGGGGGTGTCGCTGCTCTCCTGCATCCAGTGTCGAGGTTGACGGCCTCTCCACGTATGACAGTACCAGAGGATTTGCCTGGACCCCACGAACAGATAAGACAAAACAAATGATTACTGCTGTTGCTAAAAGACTGTGCTGTATCTTGTGTCCCTAAATGAGAGAGCATTGTTTTAAGCTGGGGAACCAGTTTAGTTGGCCAGCAGCTGTTAGAGAGACTGATTCTGATGTGTAGTTAGATCCCTGAAAGGGATAGGATTTGCTTATATGATTTTGGTTTTATTTCTTGAAATAACAGAGTGGGAAATATTGTAACACTGAAATGTGTGAACTGCTGAATGAAAGTATCTGAGTACCTCTAACCTACACATGTTAAAGCTGCAGTACCTTAATTGGATGAAAATAAAGCAGGCAGAAGCCTGAGTTAAGCAGCACAATACTTTGCATGATCCTGTTTGTTGTATAAGTAACCCTAGAAGACTGTGTCGGGAAGAACCCAGACAGACGTCAGCACTACAAAAGAGGGGCGTTTGTCACATATGGTGGAGAATGCGGGTCGACACTAAAAAGTCTGTGGGTTTGCAAATAAATGCGGGGGTTTAAAATGGCCGCCGAGCTGAACTAAAGTACAGATGCTATGAGTGAAGTCTGTCCCAATGTGTATATCAGTTGTGCTTCTAGCATACACAGAGAATGTGCGAAGTGTGGATGCAATAGCACCCTGAACCCAAACAGAAAACCAAAATGTTTTGCTGAAGAAAAAAAAATTTTTTTGCATCTAGCAAGTGCTGTTTGTAAAGCTAATGCCTTTTTGCTGAAGTGAGTGAATTTGCAGCTAGCAAGTGCTGTATGTAAGTTGCTGAAGTGAGTGAAATTACAGCTAGCAAATTGTCTCTGCCGGGTTTATAAAATGGCCGACATGGAATGTTTGTTTTGCAATGCACGTAATCTTGAAAAACAGTGTCCCTTCAGGCCATACGATGATGATGACGACGACTCGTATGTGGCCCCTGGAGGAGAGCCGTACCCACAGATGAATTTAGTATGCTGGGCCTGTCATGAAGTAGGTCACATGGAAGATGTGTGTCCCAAAATTTTCAAAGACAAACAGCTGCAAAAGCAAGCAATGCCCTGTGAGTGCAAGCAAGATGTGGAAGCTGATACCAGTGAGTGTGTGCCCGATACCAGTGAGTGTGTGCCCAGTACCACTGATATCTCTGGAGCTAATAAAGCAAAAAGAAAGAATAAGAAAAAGAAAACGGTTCCTCAAGTCACAGGGGAAGTGACCGAGCCACTTGAACCTGCGCTGTCAGCACATGCGTCAGAAAGGCGCCGAGATGTGCTGCATACCGGAGTGACCAGCAGAATTGTCACGGGAACAGTGGCAAAGGAAAAGGAGGAGCAAAGGGAAGCTGAATCCTTGAACCAGGATAAAGAGGCTTTGGTTTCTGCACTCCAAGCTGCCCGCCATGATTATGAAGTCCTGCGGCAGGGATTGATGAAAGAGCGAGAATCGAACGCCGAATTACAGAGGTGTATACTTCCAGCTTTACAGGAGTACGAGGCTTTGAAGAAAACAGAGTCTCTCTTACGGAGTGAGCTGGAAGAGGTGACGACTAGTCTGGAAAAGGCCAACACCGTAATTGCTGTCCTAAAACAGAAATACGGGAAGGCTCTACAAGAGGTTCACGCGCTCAGCACAGAGGTGCAAAACTCACGCCTGGAGGGCCACGGTCTGAACACAGAGCTGGGAATGTTGAAGCAAACCCATGAGATTGCCCTGACTGAGGTAGAGACTGTAAAAAGAGAGAATGTAAGTCTGACACAGAAAAATTCAGACTTGACTGACCAGATCAGTGAAGGTGATGAGAAGCTTCACCAAGCAGAAAAAGTGGAGAAGCAATTGATCCAGGAAAAGTTAGAAATGCAGGAAGCACTGCAGAATACAGAATCAGCGGCGATCCAGGCGACACAAACTGCAGAGCTCCAAAAAATGGAGGCGCTGATGCAAACCCAGAGCAAGCACCAGATAGAGGTGAAGACCCTGAGGGAGGTCTGGCACGATCAGGTTGAAGAGCTGCAGAAGCAGATGGCTGAGCGCGAGATACAGTGCGCCAAGAGAGAGGAGATCTCCGTCCATCAGGTGGTCTGCCTGACATTGCGCTATGAAAGCGAGATGGCCGATATCTACAAGCAGCTGGACCACACGGCAAATGAGCGGGCCCGGCTGCAGCTGGAGCTGGACAAGACCCAGAAGGAGCACCTGCAGCTGCAGGTCAAGAATAGAGAAAATGAAACAGAGTTAAACCTCGCTCTGAAACAGATGACGGACATGGGAGAAGCGGCTAAAGTGGTTCAGTCGGGCTATCAATCCTACCTCCTAACCAAGCAAGCTGTACGTTCCTATACGTGTATCTTCAATGCTGTTGCAATATTACGATTTGCTATAAAGATGAAGTTGGAGAAAGAGATTCCAAGGCTAAAAGAGACACGGTCACAAAAGGAGACCAGGGAACGTAAACTCAATGCCCTCACTGATGACAAAGAGGAAGGAGAAAGAATTGACTTTGATTGTGCTGCTGTTATTCCAGAAACAGATAGGCACCCTCCTGAGAATATTCTCCCTGATCTGGGATTCAAAAATCCAGATCCTCAAATTCATTTACGTTGTCCAGAAGATTATCAAACTAGTGGACACACCCAGGACACCACAGAAGATGTTTTAGCCAAGTGGGTGGCAGTTCCTGAAAACACAAACTTGTTGACAGATCCTGATGACGTGGTTAATATGGACTACGTTTGTACAGAGGCAACTAGGTCTCCAAAACCCAAAGGCCTGGTAATGGCCACAAAAGGGAAATCAAAGATTGAAAAGAAAAAACAACGAAGGTTAACACGGCGCCTGAATAGTTCCATATCTCACCAATCTGGACCACACTGTGGAGCCAAGGAGAATCCGGTCCAAGGGTCTCATCAGAAGCTAAAGGAACAGTCCAGTCATTTGCAGGTTGCAGCGGGCTATGAAATAAAGTCAAAGGATGCAATAGACTGGAAGTCAAAAAAAAAAAAAAAAAAAAAAATATGTTTGGGGGAACTGACCGATTTATTTTTTTTATTACACGTGTGGACTATGTCACAGACACTTAACTATGCAAATAAGCATTTTGTCAATATTACAATGTTATATTGGTTCTCTGTGTTGAAAATGTAGCTAAACTACAAATTAATATACAGGGTTGATGGCCCATTAAGATTACAAGGCTGTAGTATAAGAGAAAAAATATTGGTAGCTTACAATATGGAAAAAAAAAATGCCCTTTTCGGTTGGTAAATTTATAATGAAGTTCATATTCGTATCATGTGAATACTTAATATTGTACTGAGGAGTTAGCTCAAGTATTTCAGGTAGGACGCTCACCCCAGTGAGGTCCATGGCCGCTCACCCCAGTAGGTGTGAGCTGGGGAGGGGGATATGTGACATAGTCCAAAGATGTTAGGCAGCTTTCTGCCCCATTTTAGAGCAGAAAGTGCAGGAATAGCTAAAAATGATCCGTTCCACAGCTTCCCATTAACTCAGGCAGCTGGATGGAAAATCCAGACCATAGATTACAATGGCTCTAGTTCTCCCTCACCTGCTCTTCTAATCACATGCACAGGTATTTAGAGCAGAGAGGTTTTGCATTTCACTCTCTCTCCTTGGAGCCTGGGGGCTGGGGGTGTCGCTGCTCTCCTGCATCAAGTTTCGAGGTTGACGGCCTCTCCACGTATGACAGTACCAGAGGATTTGCCTGGACCCCACGAACAGATAAGACAAAACAAATGATTACTGCTGTTGCTAAAAGACTGTGCTGTATCTTGTGTCCCTAAATGAGAGAGCATTGTTTTAAGCTGGGGAACCAGTTTAGTTGGCCAGCAGCTGTTAGAGAGACTGA
>NC_134502.1:25130382-25180786 GCF_040206685.1 Ascaphus truei
GGGTGGGGGGGAGTGTAGGAGAGGGTGAGGATGGCAGGGTGGGGGGGGAGTGTAGGAGAGGGTGTGGGTGGCAGGGTGGGGGGGAGTGTAGGAGAGGGTGTGGGTGGCAGGGTGGGGGGAGTGTAGGAGAGGGTGTGGGTGGCAGGGTGGGGGAGAGTGTAGGAGAGGGTGTGGGTGGAAGGGTGGGGGGGAGTGTAGGAGAGGGTATGGGTGGCAGGGTGGGGGGGAGTGTAGGAGAGGGTGTGGGTGGAAGGGTGGGGGGGAGTGTAGGAGAGGGTGTGGGTGGCAGGGTGGGGGGGAGTGTAGGAGAGGGTGTGGGTGGCAGGGTGGGGGGAGTGTAGGAGAGGGTGTGGGTGGCAGGGTGGGGGGAGTGTAGGAGAGGGTGTGGGTGGTAGGGTGGGGGGGGAGTGTAGGAGAGGGTGTGGGTGGCAGGGTGAGGGGGAGTGTAGGAGAGGGTGTGAGTGGCAGGGTGGGGGGAGTGTAGGAGAGGGTGTGGGTGGAAGGGTGGGGGGAGTGTAGGAGAGGGTGTGGGTGGAAGGGTGGGGGGAGTGTAGGAGAGGGTGTGGGTGGCAGGATGGGGGGGAGTGTAGGAGAGGGTGTGGTGGCAGGGTGGGGGGAGTGTAGGAGAGGGTGTGGGTGGCAGGGTGTGGGGGGGGTGTAGGAGAGGGTGTGGGTGGCAGGGTGTGGATTAGTGTATGAGAGGATAGGGGGGTAGGAAACCTCACCTCACTTTTTACACAACTTTTAATGTCTTGATACATTTTCTGTCTCTGTAACTGATCCTACAAAAAATACAGTCCTGTGTTATATGAGTCTGTCCCTCCCCCCGCAGGGTGACACAGTGACACAGACAGAAGGGAGCTATGGGACATGGAGTCTGTCCCTCCCACCGCAGGGTGACACAGTGACACAGACAGGAGGGAGCTATGGGACATGGAGTCTGTCCCTCCCCCCGCAGGGTGACACAGTGACACAGACAGGAGGTAGCTATGGGACATGGAACCTATCCCTCCCCCCTCAGGGTGACACAGACAGGAGGGAGCTATGGGACATGGAGTCTGTCCCTCCCCCCGCAGGGTGGCACAGTGACACAGACAGAAGGGAGCTATGGGACATGGAGTCTGTCCCTCCCACCGCAGGGTGACACAGTGACACAGACAGGAGGGAGCTATGGGACATGGAGTCTGTCCCTCCCCCCGCAGGGTGACACAGTGACACAGACAGGAGGAAGCTATGGGACATGGAGTCTGTCCCTCCCCCCGCAGGGTGACACAGTGACACAGACAGGAGGTAGCTATGGGACATGGAACCTATCCCTCCCCCCTCAGGGTGACACAGACAGGAGGGAGCTATGGGACATGGAGTCTGTCCCTCCCCCCGCAGGGTGACACAGTGACACAGACAGGAGGGAGCTATGGGACATGGAGTCTGTCCCTCCCCCCGCAGGGTGACACAGTGACACAGACAGGAGGGAGATATGGGACATGGAGTCTGTCCCTCCCCCCGCAGGGTGACACAGTGACACAGACAGGAGGGAGATATGGGACATGGAGTCTGTCCCTCCCCCCGCAGGGTGACACAGTGACACAGAAAGCTTATCGCACAGCAGATGCTAATGCCAATTATTGACTATGGAGACATAGTATATGGCTCGGCACTTCAAACCCACCTTAGCAAACTTGACACCCTCTACAATTCAATTTGTCGTTTCGTTCTCCAATGCAACCACAACACACATCACTGCGAAATGCTCAAAGAACTAGATTGGTCATCACTCGAGTCCAGGCGCAAAGTTCAACTTTCCTGTCTTGCCTTCAAATACTTTCTGGGCAAGCTACCTGAACAAGCTCCTCACCCCTACCACACGCAGCACCTATCACCTGAGATCTGACTCCAAAAGACTGTTCATGGTCCCAAGGCTCAACAAAGTATCCGGCCGCTGCTCCTTCTCTTACCGTGCACCCCAAAACTGGAACAGTCTGCCGGAGACTCTCACATCCACCACCAGTCTAAGTTCTTTCATAACTAAGGCTGTCTCACATTTTAATCTGGTCTGTAACTGTTTCATACGCCCATAACATATATTATCTGTAACTTTGCATGCAATGTCTTGTATATAATGTATACCCTGTTCATTTATGTAACTGTATTTGTAACCATGTATTATTTGTCTTAACTCTGTGCCCAGGACATACTTGAAGACGAGAGGTAACTCTCAATGTATTACTTCCTGGTAAAATATTTTATAAATAAATAAATGACAGGAGGGAGCTATGGGACATGGAGTCTGTCCCTCCCCCCGCAGGGTGACACAGACAGGAGGGAGCTATGGGACATGGAGTCTGTCCCTCCCCCCGCAGGGTGACACAGTGACACAGACAGGAGGGAGCTATGGGACATGGAGTCTGTCCCTCCCCCCGCAGGGTGACACAGTGACACAGACAGGAGGGAGCTATGGGACATGGAGTCTGTCCCTCCCCCCGCAGGGTGACACAGTGACACAGACAGGAGGGAGCTATGGGACATGGAGTCTGTCCCTCCCCCCGCAGGGTGACACAGTGACACAGACAGGAGGGAGCTATGGGACATGGAGTCTGTCCCTCCCCCCGCAGGGTGACACAGTGACACAGACAGGAGGGAGCTATGGGACATGGAGTCTGTCCCTCCCCCCGCAGGGTGACACAGTGACACAGACAGGAGGGAGCTATGGGACATGGAGTCTGTCCCTCCCCCCGCAGGGTGACACAGACAGGAGGGAGCTATGGGACATGGAGTCTATCCCTCCCCCCGCAGGGTGACATAGTGACACAGACAGAAGGGAGCTAGGGGACATGGAGTCTGTCCCTCACTTCCCCCCCCCCCCCCCCCCCGGGTGACACAGTGACATTGCACTAATTCTTCGATGTGGTACTCTCGCTCTCGCTCTCTCTCTCTCGCTCTCTCTCTCTCGCGCTCTCTCTCTCTCGCGCTCTCTCGCTCTCTCTCTCTCTCGCTCTCTCTCTCTCTCGCTCTCTCTCTCTCTCTCTCTCTCGCTCTCTCTCTCTCTCGCTCTCTCTCTCTCTCGCTCTCCCTCGCAGCTGATGCCCCCCTGGAGATTTCTCATGCTTGTCTCTGGTGTAATACAGAGCAGTAAACACCTCACAGCAGAGCCAAACACTCGCAGTCGCTGCCACCTGATTGGGTGGCAGTCCCCCTGGCACCTCTGTATTAGCCACGAGCTGTTTTCCTTTCCGGGGATACCCCAGGCAGTCAGATCCTGACAGCGGGTACTGCCAACTCCCCCATGCACAGAGCAAAACTATCTGACAATATATATATATATAATACATAAAGGGTCAGTCCCACGTAGGGGCAAAGTGACCTAATGACAGGGACTTGTTTAATGGGTTAAAGGGTCAGTCCCACGTAGGAGCAAAGTGACCTAATGACAGGGACTTGTTTAATGGGTTAAAGGGTCAGTCCCACGTAGGGGCAAAGTGGCCTAATGACAGGGACGTGTTTAATGGGTTAAAGGGTCAGTCCCACGTAGGGGCAAAGTGACCTAATGACAGGGACGTGTTTAATGGGTTAACGGGACAGTCCCACGTAGGGGCAAAGTGACCTAATGACAGGGACGTGTGTAATGGGTTAAAGGGTCAGTCCCACATAGGAGCAAAGTGACCTAATGACAGGGACGTGTGTAATGGGTTAAAGGGTCAGTCCCACGTAGGGGCAAAGTGACCTAATGACAGGGACGTGTGTAATGGGTTAAAGGGTCAGTCCCACGTAGGGGGAAGAGTCTAGGCACAAAAGAAAAGTAGGGAGGGGGGAGAGAGGTAGGTGACGCCCGTTTATCAGAAAATAGTCTGCAATATTTAGCAATCTTATGAATTTATGGTAATTCTGCTATATTTTTTTTTATATATATTCCCTACTGATTTGGTGATAAGAACCCTGTGTGCCTCTGGGACTGTTTGCTGCACTTTGTATGCTGCTGGATGGTAACCCCCCCACGGTGGGTAACAGGTGACAGTCTTCTCCTCCCACGAATGGGGGGGAAAATCCTTTTGCATATCTGGGACTGCCTGCTGCACATTTCATATGGGTAACGCTGAAATGTTGACCCAAAATATTATGCCTGCATGGAGCGGGGTGTCCTGTGTGATTATATGCTACAGCGAGCACCTCCGTTTTTAAACAGGGGATAGTTTGAATGCTGTAATCACTTAGGTCTGAGATAGTATCGCCATTACTCAGTGGCAATTACATGGAAGGCCATACGGGCATACCCCCGCTTTAATGACACTCACTTTAAGTACACTCGCGAGTAAGAACATATCGCCCAATAGGCAAACCGCAGCTCACGCATGCGCCTGTCAGCACGTCCTGAACAGCAATACCGGCTCCCTACCTGCACCGAAGCTGTGCGCAAGCGGGGAGACTATAGAGCCTGTTACACATGCGTTATGTACATCAGTTATGCACGTATATGACGATTGCAGTACAGTACATGCATCGATAAGTGGGAAAAAGGTAGTGCTTCACTTTAAGTACATTTTTCGCTTTACATGCATGCTCCGGTCCCATTGCGTACGTTAATGCAGGGTATGCCTGTGTTACATGCATGCTCCGGTCCCATTACGTATGTTAATGCGGGGTATGCCTGTGTTACATGCATGCTCCGGTCCCATTGCGTAGGTTAATGCGGGGGATGGCTGTGTTACATACATGCTCCGGTCCCATTGCGTAGGTTAATGCGGGGGATGGCTGTGTTACATACATGCTCCGGTCCCATTGCGTAGGTTAGTGCGGGGTATGTCTGTGTTACATACATGCTCCGGTCCCATTGCGTACGTTAATGCGGGGTACGTCTGTGTTACATACATGCTCCGGTCCCATTGCGTACGTTAATGCGGGGTATGTCTGTGTTACATACATGCTCCGGTCCCATTGCGTACGTTAATGCGGGGTATGTCTGTGTTACATACATGCTCCGGTCCCATTGCGTACGTTAATGCGGGGTATGTCTGTGTTACATACATGCTCCGGTCCCATTGCGTAGGTTAGTGCGGGGTATGTCTGTGTTACATACATGCTCCGGTCCCATTGCGTAGGTTAATGCGGGGTATGTCTGTGTTACATACATGCTCCGGTCCCATTGCGTAGGTTAGTGCGGGGTATGTCTGTGTTACATACATGCTCCGGTCCCATTGCGTACGTTAATGCGGGGGATGGCTGTGTTACATACATGCTCCGGTCCCATTGCGTACGTTAATGCGGGGTATGTCTGTGTTACATACATGCTCCGGTCCCATTGCGTACGTTAATGCGGGGGATGGCTGTGTTACATACATGCTCCGGTCCCATTGCGTACGTTAATGCGGGGTACGCCTGTGTTACATACATGCTCCGGTCCCATTGCGTACGTTAATGCGGGGTACGCCTGTGTTACATACATGCTCCGGTCCCATTGCGTACGTTAATGCGGGGTACGCCTGTGTTACATGCATGCTGCGGTCCCATTGCGTACGTTAATGCGGGGTATGTCTGTGTTACATACATGCTCCGGTCCCATTGCGTACGTTAATGCGGGGTACGCCTGTAAGTAGTGTCACTAGAAGTTCCCTGTTAGGTGTCTAACACCTTAGTCACTGCAGAGTTATAATAGATGTAGATTTGCTGGTACTGTACACTACCTCTCATATGTGCATTCATGCAAGTTTATTACAACTGGGACATCGGGAAATACACACATTGTGTAACACAGATTGTGTCCTTAAATTGTCCTATTGTGGTGTTTGATACAATGGTAGTTTTCCTAGCCTCACTTGCAGTAATCTGTACCTTCCACTACCTTGTGATTTGATTGATTGTCTGTCTCCAGCTGGATCGTGATTGGCTACTTCCTAACCCCTTCCTGTGATGTGGTATCACTGAGACAACAGTAACATCTGCAAAATCTGCGTTTGTGTGTTTGCTGACCAACGTTGGATGATATCTTTACTCCTTCTCCCCCCCCCCCCCTTTTTTTTCTGGCTTCACATGTGCTTGAATCGTGACCGTAAGATGTCTGTTCACTTCAATTATTATTTTTGACCTCACAATAAATATTCAGATGTCAATTGCTCTATTCATTTTCAAGTGCCCCTATTATGAGTTTCTGCAGCCCCCTGTCTTTTAGTGGCTGCATTTGTTCTCTTTTGGTGTGTGTATATATATATATATATATACTAGCTGAGAGCCCCGGCGTTGCCCGGGATGTTTGTGGTGTGGGTGTGGCATTTGGGTGGGGAGTGGTCCACGCGGCCCATGTGCGGTGGTAGTGCTGCTGTGGCTGTACTGATGGTGATTGTATTGGTGTGCTGATTTGGGAGGGTTTGGTGCTGATGTGGGGGTGCGGATGTGGGTGTGCCGATGGGGGAGGTGCAAAGGTGGCGATGTGTGGGTGCTGATGGTGTTGATGGGGGCTGGGAATGGTGGGGAGGCGAGAATGCCAGTGTGCTGGGGGGGCATACCGGTGTGCTGATGTGGTGGTGCTGGGGTGTGTGTGTGTATACATGCGTGTGTGTGTGTATGTGTACATGTGTGTGTATACACGTGTGTGTGTATACACGTGTGTGTGTATACACGTGTGTGTGTATACACGTATGTGTGTGTATACACGTGTGTGTGTGTGTATACACGTGTGTGTGTGTGTATACACGTGTGTGTGTGTATACACGTGTGTGTGTGTATACACATGTGTGTGTGTGTATACACGTGTGTGTATACATTGTGTGTATGTATATATTGTGTGTGTGTATACGTGTGTGTGTATACACATGTGTGTGTATACACGTGTATACATGTTTGTGTGTGTGTATACATGTTTGTGTGTATACATTGTATGTGTGTGTGTGTGTATAAGTGTGTGTGTATACATGTGTGTGTGTGTGTATACGTGTGTGTGTGTGTATACATGTGTGTGTGTGTATACATGTGTGTGTGTGTATACATGTGTGTGTGTGTGTATACATGTGTGTGTGTGTATACACGTGTGTGTGTGTGTGTACACGTGTGTGTGTACACATGTGTGTGTATACACATGTGTGTGTATACACATGTGTGTGTGTATACACATGTGTGTGTGTGTATACACATGTGTGTGTGTGTATACACGTGTGTGTGTGTGTATACACGTGTGTGTGTGTGTATACATGTGTGTGTGTGTATACATGTGTGTGTGTGTGTGTATACATGTGTGTGTGTGTATACATGTGTGTGTATACATGTGTGTGTATACATGTGTGTGTGTGTGTATACATTATGTGTATGTATACCTGTGTGTGTATGTGTGTATGTGTACATGTGTGTGTGTGTATGTCTCCATGTGTGTGTGTGTATGTCTCCATGTGTGTGTGTGTATGTCTCCATGTGTGTGTGTACGTGTACATGTGTGTGAGTATACGTGTACATGTGTGTGTGTGTGTACGTGTCTACGTGTACATGTGTGTGTGTGTGTGTGTACGTGTACATGTGTGTGTGTGTGTGTGTGTACGTGTCTACGTGTACATGTGTGTGTGTGTCTACGTGTACATGTGTGTGTGTCTACGTGTACGTGTGTGTGTGTACGTGTGTGTCTACGTGTGTGTCTATGTGTGTGTGTGTCTACGTGTGTGTGTTTGTGTCTACGTGTGTGTGTTTGTGTATACGTGTGTGTGTGTGTATACGTGTGTGTGTGTCTACGTCTGTGTGTGTGTGTGTGTCTACGTGTGTGTGTGTGTGTCTACGTGTGTGTGTGTGTGTGTCTGTGTCCCTGTGTGTCCTTTGGCCCGTGACTCCGCCTCAGGGAAGGGGGGGGGGTGGGGGGGGAGGTGGTGGGAAGGAGGGGGGTGGGGGGGAGGTGGTGGGAAGGGTGGGGAGTTGGGAAGGGGGGTGGGGGAGTTGGGAAGGGGGGTGGGGGAGGTGGGAAGTGGGGTGGAGGAGGTGGGAAGTGGGGTGGAGGTGGTGGGAGGTTGTAAGGGGGGAGTGAAGGGAAGGTGAAGGGGGGGTGAAGGTGGGGGTGGAGGGGAGGTGAAGGGTGGGGGTGGAGGGGAGGTGAAGGGGGGGGGTGGAGGGGAGGTGAAGGGGGGGGTGGAGGGGAGGTGAAGGGGGGGGTGAAGGGGAGGTGAAGGGGGGGGTGGAGGGGAGGTGAGGGGGGGGGGGTGGAGGGGAGGTGAGGGGGGGGGAGTGGAGGGGAGGTGAAGGGGGGGGGTGGAGGGGAGGTGAAGGGGGGGTGGAGGGGAGGTGAAAGGGGGGTGGAGGGGAGGTGAAGGGGGGGGTGGGGGGGGTGAAGGGGAGGTGGGGGGTGAAGGGGAGGTGGGGGGGTGAAGGGGAGGTGAAGGGGGGGTGGAGGGGAGGTGAAGGGGGGGTGGAGGGAGGTGGAAGGGAAGGGAAGTGGAGGTGAAGGGGGGGTGGAGGGGAGGTGGAAGGGAAGGGGAGTGGAGTGAGGGGAGGTGAGGGGTGGGTGAGGGGAGGTGAGGTGAAGGGGGGTGAGGTGAGGTGAAGGGGGGTGAGGGGAGGTGAAGGGGGGTGAGGGGAGGTGAAGGCCGCTCCCTCACCCGTCCGGCCGCTCACTCACCCGTCCGGCAGCTCCCTCACCCGTCCGGCCGCTCCCACGTGGATCTGAGGCGGGAGGCAGCTTGTTGTGGCCGCTCCCCTGCTGTGTCCCGGGCGCTCGCTCGCTCCGCTGACTGTAGCGGCGCCGGGGGGGGGGGGGTAGAGGGGAGGTGATTTGAAGGGGGGTGAGGGGTGGGTGAAGGCCGCTCACTCACCCGTCCGGCCGCTCCCACGTGGAACTGAGGCGGGAGGCAGCTTGTTGTGGCCGCTCCCCCGCTGTGTCCCGGGCACTCGCTCCTCCGCTCACTGTAGCGGCGCCGGGGGGGGGGGGGTGTTTGAAAGCGCGGGAGACACGGGGAGAGGAGGACGTGCGCGCGGGTGTGGAGGCTGATTTCGGGGCGGAAGAGGCGGAGGCGGGTATGTGAGGCCCCCCCCCCCCCCGGGTTATACAATGCTGCTAATGTACACCCCCCCCCTACTGTGTGTGTGTGTGTGTGTGTGTGTGTGTGTGTGTGTGTGTGTGTGTGTGTGTGTGTGTGTGTGTCCCTGTGTGTGTCCCTGTGTGTGTGTTTGTGTGCCTGTGTGTGTGTTTGTGTCCCTGTGTGTCCTTTGGGCCGTCACTCCGCCTCAGGCCAATGAGAGGTGTGCGGGGGCGGCCCAAGGGACCAATGAGATTTCCCCTAGGGACACCGGACATCCAGCAGGCAGGCAGGCTGCCATGCATGCATGCAGGCAGGCAGGCATACAGTGCTTTCACTAATATAGTATAAGATATATATATATATATATATATATATATATATATATATATATATATATATATATATATATATATATATATATAGCAACTGTAAATATTCCTGTATATTCGTTTGCATGTCTTAGACAGGTCTGCAACCCTGTCTTTCCCCATTATCACCCAGCACACAGCACTTCCACTGCAGCAAGGGATTCTGGGAAATGGCATGCAAATGAGCACACAGTGTCACCTTTTATCTCATGCTCACATTACATGAGCAACCCTTAGCCAATGCATGCTGCTTTAAACACAGCATGAATTAAACAAATGAATATACAGGAATATTTACAGTTGCTTTATGCTTTACTGTGGAGGGTTTTAGTCACTTTTTTTACTCACCATAACCTTAATAGTCGTGGTATATATATATATATATATATATATATATATATATATATATATATATATATATATATATATATATATATATATATATATATACACTGTATATATAATTTATTTGAATACAGCGTACGTTCCTCCTCACCTCTAATACGTTCGTTACAACTTCCATCTCCATCATGCTTTGCCTCCCCTGTGACTCTTCCCTTCGCCTCAAGCAAAGCTGAAACAGCACAGAGGGGAATCTGATTTATTTAAATACAATATCCAATTATTATTAACACATATGTACAATATTTACGCTGTGTGTGTGTATATATACATATATATTTTGTGGGGGATCAGGGGTTCCCAAAATGAGCTTGCTGGGGTTCTGTGTGTTGTTTGTTAACATATTCTCAGCTAGTCTCAGCTGTTGGGGGTTAGTGGCTCCTCCTTCCCAGGGTTTAAGCCCCTCCTCACTTCCTGAGTCAGCAGGTCCTTTACATTCTACTGGATATAGATCCAATGTTGGTCTTTCTCCCTCCTAATAGGGGTAAATGAGAATTTTAATTCTAATAGAGGTATATTAGTATTTTATCTGGTAGTGTTAGGACCTGTGGATGGGTGTCTGCCTTGTAGTGGCTCACAAGCTTACAACGCTTTGGCCAAAGGGTGAAACTAAATGACCCTTTTTCAAGAGAATATATAAGTATTTCACTGTGTATTTCTGTCATATTGGATGTAGCGTTGGGCGTCTCTGTTGCGCCATGTCCATTATAACATGGATCCCTATACGCTTACTCGCGTGATAACATCTCATGATATTATGTATTGTAATCAAATCTGGTGCCTCAGGGGGTTAATGTGGTTACCGGTTGTTTTAAAAATACAATATATTGGGTTTATGACTTTTCCTGGGTTTGTGTGGAGCTTCAGAGAGCACCTAGTTTGGGGGAGCCTCACTAAATGTGACGTGTTGTTTAGAAGGTCATAAACGATAGCCTGATACTGTTGATACTATTGATACTACATTTGACACCGGGTCACAGAGGAGGGGGCGCGAGCGCTGGTTTCCGTTCGTTCCTCTGGTCTCTTCATACAACGCGCAGGTTGCAGGCGCGGTTCCCGCCCTGCTCTGCTTACCCAACCATTAAATGGATGGCCACAGCTTCGGGCGCAGATGAAATCACAGCTGTCACTTTGACAGCGCCGCGGGCGGTCCTCTACCTGGTCTACGGGGCACGTCCACCGGCGATCACATGAAACGCCCGGCCCCCCGAAGGGAAGAGGACGGAGTTTGGATGGGGTTGGCCAACTGTGCCCCAGGAAGTATCTGGCACGTCATACGGACGCGGTGAAGGTCACACCAAAACCGTAACCACAAACATGACACTGATGAGGTTGACCTCACTGGACTGCACTTTTACTGCACACCAACCAACATTAGCCACCTGTTGCTTTAGCGGGTGTGGCAGCCAGGTATATCCAACGGCTACAAAAAATGTAAAAAAAAAGAAAAAAAAAAAAAAAAAAGTGCGAAACGCGTTGACAGTTCCCGTATCTCTATTTTATCATGTTTCTGATGGGTAGGGTTTATAGGGTTATTTACTTATTTATTTGTAAGGGGGAGGCGGGCACCGCCACTACCCACGCTGTACCTGTGCTGTGTGTGAGAGGGGGAGGCTGGCACTGCTGCTGCCCACGCTGTGAAAACATGTCATGGTGTAGCAGTGTGTGTGAGGGGGAGGCTGGCACTGGCACTGCCGCTGCCCGCGCTGTACCTGTGCTGTGTATACATGGCATGGTGTAGTAGTGTGTGTGAGGGGGGAGGCTGGCACTGCCGCTGCCCGCGCTGTACCTGTGCTGTGTATACATGGTATGGTGTAGCAGTGTGTGTGAGGGGGAGGCTGGCACTGTAGCTGCCCGTGCTGTACCTGTGCTGTGTATACATGGCATGGTGTAGTAGTGAGTGAGGGGGAGGCTGGCACTGCCCGCGCTGTACCTGTGCTGTGTATACATGGCATGGTGTAGTAGTGTGTGAGGGGGGAGGCTGGCACTGCCGCTGCCCGCGCTGTACCTGTGCTGTGTATACATGGCATGGTGTAGTAGTGTGTGAGGGGGAGGCTGCCGCTGCCCGCGCTGTACCTGTGCTGTGTATACATGGCATGGTGTAGTAGTGTGTGTGAGGGGGAGGCTGGCACTGTCGCTGCCCGCGCTGTACCTGTGCTGTGTATACATGGCATGGTGTAGTAGTGTGTGAGGGGGAGGCTGGCACTGCCGCTGCCCGCGCTGTACCTGTGCTGTGTATACATGGCACGGTGTAGTAGTGTGTGTGAGGGGGAGGCTGGCACTGCCGCTGCCCGCGCTGTACCTGTGCTGTGTATACATGGCATGGTGTAGTAGTGTGTGAGGGG
Source organism: Ascaphus truei (assembly GCF_040206685.1). Taxonomy (NCBI): domain Eukaryota; kingdom Metazoa; phylum Chordata; class Amphibia; order Anura; family Ascaphidae; genus Ascaphus; species Ascaphus truei. The sequence goes on from NC_134502.1 coordinate 25,142,476, forward strand.
GAGGCTGGCACTGCCGCTGCCCGCGCTGTACCTGTGCTGTGTATACATGGCATGGTGTAGGAGTGTGTGAGGGGAGGCTGGCACTGCCGCTGCCTGCTATGTACCTGTGCTGTGTATACATGGCATGGTGTAGTAGTGTGTGTGAGGGGGAGGCTGGCACTGTCGCTGCCCGCGCTGTACCTGTGCTGTGTATACATGGCATGGTGTAATAGTGTGTGAGGGGGAGGCTGGCACTGCCGCTGCCCGCGCTGTACCTGTGCTGTGTATACATGGCATGGTGTAGCAGTGTGTGAGGGGGAGGCTGGCACTGCCGCTGCCCGCGCTGTACCTGTGCTGTGTATACATGGCATGGTGTAGTAGTGTGTGTGAGGGGAGGCTGGCACTGCCGCTGCCCGCGCTGTACCTGTGCTGTGTATACATGGCATGGTGTAGTAGTGTGTGTGTGTGTGTGGGGGAGGCTGGCACTGCCGCTGCCCGCGCTGTACCTGTGCTGTGTATACATGGCATGGTGTAGTAGTGTGTGTGAGGGGGGAGGCTGGCACTGCCGCTGCCCGCGCTGTACCTGTGCTGTGTATACATGGCATGGTGTAGTAGTGTGTGTGTGTGTGTGTGTGTGCGTGTGTGTGGTGTGTGTGTGTGTGTGTGCGTGTGCGTGTGCGTGTGTGAATCACGTCCTGTTTTCTGACCTGCTCACGCATTTTCACGACAGAGCTGCAGAGATGCAAATTCTGAGCCTCCTGGAATCAGAGGGGAAAAAACAATGTGCAATGTGCTGCAGACAGTGTAGCAATGAGAAGGTAGGTGCGATGTGCTGCAGACAGTGAAGCAATGGGAAGGTAGGTGCGATGTGCTGCAGACAGTGAAGCAATGGGAAGGTAGGTGCGATGTGCTGCAGACAGTGTAGCAATGGGAAGGTAGGTGCGATGTGCTGCAGCTAGTGTACCAATGGGAAGGTAGGTGCGATGTGCTGCAGCTAGTGTACCAATGGGAAGGTAGGTGCGATGTACTGCAGACAGTATTGCAGTCAGAAGGTAGGTGCGATGTACTGCAGACAGTATTGCAGTCAGAAGGTAGGTGCGATGTGCTGCAGATAGTGTAGTAGTGGGAATGTAGGTGCGATGTGCTGCAGACAGTGTAGCAATGGGAAGGTAGGTGCAATGTGCTGCAGACAGTATAGTAGTCGGAAGGTAGGTGCAATGTGCTGCAGACAGTATAGCAGATTAGCAGTGGGAAGGTAGGTGCAATGTGCTGCAGACAGAATAGTAGTGGGAAGGTAGGTGCGATGTGCTGCAGACAGTATAGTAGTGGGAAGGTAGGTGCAATGTGCTGCAGACAGTATAGTAGTGGGAAGGTAGGTGCGATGTGCTGCAGACAGTATAGTAGTGGGAAGGTAGGTGCAATGTGCTGCAGACAGTATAGCAGTGGGAAGGTAGGTGCAATGTGCTGCAGACAGAATAGTAGTGGGAAGGTAGGTGCAATATGATGCAGAGAGTAACAGTGGGAAGGTAGGTGCAATGTGCTGCAGACAGTATAGCAGATTAGTAGTGGGAAGGTAGGTGCAATGTGCTGCAGACAGTATAGTAGTGGGAAGGTAGGTGCAATGTGCTGCAGACAGAATAGTAGTGGAAAGGTAGGTGCAATGTGCTGCAGACAGATTAGCAGTGGGAAGGTAGGTGCAATGTGCTGCAGACAGTATAGTAGTGGGAAGGTAGGAGCAATATGATGCAGAGAGTATAACAGTGGGAAGGTAGGTGCGATGTGCTGCAGACCTGCCTCTTGATCATTTTGCGGCTCTGTGAGTTGCATGCTCTCTTCTCCCGCAGAGCATCGCTGGATTCCTGACTCTCCTCCCACAGCTCACCTTCCTGGGGTACCACCCTGCACAGATATATATATATATGTGTATATATACTGTGTACAAAGATAGACACACACATACATTTACATACTGTACATGAGAGAGAGACAGAACTGCACTGCAGAAATGGTGATTATGTATTGTGCCTGTCCTGTTTGCCATTGTCCTTGTGCTGCTTCTGTTGACCCTTGGATGGTCTGCACTGCAACTCCCAAACTGAGTGCCCTGTCTCCGGGCTAATAAGTGTGTGTGTGTGTGTGTGTGTGTGTGTGTGTGTGTGTGTGTGTGTGTGTGTGTGTGTGTGTGTGTGTGTGGAATAAATGAATAAATGAGTTCTTCAGTATTCGGTGATACCTCTTTTTTATTTGGACTAACAATTGATATCATAGGACAAGCTTTCGAGATTTCTCCTCTCTTCCTCAGGTCGGCAATACTGGTTTACAAAGAAATCTGTGGCTAATACCGAGCTTTGGAAAGGAGAAAAAAAAAACAGAGATTTACATGAGGTAGGTGAGAAAGGGATGTTTGAAGAAGGTGACAAGTAACAGCATGGAGGGGGAAGGGGATGCTGCGGGGGCAGGGGGGAAGGTGTGGATAGGAACAGAGGCAGAGAGGCAGGCAGGATCGTTACAAACAATTGTGATAGTGTGTGAGAAACCCCATATCCGCATTAAGTCCCCTTGTTTTGGTGTCAGAGTCTTATCATTCTGAGTTGAAATGTTTTCCGTTCTTGGGTGCGTTTAAACATTTACATTGAGGATTTTGATTTCTAATCATTTATAGAATGATCTGGTAGTGAGAAGTGATGTCCCACTGGTGAGCAGTATCTTCCTTCTTCATGGTGTTGTATAGAGTGTCTGTGCATATTCATTCTGCCTTGAAGTTTTTAGCTGGTTTCCCCAATGTAGCATCCTTGGTCACATTTGTTGCACTGAATCATATAAACCACATTCCTGGATGTGCAGCTGTACGATCCTTTAACATTGCGTGTTCCATGGTTGTGACTGGCTGTGGGATCTTGGCATGTATGTTTGCAGAGTTTGCAGCGTGTGTTGTTGCACGGTTTTGTGCCATTATCGGTGTCTTTAAGTTCGTTGTGAGGTTTTCTGTTGACTAATTTCTGTTTGAGGTTTGGTGGTTGCCGGAATGCAAGAATGGGAGGTTTGGGAAAGATGTCTTTTAATGTCACAGCCTCTGCCAGCAGGGGTTGCAGATCTTTGATTATTTTTCGTATACTCCCTCTAGAGTAGGGTTGTATATGGCCACTAGTGGTATGCGTGTGGTAGGTTCTTTCTGTCCACAACTCCAGCTTCCATCCCACTCATACCAAACAAGGTATCATACACAGCCAGGCTATAAGATACCACTGCATATGCTCTGACACTGAAGATAGAAATAGACATCTCACAACCCTGACCGAATCATTCAGACAGAAGGGATACAAACCTAAGACTATTGCCAGAACTATTAATTCTGCACTAAAAGCCCCACGAGAACACCTGCTACAATACAGACAGAAAGAACCAACCACACGCATACCACTAGTGGCCACATACAACCCTACCCTAGAGGGTATACGAAAAATAGTCAAAGATCTGCAACCCATGCTGGCAGAGGATGTGACATTAAAAGAAATCTTCCCCAAACATCCTTGTTAGTTTAAATAAAAAAGGTATCACCTGATACTGAAGTACATATATATATATATATATATACAGTGTTCGACAATTATATACATTTACTCGCCCGGGGCGGGTGGATTTAACCCCCGGGCGAGTAAATATTGGCCCAAGCAGCACACATGTGTTTTTTAAATATCCCGCGCTCGCGCTGCTGCTTTTCCCGCGCTCGCGCTGGAGAAAAAAAAATAAGCTGAAGGCGGGCTCATGTTGTTGGGGGAGATTACCCCGCCTCCGGCTCTCTGAGCAGTGGCCTCCCTCCTCAGCGCTTCCACTCCTCCCCCTTCCGGCAGCCAGCCCCTTCCACGCCTGTCTGCCTCAGGCCCCTGCAGGGCCATCTGTCGCCCACCCCCCCTCCCACCCATCAGGCCATCTGTCGCCCACCCCCCCTCCCACCCATCAGGCCATCTGTCACCCCCCCTCCCACCCATCGGGCCATCCGCCCCCCCCTCCCATCGGGCCATCCGCCCCCCCCTCCCATCGGGCCATCCGCCCCCCCTCCCATCGGGCCATCCGCCCCCCACTCCCATCAGGCCATCCGCCCCCCCTCGTATCGGGCCATCCGCCCTCCCCCCCTCTCCCATCGGGCAATCCATCAGCCTTGCTCTTCTCCTGCTCTGATGGCCAGCTCAGATGTTAGCAGGGGAAATCCCCTAACTGGAGCTACTCCCTGCTCTAAGCAGGGGAAATCCCCTAACCGGAGCTACTCCCTGCTCTAAGCAGGGGAAATCCCCTAACCGGAGCTACTCCCTGCTCTAAACCTGCTCTAAGCAGGGGAAATCCCTCAGCCGGTGCTGCCCCCGCTGCCATGTGCGACCCCTCCTGCCGTGTGGGGGGCCCACTGCCATGCAGGTGAGTGTTTGTGTGTGTGTGTGAGTGACAGACTGTGTGTGTGTGTGTGTGTGTGTTTGAGTGAGAGTGAGTGTCTGTGTGTCTGAGTGTGTCACCCCCCCTCTCTCTCTCTCTCTCTCTCTCTCTCTCTCTCTCTCTCTCTCTCTCTCTCTCTCTCGGTCTCCCTGTGTCACCCTCTCCCTCTCCCTGTGTCACCCTCCCTCTCCCTGTGTCACCCTCTCCTTCTCCTTGTGTCACCCTCTCCTTGTGTCACCCTCTCCTTGTGTCACCCTCTCCCTGTGTCACCCTCTCCCTCTCCTTGTGTCACCCTCTCCCTGTGTCACCCTCTCCCTCTGTCACCCTCTCCCTCTGTCACCCTCTCCCTGTGTCACTCTCCCTGTGTCACTCTCCCTGTGTCACCCTCCCTCTCCCTGTGTCACCCTCCCTCTCCCTGTGTCACCCACCCTCTCCCTGTGTCACCTACCCTCTCCCTCTCCCTGTGTCACCCTCCCTCTCCCTGTGTCACCCTCCCTCTCCCTGTGTCACCCTCCCTCTCCCTGTTTCACCCACCCTCTCCCTGTTTCACCCACCCTCTCCCTCTCCCTGTGTCACCCTCTCCCTGTGTCACCCTCTCCCTGTGTCACCCTCTCCCTGTGTCACCCTCTCCCTGTGTCACCCTCTCCCTCTCCCTGTGTCACCCCCTCCCTCTCCCTGTGTCACCCTCCCTCTCCCTGTGTCACCCTCCCTCTCCCTGTGTCACCCTCCCCCTCTCCCTGTCACCCTCCCTCTCCCTGTCACCCTCCCTCTCCCTGTCACCCACCCTCTCCCTGTCACCCTCCCTCTCCCTGTCACCCTCCCTCTCCCTGTGTCACCCACCCTCTCCCTGTGTCACCCACCCTCTCCCTGTGTCACCCACCCTCTCCCTGTGTCACCCACCCTCTCCCTATTTCACCCTCCCTCTCCCTGTGTCACCCTCCCTCTCCCTGTGTCACCCTCCCTCTCCCTGTGTCACCCTCCCTCTCCCTGTGTCACCCTCTCCCTCTCCCTGTGTCACCCTCTCCCTCTCCCTGTGTCACCCTCTCCCTCTCCGTGTCACCCTCTCCCTGTGTCACCCTCTCTCTGTGTTACCCTCTCCCTGTGTCACCCTCTCCCTGTGTTACCCTCTCCCTGTGTCACCCTGGCCCACTCCCTGTCACCCTCCCTCTCCCTGTGTGACCCTCTCCCTGTGTGACCCACCCTCTTCGTCTCGCTGTGTCGCCCTCTCCCTGTGTCGACCTCTCCCTGTGTCACCCTCTCTCTGTGTTACCCTCTCCCTGTGTCACCCTCTCCCTGTGTTACCCTCTCCCTGTGTCACCCTGGCCCACTCCCTGTCACCCTCCCTCTCCCTGTGTGACCCTCCCTCTCCCTGTCACCCTCCCTCTCCCTGTCACCCTCCCTCTCCCTGTCACCCTCCCTCTCCCTGTGTCACCCACCCTCTCCCTGTGTCACCCACCCTCTCCCTGTGTCACCCTCCCTCTCCCTGTGTCACCCTCCCTCTCCCTGTGTCACCCTTCCTCTCCCTGGGTCACCCTCCCTCTCCCTGTGTCACCCTCCCTCTCCCTGTGTCACCCACCCTCTCCCTGTGTCACCCACCCTCTCCCTGTGTCACCCACCCTCTCCCTGTGTCACCCACCCTCTCCCTGTGTCACCCACCCTCTCCCTGTGTCACCCACCCTCTCCCTGTGTCACCCTCCCTATCCCTGTGTCACCCTCCCTCTCCCTGTGTCACCCTCTCCCTCTCCCTGTGTCACCCTCTCCCTCTCCCTGTGTCACCCTCTCCCTCTCCCTGTGTCACCCTCTCCCTCTCCCTGTGTCACCCTCTCCCTGTGTCACCCTCTCCCTGTGTTACCCTCTCCCTGTGTCACCCTGTCCCGCTCCCTGTCACCCTCCCTCTCCATGTCACCCTCTCCCTGTGTGACCCACCCTCTCCGTCTCGCTGTGTCACCCTCTCCCTGTGTCGTCCTCTCCCTGTGTCGACCTCTCCCTGTGTTGCCCTCTCCCTCTCTCTGTCACCCTCTCCCTCTCTCTGTCACCCTCCCTCTCCCTGTCACCCCCCCTCTCCCTGTCACCCTCCCTCTCCCTGTGTCACCCTCCCTCTCCCTGTCACCCTCCCTCTCCCTGTCACCCTCCCTCTCCCTGTCACCCTCCCTCTCCCTGTGTCACCCACCCTCTCCCTGTGTCACCCACCCTCTCCCTGTGTAACCCTCCCTCTCCCTGTGTCACCCTCCCTCTCCCTGTGTCACCCTCCCTCTCCCTGTGTCACCCTCCCTCTCCCTGTGTCACCCTCCCTCTCCGTGTCACCCTCCCTCTCCCTGTGTCACCCTCTCCCTCTCCCTGTGTCACCCTCTCCCTCTCCTTGTGTCACCCTCTCCGTGTGTCACCCTCTCCCTCTCACCCTCTCCCTGTGTCACCCTCTCCCTGTGTTACCCTCTCCCTGTGTCACCCTGTCCCACTCCGTCACCCTCCCTCTCCGTGTCACCCTCTCCCTGTGTGACCCACCCTCTCCCTGTGTCGACCTCTCCCTGTGTCGCCCTCTCCCTCTCTCTGTCACCCTCTCCCTCTCCCTGTCACCCTCCCTGTCACCCTCCCTCTCCCTGTGTCTCCCTGTGTCACCCTCCCTGTCCCTGTCACCCTCCCTCTCCCTGTCACCCTCCCTCTCCCTGTCACCCTCCCTCTCCCTGTGTCACCCACCCTCTCCCTGTGTCACCCTCCCTCTCCCTGTGTCACCCTCCCTCTCCCTGTGTCACCCTCCCTCTCCCTGTGTCACCCTCCCTCTCCCTGTGTCACCCTCCCTCTCCCTGTGTCACCCTCTCCCTCTCCCTGTGTCACCCTCTCCCTCTCCTTGTGTCACCCTCTCCCTGTGTCACCCTCTCCCTGTGTCACCCTCTCACCCTTTCCCTCTCACCCTCTCCCTGTGTCACCCTCTCCCTGTTTTACCCTCTCCCTGTGTCACCCTGTCCCGCTCCCTGTCACCCTCCCTCTCCGTGTCACCCTCTCCCTGTGTCGCCCTCTCCCTCTCTCTGTCACCCTCTCCCTCTCTCTGTCACCCTCCCTCTCTCTGTCACCCTCCCTCTCCCTGTCACCCTCCCTCTCCCTGTCACCATCCCTCTCCCTGTGTCTCCCTGTGTCACCCTCCCTGTCCCTGTCACCCTCCCTCTCCCTGTCACCCTCCCTCTCCCTGTCACCCTCCCTCTCCCTGTGTCACCCTCCCTCTCCCTGTGTCACCCACCCTCTCCCTGTGTCACCCTCCCTCTCCCTGTGTCACCCTCCCTCTCCCTGTGTCACCCTCCCTCTCCCTGTGTCACCCTCCTCTCCCTGTGTCACCCTCCCTCTCCCTGTGTCACCCTCTCCCTCTCCCTGTGTCACCCTCTCCCTCTCCTTGTGTCACCCTCTCCCTGTGTCACCCTCTCACCCTCTCCCTCTCACCCTCTCCCTGTGTCACCCTCTCCCTGTTTTACCCTCTCCCTGTGTCACCCTGTCCCGCTCCCTGTCACCCTCCCTCTCCGTGTCACCCTCTCCCTGTGTGACCCACCCTCTCCGTCTGTGACCCACCCTCTCCGTCTCCCTGTGTCACCCTCTCCCTGTGTCGCCCTCTCCCTCTCCCTGTCACCCTCTCCCTCTCTGTCACCCTCTCCCTGTCTCTGTCACCCTCTATCTCTCTCTGTCTCCCTCTCTCTCTCTGTCTCCCTCCCTCTCCCTCCTCTGTCTCCCTCTCCCTCTCTCTGTCTCCCTCTCCCTCTCTGTCGCACTCTCTTCTTCGCTCTCTCTGTCGCACTCTCTCTTTGTCTCTCATTCTCTCAGTGTGTGTCTCTCATTCTCTCTTTCTCTGTGTGTCTCTCTTTCTCTCTCTTTCTCTGTGTGTCTCTCTTTCTCTCTCTTTCTCTGTGTCTCTCTCTTTCTCTCTCTTTCTCTGTGTGTCTCTCTTTCTCTGTGTGTGTGTGTGTGGGAGTGCCGCTCTCTGTGTGTGTGTGTCTGTCTGTCTCTCTCTCTCTGTGAAGCGCCGACATCCAGACACTGGTTAAGGGGTTCAGGAAACTAGTCATTCACATCTGGCTTTTATTTCAACATCCGACATTGACACACACACACACACGTCTAATTGTAGTATAATGTAATACAATAAATACATTTATGTCAAAAATGAATGTTGTTCTGACTAGGAATTTATTAAATGTATTTTATTTATATATTTTATTTTAAAGCGGGGTTGGGGGCGGGACTAGGGGTGGAGTTGGGGGCGGGACTTGGGGCGGAGTTGGGGGCGGGACTAGGTGGCGAGTAGATTTTTTGGTTGGGCGAGTAGATTTTTGGGTGATTTGTCGAACACTGTATATATATATATATATATAGTATGACCATAGATGGAACTCGACTGGATTCCGAGAGAGATGAAAAGACCAAGACGACGACTCAAGGGAAGATGGGAGGAGGAGATGGGAACGTGTGTGGGAGCGACGTGGAGAAGAGAGGCTGTAACCGCAGGACCTGGGGGATCACTGGGGAGGCTTCATCCAGCAGTGGGGAGACACGGGCTGGAGAGCATGGGATGAGGGAATGTGTGGGAGCGATGTGGAGAAGAGAGGCTGTAACCGCAGGACCTGGGGGATCACTGGGGAGGCTTCGTCCAACAGTGGGGAGACACGGGCTGGAGAGGATGGGATAAGGGAATGTGTGGGAGTGACGTGGAGAAGAGAGGCTGTAACCGCAGGACCTGGGAGATCACTGGGGAGGCTTCATCCAACAGTGGGGAGACACGGGCTGGAGAGGATGGGATAAGGGAATGTGTGGGAGTGACGTGGTGTAGAGGCTGTAACCGCAGCACCTGGGAGATCACTGGGGAGGCTTCATCCAGCAGTGGGGGAGACACGGGCTGGAGAGGATGGGATGAGGGAATGTGTGGGAGCGACGTGGAGAAGAGGCTGTAACCGCAGGACCTGGGAGATCACTGGGGAGGCTTCATCCAGCAGTTGGGAGACACGTGCTGGAGAGGATGGGATGAGGGAATGTGTGGGAGCGACGTGGAGAAGAGAGACTGTAACCGCAGGAGCTGGGGGATCACTGGGGAGGCTTCATCCAGCAGTGGGGAGACACGGGCTGGAGAGGATGGGATAAGGGAATGTGTGGGAGTGACGTGGTGTAGAGGCTGTAACTGCAGCACCTGGGAGATCACTGGGGAGGCTTCATCCAGCAGTGGGGAGACACGGGCTGGAGAGGATGGGATGAGGGAATGTGTGGGAGCGACGTGGAGAAGAGGCTGTAACCGCAGGACCTGGGAGATCACTGGGGAGGCTTCATCCAGCAGTGGGGAGACACGGGCTGGAGAGGATGGGATGAGGGAATGTGTGGGAGCGACGTGGAGAAGAGAGGCTGTAACCGCAGGACCTGGGAGATCACTGGGGAGGCTTCATCCAGCAGTGGGGAGACACGGGCTGGAGAGGATGGGATGAGGGAATGTGTGGGAGTGACGTGGAGAAGAGAGGCTGTAACCGCAGGAGCTGGGGGATCACTGGGGAGGCTTCATCCAGCAGTGGGGAGACACGGGCTGGAGAGGATGGGATGAGGGAATGTGTGGGTGCGACGTGGAGAAGAGAGGTTGTAACCGCAGGACCTGGGAGATCACTGGGTAGGGTTCATCCAGCAGCGGGGAGACACGGGCTGGAGAGGATGGGATGAGGGAATGTGTGGGAGCGACGTGGAGAAGAGAGGCTGTAACCGCAGGACCTGGGAGATCACTGGGGAGGCTGCATCCAGCAGTGGGGAGACACGGGCTGGGATAATATATATATATACTCACATATGATAATAGAGTGCAGTGCTGCCCAGTCTTAGGTTACTCACCTGGGCAGCGGGCACTGCAGGCTGCGGTGTGTAAACAGCAGGTGGGCGTGCGTCCGCTCACACTTCTCTACCCGGGTGATACACTCCTGGATACCATCCTCCAGGAGGCCATTTATGTGGGCAGAGTGACTGGAGGGGCAAAGAAAAGATTGTGTAAGAGGGAGGGAGAGAGAGAAGAGGGGAGAGAGAAAGAGGGGAGGGAGAAGAAAGACAGATAAATTGGGAGAGAGAGGGGAGGGAGAGAAAAAGGAAGAGAGGATGGAGGGAGGCAGAAGAGAGGGAGGAAGAATAGCGGAGGGAGAGAAGAGGGGGAGGGAGGAAGGAAGAGGAGATAGGGGAGGGGGGAGAGGAGAGAGGGTAAGAAGACTAAAGGGAGGTACAGAAAGAGGGAGTGGAGAGTGGTAGCGGGAAGAGAGAATGATGCAGGGAGAAGGGACAGGAGAGAAAAAGGGGGGAGATATAGGGGGAGGGGAGGGAGATATAGGGAGAGGAAAGAGAGGGGAGAGAGTTAGAGAGATGAGAGGGAGATGAGAGGGGAGAGAGACAGAGGGGGAGGGAGATATAGGGAGAGGAAAGAGAGGGGAGAGAGTTAGAGAGATGAGAGAGATGAGAGGGGGAGCGAGATATAGGGAGAGGGGAGGGAGATATAGGGAGAGGAGAGAGGGATAGAAAGAGGGATGGAGAAATACAGAGAGGGAGAGGAAGAGAAGTTAGAAAGAGGGAGCGAGAGAAATATTGGAGACAGATGGAAGAGAGAGAGGGAAGACAGGAAAGCTGGAGAACAGAGAAAGGAGGTGGAGGCTCATCCGGTGTCAGGAGCCGCTCTCACACAGGGTCCTCTACAACCCGCGGCAGCACCGCAGGAGGAGGCGCGCCGCGGGGCGGCTCTGTGCCACCTACAGGAGAGACAAGGTGGCTGTAACGATCAGGATAGGCACTCTCTGGTTATATATGTATGTGTGTGTGTGTGTGTGTGTGTATATATATATATATATATATATATATATATATATATAGTGGGTGTGGTGTGTTACCCGAGTGTGTGAGGTGTGGAGTGTTTCCCGAGGGTGTGGGTGTGGTGTGTTACCTGGGTGTGTGGGGTCTGGGGTGTTACCCGAGGGTGTGGGGCGTGGGTGTGGTGTGTTACCCAAGTGTGTGGGGTGTAGGTGTGGGTATGGTTACTCGAGTGTGTGGGGTGTGGTGTGTTACCTGAGTGTGTGAGGTGTGGGTGTTACCAGAGTGTGTGGGTGTGTTGTGATACCCAAGTGTGTGGGGTGTGGTTGTGGTGTGTTACCTGAGTGTGTGAGGTGTGGGTGTTACCAGAGTGTGTGGGTGTGCTGTGATACCCAAGTGTGTGGGGTGTGGGTATGGTGTGTTACCCGAGTGTGTGGGGTGTGTTACCTGAGTGTGTGAGTGTGTTGTGTTACCCGTGTGTGTGGTGTGGGTGTGGTGTGTTACCCGAGTGTGTGGGGTGTGGTGTGTTACTCGCTTGTATTGGGTGTGTTACCCGAGTGTGTGGGTGTGGTGTGTTACCCAATTGTGTGGGGTGTGGTTGTGGTGTGTTACCCGAGTGTGTGGGGTGCGGGTGTGTTACCCGAGTGTGTGGGTGTGGTGTGTTACCCGAGTGTGTGGGGTGTGGGTGTGTTACCCGAGTGTATGGGTGTGGTGTGTTACCCGAGTGTGTGGGGTGTGGTGTGTTACCCGAGTGTGTGGGTGTGATGTGTTACCCGAGTGTGTGGGGTGTGGTGTGTTACCCGAGTGTGTGGGGTGTGGTGTGTTACCCGAGTGTGTGGGGTGTGGTGTGTTACCCGAGTGTGTGGGGTGTGGTGTGTTACCCGAGTGTGTGGGGTGTGGTGTGTTACCCGAGTGTGTGGGGTGTGGTGTGTTAGCCGAGTGTGTGGGGTGTGGTGTGTTACCAGAGTGTGTGGGGTGTGGGGTGTTACCCGAGTGTGTGGGGTGTGGTGTGTTACCCGAGTGTGTGGGGTGTGGGTGTGTTGTGTTAGCCGAGTGTGTGGGGTGTGGTGTGTTACCCGAGTGTGTGGGGTGTGGTGTGTTACCCGAGTGTGTGGGGTGTGGGTGTGGTGTGTTACCCGAGTGTGTGGGGTGTGGTGTGTTACCCGAGTGTGTGGGTGTGATGTGTTACCCGAGTGTGTGGGGTGTGGTGTGTTACCCGAGTGTGTGGGGTGTGGTGTGTTACCCGAGTGTGTGGGGTGTGGTGTGTTACCCGAGTGTGTGGGGTGTGGTGTGTTACCCGAGTGTGTGGGGTGTGGTGTGTTAGCCGAGTGTGTGGGGTGTGGTGTGTTACCAGAGTGTGTGGGGTGTGGGGTGTTACCCGAGTGTGTGGGGTGTGGTGTGTTACCCGAGTGTGTGGGGTGTGGGTGTGGTGTGTTAGCCGAGTGTGTGGGGTGTGGTGTGTTACCCGAGTGTGTGGGGTGTGGTGTGTTACCCGAGTGTGTGGGGTGCGGGTGTATATCCGGACGGCTCATGTATCCTTCTCCCCTCAGACAGCTGCAGCCTCGGGACTGTAATCTCAATCACAATGACATCATAATCTGAATGTGTGATGTCACTGTGCTCAGCCTGACAGGATTTTTATGTACCTTTATATGAACACGGGGAGCCCTCCAAAGCTCAGGGGACCCCCTCGATTGGCGAGATATATAAAAAAAATAACCTTTGCCAATACTTGCAAGGAAAACAAAGATGGCGGTGTGGTCACCCTATCAAAAGCTGCCATGTCCTCCCAGGATGACATCACAGCTTTGTATTGGCTGACAAGAGTGAGGCTGAGTCCAGTGGCCATATTGTTTCTCCCAGACAAGAATTCTTTCAAAATTAAATATCTCCAGAAGTAAGGGGGTCCCGTAGGATAAGGGGGAGGGACGGAGGGGGGCGGCGCGGATCTGCTCCGGGGGAACGACTCGATCCAAAGAAGATACAACTGTTTAGGACACTTTAGGATGAGTCTTATTGCAATCTCAATATTATCTGTAGGGTATGCCAGGTGTCCAGTGTTGATCCGGACTGTCCTGTATTTGGACACTGTGTCCAGAAACAGATGAGTGGTAATACTGGACATGTATGTATTACCGCTCTGGGCGTGTGCGTGTATACCGGTATTACCTCTCTGGGCGTGTATGTGTATACAGGTGTTACCTCTCTGGGCGTGTATGTGTATACCGGTATTACCTCTCTGGGCGTGTATGTGTATACCGGTGTTACCTCTCTGGGCGTGTATGTGTATACCGGTATTACCTCTCTGGGCGTGTATGTGTATACCGGTATTACCTCTCTGGGCGTGTACGTGTATACCGGTATTACCTCTCTGGGCGTGTGAGTGTATACCGGTATTACCTCTCTGGGCGTGTATGTGTATACTGGTATTACCTCTCTGGGCGTGTATGTGGATATCGGTATCACCTCTCTGGGCGTGTATGTGTATACCGGTATTACCTCTCTGGGCGTGTGTGTGTATACCGGTATTACCTGTCTGGGCGTGTATGTGTATACCGGTATTACCTCTCTGGGCGTGTATGTGTATACCGGTATTACCTCTCTGGGCGTGTATGTGTATACCGGTATTACCTCTCTGGGTGTGTATGTGTATACCGGTATTACCTGTCTGGGCGTGTATGTGTATACCGGTATTACCTCTCTGGGCGTGTACGTGTATACCGGTATTACCTCTATGGGCGTGTATGTGTATAGCGGTATTACCTCTCTGGGCGTGTATGTGTATACCGGTATTACCTCTCTGGGCATGTATGTGTATACCGGTATTACCTCTCTGGGCGTGTATGTGTATACCGGTATTACCTCTCTGGGCGTGTATGTGTATACCGGTATTACCTCTCTGGACGTGTATGTGTATACCGGTATTACCTCTATGGGCGTGTACGTGTATACCGGTATTACCTCTCTGGGCGTGTGTGTGTATACCGGTATTACCTCTATGGGCGTGTATGTGTATACCGGTATTACCTCTATGGGCGTGTATGTGTATATACCGGTATTACCTCTCTGGGCGTGTATGTGTATACCGGTATTACCTCTCTGGGCGTGTATGCGCATACCGGTATTACCTCTCTGGGCGTGTATGTGTTGTGACAAACGGCTTACTCCGGGGCTCCGTCGTTTGTCCGGGACTGTTTAGAACACGGTCTTTTAGGGTAGGTTAAATGATGAGGCGTCACGTACTGTTCCTTTAAACAGGCTATGCCTGGTTTATTCAGTCCCAGGCACTGAGACTGCCACAGTGCATACAACAGAAAACAGATCAAAACAAAAGCTGCTCACCTGAGCGATAACTTAACTTAGATATCCCTGACTCAGGGTTGGAAGTGGCTTTTCCACTTCCAACATCAAAACATGGTACTTTTGCAGTCTTACACAAATGAACAGAAAGATTGAACCTGTTTGGGGAAGAGGCTTCTCCCCTCTGTAGTTCAGCAGCCTTCCAGCCTCCTGGCTCTTGTGGGGAGACCAGAGCAAACAGGAAATCAGTCTTTCATACCTGATTCCTAATTAGCATGGCAGGTGACAGAAATCAGGCAGCAGACAAACTCTGGTCTGGATCTCTCATCCCTCAGTTCCAGCGCTTGCCAAACTGTGGGATGGAGTGTATGTATTATAAGGCTGCACTCCCAGGCCAAACAGGATAGAAACTGTCTAGTATCCTGGGAGCCCTATATACGGAATTTATTACCATCCCCTGGTTTCTGTCACATATCCTCCCCCCCAGCTCAGACCTCGAGGGATGAGCGACCATGGATATTAGGGAGTGCATCCTTGACAACCCGTCAGCATTGCCATGTTTGTGCCCTGACCTGTGTTCCACAGAAAATTTAAAGGGTTGTAGGCTTAGGAACCACCTGGTCACTCTAGCATTCTTTTCCCTGTTTTGACACATCCAGATAAGGGGTGCATGATCTGTGACCAACCGGAATTTTCTCCCCAACAGGTAGTATTTGAGCGTCTCTACAGCCCACTTTATTGCGAGACACTCTTTCTCTACTATGGAGTAATTTTTCTCCTGGGGATTTAGTTTCCTACTTAAATAAAGGATGGGGTGCTCCTCACCTTGAGACTCCTGGGAGAGTACCGCCCCCAGCCCTACCTCAGATGCGTCGGTTTGGACTACGAACTCTTTGGAGAAGTCAGGTGTGACCAACACTGGTTGGGCACAGAGAGCTTCTTTCAGGCTTCTAAAGGCCTGTTCGGTTTCGGGGGACCACTTTACCATTAGCGGTCCTCTTGCTTTTGTGAGGTCAGTTAGTGGGGTTGCCTTAGTTGCAAAATTGGGAATAAACCTTCTATAGTACCCAATTAAGCCCAAAAAGGTCCTTACTTGTTTTTTTGTAACTGGCCTTGGCCAATTTTGTATCGCCTCCACTTTGAGTGTTTGGGGTTTGAGTAAACCTCTGCCAATAGAATATCCCAGATACTTGGCCTCCTCCAGACCAATAGTGCATTTAGCGGGGTTAGCAGTTAGTCCAGCAGACCGGACTGCGTCAAGCACAGCTTGGACCTTTGGAAGGTGGGATTGCCAATCTTCACTATGGATTACCACATCATCCAGGTAGGCGGCAGCATACTGAGCATGTGGTTTTAAAATTTTATCCATCATTCTTTGGAA
This sequence comes from Ascaphus truei, assembly GCF_040206685.1. NCBI lineage: Eukaryota > Metazoa > Chordata > Amphibia > Anura > Ascaphidae > Ascaphus > Ascaphus truei. The sequence goes on from NC_134502.1 coordinate 25,158,356, forward strand.
TGTGGCGGGAGCTCCATGTAAACCAAAAGGCAACACCTTATACTGAAAGAGGCCGTCTGGGGTTGAGAAGGCTGTCTTTTCTTTTGCCCTTTCTGTGAGGGGAACCTGCCAGTACCCTTTTGTTAGGTCTAGGGTTGTGAGATATCGGGCTTTGCCCAGTCTCTCTACAAGTTCATCTACCCTGGGCATAGGATAAGTATCAAATTTTGACACCGCGTTTAGTTTCCGGTAGTCATTACAAAACCTTGTTGTACCATCTGGCTTTGGGACTAAGACTATAGGGCTGTTCCACCCACTTTGGGATTCCTCAATTACACCTAGTTTTAGCATTTTTTTAACCTCTAAACTTATAGCCTTTCTTTTGGCCTCTGGGATTCGGTACTGTTTAAGGTTAACTCGGACCCCCGGTTCAGAGACTAGGTCATGTTCAATTACGCTAGTTCTACCTGGCCGTATAGAGAAGATTTCTTTGTTTCTTTTCACTAAATTCTGAACCTCTCGTTTCTGATGAACAGACAGTGTTTCAGCTATGCTAACCTCTGGGTCAGTTTCTTGATTCTCTGACGGACCTGGGGGTACTAGGGTTAACAAGACTTCTCTATCTTTCCAGGGCTTGAGTAGGTTTATATGGTAAATTTGCTCAGGTTTCCTCCTACCTGGCTGTCTTACCTTATAATTTACTTCTCCCACTCTTTCCAAGACCTCATATGGCCCATGCCATTTAGCAAGGAATTTACTCTCCACGGTGGGAACCAGAACTAGTACCCTATCACCTGGAGAAAAAATTCTGACCCTAGCACCCTTATTATATGTATTCCTCTGTGCTTCTTGAGCTTTCTCCATGTGTTCCCTCACTATGGGTAGGACTGCAGCAATGCGGTCCTGCATCTGGGCAACATGCTCTATTACACTTCTGTAAGGGGTAACCTCGTGTTCCCAAGTCTCTTTGGCTATATCCAGTAAGCCCCTTGGGTGTCGGCCATACAATAGTTCAAACGGGGAGAAGCCTGTGGATGATTGGGGAACTTCCCTAATGGCAAATAACAGGTACGGTAACAAACAATCCCAGTTTTTCCCATCTTTATCAACCGCCCGCCGTAACATGCTCTTTAAGGTTTTATTGAACCTTTCCACTAAACCATCTGTTTGTGGATGATAGACTGAGGTTCTGAGATGCTTGATTTTTAGGAGTTTACATAGCTCTTTCGTTACTTGGGACATAAATGGTGTTCCCTGGTCAGATAGAATCTCTTTAGGAATCCCGACCCGGGAAAACAGAACTACTAACTCTTTTGCTATGTTTTTAGCTGAGGTGCTACGTAGGGGAACTGCCTCCGGATATCGGGTGGCATAATCTAATATTACCAATATATGCTGATGTCCCCTAGCAGACTTTATTAGGGGTCCTACTAGATCCATAGCAATCCGGTCAAATGGTACCTCTATTATGGGAAGGGGTACCAATGGGCTGCGGTACGCCTTGAACGGGGCGGTGATCTGACATTCTGGGCATGAGGAACAATAATTCGTAATTTCTGCCAGAACCCCAGGCCAATAGAAGCTTCGGAGAACCTTTTCTTTTGTCTTTTCCACCCCTAGGTGTCCCCCCAATGGATGACTATGTGCGAGGTGTAATACTACGTTACGGAATGTCCGTGGTACCAACAATTGTTTAGTTGTAACTGATTTCCTTTTATCAACCCGATATACTAGGTCGTTCTCTACCTCGAAGTAGGGGTAAGCAAGTGACCTATCTGGTTGGCCAGGAGTACTATTCTGGTCCCGTATATTTCCCCTTGCTACCGCTAATGTGGGGTCCTCCCACTGGGCCTTCTTAAAACTCCCAGGACTGACCTCTAGGTCAGCGAGGGTCTTATCCGGTTCTGGGGTGGTAAGTGTCTGCTCAACATCTTGATTTGGGGTATTCCCTACCAAAGTAGTGATGGGGAAGGGAATTTTACAGCACTCCTCCTTTTCCCCCTTCTTATTTGGGCCCTCGTCAACCTCCATTTCTGAAAAAGGGAAAGGATTTGTTTCTTCTAATACTTCGTTATGGTCCGCTATTGAAATCTGGGCGCTATTCTGAGCGGGGGACCACATTTTTAGAAAATGGGGAAAGTCGGTCCCTATTAACACATCATGTGCCAGTTTGGGTACAATACCCACCTTGAAATCTAAAGAACCAAACTCTGTTTAAAAAAAAACATCAACAGTGGAATATTCATGATTATCCCCATGTATACAACAAATTGCCACTCTTTGTGAACTGTTTCCCTGTTTCTTCTTAATGGGCAAGAGGTATTCGGACACTAGTGTGACCATGCTCCCAGAGTCAAGAAGTGCCCGAACCCTCTTACCATTAACCTTTACAAATGCCCACAGATGGTTATTCAAGGGGTCCTCTGGGCTAGGGCCCATACATTGGGACAACAGCGAATAAGGTTCCACGCTGTTGCATTGCATGGGCTCATAATTTAGTGGGCAGATTTTTGCTGTGTGGCCCCTCTCATGACAATTTACACATTTAGGTACATAGTCTGTGTCCCACTTAGAGCCTTTTCCCGGCTCCCCATGTTGGCTATTGCCCTTAGTGTGCGAACCACTGTTGCTGGTGCTGCGTGAAGGTGGTCGCCGCTCTTCAGCGCCCCTTAACCCCGGTACCCTTTTACCGTCTCTGGAAGAGTCCTGGAACCTCGGGTAGTGGGGTTGCTCCACGACTGTGGGTTGCGGGTGCTCTTCTGCTGCATTGTACCTTTCTACGAGGGCCACAAGCTCATCCGCATTGTGGGGGTCACTCCGACTGACCCAACGGCGTAAGGCAGAGGGAAGTTTCCTCAAGAACTGGTCCATGACCAACCGTTCCACGATGTGGCTGGCTGAGTTGATCTCGGGTTGTAGCCACTTCCGGGCGAGGTGGATGAGGTCATACATCTGGCTTCGGGTGGCTTTATCCATCGTGAAGGACCATGCGTGAAACCTTTGGGCGCGAACAGCCGTGGTTACGCCGAGGCGGGCGAGGATCTCGAACTTCAATTTTGCATAGACGTTAGCTTCGGCTGGCTCTAGATCAAAGTAAGCCTTCTGGGGTTCGCCGCTTAGGAAGGGTGCGATTAGACCAGCCCACTCAGCTTCTGGCCATCCCTCTCTCTGTGCCGTGCGTTCAAACGTGAGAAGATAGGCTTCCACATCATCCGAGGGTCCCATCTTCTGAAGGTAGTGGCTTGCCCTGGTCATTTTCGGAACTGGGGCTGCCGCTGCCAGTGGAAGGTTACTGATAGTCCCCCTCAGGATCTCGAGTTCCTGCTGTAAGCCCTGAGCGAACCGCTGTTGCTCCTCTCTCAGCAAGCGGTTTGTCTCTTGCTGGTTTGCATTCGCGTTTTGCAGGGCTTCATTCGTCTGTTGCTGGTTTGCATTCGCCTGTTGCTGGTTGGCATTCGCCTGTTGCTGGTTTGCATTAATCTCTTGCTGGGCTATTAGCAGCTGTTGATGGGCTGCATTCGTCTGCTGCTGGTTTGCATTAGTTTCTTGCTGGGCTATTAACAGCTGTTGCTGGGTTTCATTCACGTCTTTCTGGGCAGCGACATTGCGTACCAGCGCACCCACCACGTCTTCCATCTTGTTTGCAGAGGATGAAAAAAACTTTTTTTTTTTTTTTTCAAAGTTCTTCAACCCGCAGACCCCCTAGTGCTCTGCCCGCATTCTCCACCATATGTGACAAACGGCTTACTCCGGGGCTCCGTCGTTTGTCCGGGACTGTTTAGAACACGGTCTTTTAGGGTAGGTTAAATGATGAGGCGTCACGTACTGTTCCTTTAAACAGGCTATGCCTGGTTTATTCAGTCCCAGGCACTGAGACTGCCACAGTGCATACAACAGAAAACAGATCAAAACAAAAGCTGCTCACCTGAGCGATAACTTAACTTAGATATCCCTGACTCAGGGTTGGAAGTGGCTTTTCCACTTCCAAAATCAAAACATGGTACTTTTGCAGTCTTACACAAATGAACAGAAAGATTGAACCTGTTTGGGGAAGAGGCTTCTCCCCTCTGTAGTTCAGCAGCCTTCCAGCCTCCTGGCTCTTGTGGAGAGCCCAGAGCAAACAGGAAATCAGTCTTACATACCTGATTCCTAATTAGCATGACAGGTGACAGAAATCAGGCAGCAGACAAACTCTGGTCTGGATCTCTCATCCCTCAGTTCCAGCGCTTGCCAAACTGTGGATGGAGTGTATGTATTATAAGGCTGCACTCCCAGGCCAAACAGGATAGAAACTGTCTAGTATCCTGGGAGCCCTATATACGGAATTTATTACCATCCCCTGGTTTCTGTCACAATATATATATATATCTTACTATATATAATTGAAAGCACTGTATGTTTGCCTGCCTGGATGTCCGGTGTCCCTAGGGGAAATCTCATTGGTCCCTTGGGCCGCCCGCCCCCGCACACCTCTCATTGGCCTGAGGCGGAGTGACAGGCCAAAGGGGACGGACGGGGACACACACACAGACACACACACAGACACACACACACACAGACACACACACACACACACACACACACACAGACACACACACACACACACACACACACTCTCTCTCTCCCCCGTCAGTTGGACCGCAGCTCACCTTCCACACCCCCCCCCCCTCCTCTCCCCCTCCCCCTCACTCTCTCCCCCTCCCCCTCACTCTCTCCCCCCTCCCCCTCACTCTCTCCCCCCTCCCCCTCACTCTCTCCCCCCTCCCCCTCACTCTCTCCCCCCTCCCCCTCACTCTCTCCCCCCTCCCCACCTCACCCAAATCCCCACGCTCCGCAACATCCCCAGCCGCACCATCACCCTCACCGTGCGCCGCGGAGGAAGCGCGGCCCTCCTGCTCAGCTGCAAACTACAGGCTCCTCCCCCCTCGCGGCGCGGCCCGGGCCTCCTGCTCTCCCCCTCACGTGCGCCGATCCCGGAGAGGGGAAGCGCGGCCCGGGCCTCCTGCTCTCCCCCTCACGTGCGCCGATCCCGGAGAGGGGAAGCGCGGCCTGGGCCTCCTGCTCTCCCCCTCACGTGCGCCGCTCCCGGAGAGGGGAAGCGCGGCCCGGGCCTCCTGCTCTCCTCCTCACGTGCGCCGCTCCGGAGAGGGGAAGCGCGGCCCGGGTCTCCTGCTCTCCTCCTCACGTGCGCCGGCTCCCAGACGGAGGGGAAGCGCGGCCCGGGCCTCCTGCCACTCTTGCCCCCCGGGGTCAAGGTAAGTCACCCACCGTCTCCCACCCACGCACTGTCACCCAGTCACCCACCCACACACCCACCCACACACCCACCCAGTCACCCACTCACTCAGTCACCCACCCACTCAGTCACCCAAAAACTCACTTAGTCACTCAGTCACCCACCCACCCAGTCACCCACACAACCACCCAGTCACCCACACAACCACCCACCCACTTTCACCCAGTCACCCACCCACTCAGTCACCCACCCACCCACTCAGTCACCCACCCACTCAGTCAACTCAGTCACCCACCCACCCACTCAGTCACCCACCCACCCACTCAGTCACCCACCCACTCAGTCACCCACCCACTCAGTCACCCACCCACCCACTCAGTCAACTCAGTCACCCACCCACCCACTCAGTCACCCACCCACTCAGTCACCCACCCACTCAGTCACCCACCCACTCAGTCACCCACCCACTCAGTCACCCACCCACTCAGTCACCCACTCACTCAGTCACCCACCCACTCACTCAGTCACCCACTCACTCAGTCACCCACTCACTCAGTCACCCACTCACTCAGTCACCCACTCACCCACCCACTCAGTCACCCACCCACTCAGTCACCCACCCACTCAGTCAGTCACCCACTCAGTCAGTCACCCAGTCACCCACCCATTCAGTCAGTCACCCACTCACCCACCCAGTCAGTCTCCCACTCACCCACCCAGTCAGTCTCCCACTCACCCATCCAGTCAGTCACCCAGTCAGTCACCCACTCACCCACCCAGTCAGTCTCCCACTCACCCACCCAGTCAGTCTCCCACTCACCCACCCAGTCAGTCTCCCACTCACCCACCCAGTCAGTCTCCCACTCACCCACCCAGTCACCCACTCACCCACCCAGTCAGTCACTCACCCACCCAGTCAGTCACCCACTCACCCACCCAGTCAGTCACCCACTCACCCACCCAGTCAGTCACCCACTCACCCACCCAGTCAGTCACCCACTCACCCACCCAGTCAGTCACCCACTCACCCACCCAGTCAGTCACCCACTCACCCACCCAGTCAGTCACCCACTCACCCACCCAGTCAGTCTCCCACTCACCCACCCAGTCAGTCTCCCACTCACCCACCCAGTCAGTCTCCCACTCACCCACCCAGTCAGTCTCCCACTCACCCACCCAGTCAGTCTCCCACTCACCCACCCAGTCAGTCTCCCACTCACCCACCCAGTCAGTCTCCCACTCACCCACCCAGTCAGTCTCCCACTCACCCACCCAGTCAGTCTCCCACTCACCCACCCAGTCAGTCTCCCACTCACCCATCCAGTCAGTCTCCCACTCACCCACCCAGTCAGTCTCCCACTCACCCACCCAGTCAGTCTCCCACCCAGTCAGTCTCCCACCCAGTCAGTCTCCCACTCACCCACCCATTCAGTTTCCCACTCACCCACCCATTCAGTTTCCCACTCACCCACCCATTCAGTTTCCCACTCACCCACCCATTCAGTTTCCCACTCACCCACCCATTCAGTTTCCCACTCACCCACCCATTCAGTTTCCGACTCATCCACCCATTCAGTCTCCCACTCACCCACCCATTCAGTCTCCCACTCACCCACCCATTCAGTCTCCCACTCACCCACCCAGTCTCACCCAAAACCACCCACCCAGTCTCACCCAAAACCACCCACCCAGTCACTGACCCCACCTACCCACTCACCGACCCTGAAAAAGTCACCCAGTCACCGACCCACCCACCGACCCAAAGTCACCCACCCACCCACCCACCGACCCAAAGTCACCCACCGACCCAAAGTCAACCGACCCAAAGTCACCCATCCACCGACCCAAAGTCACCCACCCACCGTTGCCCGGGATATAAATACGTAATAGGTAGTATTATTTATAAATCGTGGAACAATAGGTGACTATTTGTTGTAAAGGTTGGATAATAATGTTGAAAAGAAAGATGGAATAAAATGTAATACGATGTTGTTGTTTAAAAATGGTTTATTGTAAAGATACCACAGTACAATGTATATTTTGGTGACATAAGAGTTGTAAAAATGTGCTAGGGTGTGAGGCGGCGGGTGGCGCGTGGGTTGTGAGTGCTGTCTGTGAGTGGGGGTCCTGCTAGGGTGTGAGGCGGCGGGTGGCGCGTGGGTTGTGAGTGCTGTCTGTGAGTGGGGGTCCTGCTAGGGTGTGAGGCGGCGGGTGGCGCGTGGGTTGTGAGTGCTGTCTGTGAGTGGGGGTCCTTCTAGGGTGTGAGGCGGCGGGTGGCGCGTGGGTTGTGAGTGCTGTCTGTGAGTGGGGGTTGTCAAGATAGAGAGGGTTTGGCCCGGGATTAAAGGGGTTACATCCCATTTGGCCACCCTCTACTCTCACCTGGGAAGCAAGGGGTTAACTGGACTGAGGTCCAGTAATGTGTTTTGCCTTGCTTCAATATCCAAATGTTTATTCCCGTGTAAATGTATTGTGTTATCCTGGTGTTTGCACTCACACATACACTAGGGTTGATGCGGGAGGGAAGGGGTTAATGTTAAAATAGTGATTATAGCCCTTTGTGTAATTTTCTCGCCTTTTCAGGCTCCATTTTGCAGCCGCCCATAGGTCGCCATTGAGCCTCCATGCTTTCTAATGGCAGAAGTAGCGGTTTTGGACCTGTTTTCCAGCGACGACCAGCAGGTGGCGTCCGAGAGGAGGAGCGGCGGTTTCCCATTGTAAGTCAAGTGGAGGGGAGGAAGGGGGGAGTGGAGGGGAGGAAGGGGGGGAAGAGGGGGAGTGGAGGGGGGGTGAAGGGGGGGAGTGGAGGGCAGGGGAAGGGGGGGAGGGAGTGGAGGAAGGGGGGGAAGGGGGGGAGTGGAGGGGGGGTGAAGGGGGGGAGTGGAGGGGGGGTGAAGGGGGGGAGTGGAGGGCGGGGGAAGGGGGGAGTGGAAGGGGGAGGGCTGGAGGTGGAGGGGTGGGCGTGGAGATGGAGGTGGGGGGGTGGAGGTGGAGGGAGGGGTGGATGGAGGCGGGGGGGTGGATGGAGGGGGGGAGGTGGGGGGGTGGGTGAAGGTGGGGGGGGAGAAGGGAGTGAAGGGGGGGAAGGGAGTGGAGGGGGGGGGAAGGGAGTGGAAGGGGAGGAAGGGAGTGGAAGGGGAGGAGGGGGGGAAGGGGGAGGGTGGAGCAGGTGGCATATCTATTGTCATAATGTATGTATACGCTTGCCCCCCGTCCGGGCGTCCGTTCTCCCGCTGGCTGGGCGGCTAGCCGCCCCCCTGCTTGTTCTCCGATGGTTCGGGCCTCTCCAATCCCCCCCCCCCCCCCCGTTCCCCGATGGCTCGGCAGCTGGCCGCCCCCCTGCTTGTTCTCCGATGGCTCGGGCCTCTCCAAACCCCCCCCCCCCCGTTCCCCGATGGCTCGGCCGCTTCCCCCCCCGCCGGCCGCTTGGTCCCCCGATGGGTCATCCGGCCAATGGAGGCGCGTGCAGGCGGCGGCAGGAAGCACCATGTGTGGTCCTGGCCTGAGGCGCGAGGTAATGGTGCGCTCCCCCAGCCGGCTGCTCCACCGCTTATATAAATAATATAAATATATAAATATATATATATATATATATATATATATATATATATATATATATACACACACACACACACACACACACACACACACACACACACACACACACACACACACACACACACACACACACACACACACACACAGTATACAGTTGTGTGAAAAAGAAAGTACACCCTCTTTGAATTCTATGGTTTTACATATCAGGACATAATAACAATCGTATAAACACAAACTAGAAGATCACAAGATCTCCCAAAGATCCCCAATGGTTGCACTCTATAACTGCTGGAATATAGGGGCTTAAGTATTCCCCAACATAATGTCAAACAGGCTATATAAGTACATAAAGTAACTGCTCCCAACACTGGGAGGACAGGAACCTCTAAAAACCTGAATAGGTTGAAAATAATGAAATTTTATTATACCTTAAATAACGGCGCAAACACATAAAATTCAGTTAAAAAATGGGTGGTGTAGTAGCTATCACAGGGAGCAAGAGGAAATCTCTAAATAGCTATACATATGGACCCTATTGATAGGTACTAGGATGTTCCATATAGAAAACTGACTAGGGAGGATGATATGTATTACCAAGTACAGATATTTAATTTAACCCTTGGGTTAGTATCCAGATATAGGGTTAATGATGATATCACTTGTAAGCAATCCTCGCTTAGCACATGGGTGGTATATGGTTGTATAGTGTAATATACAAACATACCTATAATGATGCCGAGAGTATCAGATCTTATGTAACGTAGATACAGGTAATGAGACTCGTAACAATATATCTGAACATACCCCCACAGCCTCAGCGTCACTGTGGACTAGGTTTGATATAACGTATATCTCACAGACCCAAGTATAAGGGTGCAGGGATAGCCAGGCGTACAGTTACACAACAATGTATCACAAAGTGTCGCAATAGTCACAAAGTTATTAATAGTGTGAGATGATATGTTGTGTCGCCGTGGCTAGTGCCCTTAACACCAATCAGCACAACCTAAAACTTACCTTTGTCTCAAGTACATCGAGTATAGATTTTCTGGCTATCACTGTAACTAAAGATCCGGATGGTAAACTTGAAAACAACCCTGTTTAGAAAAAGTACAGCGACAAATAGCCTCTTGAGGGCTGATAGCCAGCACCCAACACATGTGATCAAGGCCATACCCACGGGACGATATCTTCGCCTACGGCGAAACTGTTCAACCCTAAATGAATATAACCAACAAGCCAAAGCAATGACAAATAGATTCACTGAACGTGGCCATTCAAGGGGTAATCTCAGGAAGGCATACAATACAGCCGCCAACACAACACATACACGGCTTTTGGCCGATACGTCCTCAAAAAAACTCTGCCAATGAATGTACACCCATACGGTTTGTAGGGACATTTTAATGATCAATGGGGTACAATTTATCGCATTTTCAATAGACATTGGCATATTCTATTGGACGATGCAGATTTAAAAAAGGGGTTTTAATCACCTACCCCTAAACTTACAAGCAGAAGAAGCCGTAATGTTAAGGATATTCTGGTGAAAAGTCGCTGCCGGGCTACATCACAGAGAACATGGCTTCACCGCAAACCAACTGGCTCATACGCCGGCGGTGGATGCAAGGCCTGTGTGGGTATGTGCCGGAAAGAACTGAATTTATGGACTCCACACAACAACAGACATTCAAGATCAAGGAATTCATAAATTGTGTTACTGAGGGGGGTCATAGACTTGATTGTTTGCCCCTGCGGGAAACTGTAGGTCGGTAAAACTTTTCATTTTTTTAATTGAATTTTATGTGTTGGCGCCGTTATTTAAGGTATAATAAAATTTCATTATTTTCAACCTATTCAGGTTTTTGGTGGTTACTGTCCTCCCACAGTGTTGGGAGCAGTTACTTTATGTACTTATATAGCCTATTTGACATTATGTTGGGGAATATTTAACCCCCTATATTCCAGCCGTTATAGGGGCCTATGCAGAGAGCAGCGAATTTTCGAAATTCGCCATTTTTTGGAGATAATCGCGCAGAAAACAGCAGAAAATGGAGATTTCCGAAAAACGCGCCAATTTTTATTTTCTATTTGTAAAACTCGCCTCGCGGCTGGCGAGAACCGCAATCTCGCCAGTTTAAAAAATATCCGTATGCAGAGAGGCGCGAACGGCATCTAGCGGCTGTTCGCGCCAATAAAATGGCGCGATTGTCTCCGTTTTGCCTCGCCAAAAAAAAACTGCCGCTCGCGGCCATTGCAAAGGGAAAAAAAAAGGCGCGAATTTGTTTTAACACATTTCTGAAGCGCGCATCTCGCCAATTTAAACTCGCCACACGCATCCATGTTAAACATAGCAGAATTCGCACTTTTCTGCATATGGAGATTAAAACTCTCCAAAAAAGCTACTTTTTAATAAATTCGCCAATTTTAAAATTCGCTGCTCTCTGCATAGGCCCCATAGAGTGCAACCATTGGGGATCTTTGGGAGATCTTGTGATCTTCTAGTTTGTGTTTATACAATACATTATCCCTATGCACCAGCTGTATCCTAACCAATTATCTAGCAATATTATTTTTTGGAGAGTTTAGTTTAGTTACATAATAACAATCGTCTGTTCCTTAGCAGGTCTTAAAGCTGCAGTTCAGTCTTTTTTTTTTTTTTTTTTACTTCAATCGTTTCATGTGGACAATCTCTAATTACCTAAAGAACTGCATAGCTGCCGGTCAATTCGTTCTCCGTCTATTGATCGGCAAAGTTTGGCGACATCTTTAAATATGGGGAATGTAAATCGTTGCTATAGGAACAAGCATGCTTGTTAAAATAGAATACAAGAAAATTGGTCTTTCAAAGTTGTTTTTTTTTTTAAACAGAAAATGCTAAAACTATTTTTTTCTTACTACAGAACTGATTTATTAAAAAAAACACACATGCAGGATATTGCTTGAACTGCAGCTTTATAATTAGGTCAATACAACCTCAGATGAACAACAACACACAACATATTACACCGTGTCATGATTTATTTAACAAAAATAAAGCCACGCTCAATAGCTCTACTTTTTGACACTTATATACACATATATATATATATATGTATATATATATATCTTCTTATACTATATTAGTGAAAGCACTGTATGTTTGCCTGTTTGCCTGCCTGCCTGCCTGCCTGGATGTCCGGTGTCCCTAGGGGAAATCTCATTGGTCCCTTGGGCCGCCCCCGCACACCTCTCATTGGCCTGAGGCGGAGTGACGGGCCAAAGGGGACACACACACACACACACACCTCTCTGTCCTCTCCCCCCCCCATCACACACACCTCCCTCTCCACTCACCTCCCTCCACCTCCCGCTCCACTCACCTCCCTCCCGCTCAACTCCCTCCACCTCCCGCTCCATTCACCTCCCTCTCCATTCACCTCCCTCTCCATTCACCTCCCTCCCGCTCAACTCCCTCCCCGGCGCAGGGACAGGCAGTGGGCAGGGCAGCCTGCCGCTGCCTCCACTCACCTCCCGCTCCCTCCACCCACCTCCCGCTCCCTCCACTCACCTCCCCTCACCTCCCGCTCACCTCCCTGGTGCGGGGACAGGCATTGGCCAGGGCAGCCTACCGCTGCCACGCGGCACCTAACCTCCCTCCCGCTCAACTCCCTCCCCGGCGCGGGGACAGGCAGTGGGCAGGGCAGCCTGCCGCTGCCTCCACTCACCTCCCGCTGCCTCCACTCACCTCCCGCTCCCTCCACCCACCTCCCGCTCCCTCCACCCACCTCCCGCTCCCTCCACTCACCTCCCCTCACCTCCCGCTCACCTCCCCTCACCTCCCGCTCACCTCCCTGGCGCGGGGACAGGCATTGGCCAGGGCAGCCTACCGCTGCCACGCGGCACCTAAGATGGCGGCGGAAGGAAGGACCCCTTCCTCCCTCGCGGACTAACTAACATGGCGGCGGCCAGAAGGAGAGGTGAGTGTGTGTGAGTGTGTGAGTGAGTGTGTGTCTGTGTGTATGTGTGTGTGTGTCACAGCGTGACAGTGTGTGTGTGGGACACTGTGTGTGTGTCTGTGTGCGTGTGTGTCTGTTACACTGTGTCTCAGACACTGTAGAGTGGGGACCGGAGCTACACATGGGGGGTGGGGGGGGGGGTCAGGAGCGGAGAAAGATACAGGGGGAGTGGAGAGGAGGGACCCGTCAATTTAAACCAAACCAACCCCCCTCCTGTCCACTGCCCCCCCCCTCCTGTCCACTGCCCCCCCCCTCCTGTCCACTGTCACCCCCCTCCTGGCCACTGTCACCCCCCCTCCTGTCCACTGTCACCCCCCCTCCTGTCCACTCTCCCCCCCTGTCCACTCTCCCCCCCCTCCTGTCCACTGTCACCCCCCCCTCCTGTCCACTCCCCCCCCCCGTCCACTCTCCCCCCCCTCCTGTCCACTCTCCCCCCCCTCCTGTCCACTCTCCCCCCTGTCCACTCTCCCCCCCTCCTGTCCACTCTCCCTCCCTCCCATCCCCTCCAAATAGTCACCTATTGTTCCACCATTTATAAATAATACTACCTATTACGCATTTACATCCCGGGCAACGCCGGGTCTCTCAGCTAGTATATATATATATATATATATTCATGTAGAGGTATCAGTACCGTGTTAGCCAAGCTTCAATAATCAAAAAATAAATAGATGATACCGTTCTGTGGCTAACGAAATGCTTTTATTTGTGCGAGCTTTCGAGATACACTGATCTCTTCTTCCGGCGATGTTGTAACATCGCCGGAAGAAGAGATCAGTGTATCTCGAAAGCTCGCACAAATAAAAGCATTTCGTTAGCCACAGAACGGTATCATCTATTTATTTTTTGATTATATATATATATATATATATATATATATATTTTGTAGGGGGTTCAGGGGTTCCCAAAAAGAGCTTGCTGGGGTTTTGTTAACCTAGTCTCAGCTGTTGGAGGTTAGTGGCTCCTCCTTCCCAGGTTTTAAGCCCCTCCTCCCCACTTCCCAAGTCAGCAGGTTCTTTCATTCTGCTGGATATAGATCCAATGTGGTCTTTCTCCCTCCTAATAGAGGTAAATGAGAATTTTAATCCTAATAGAGGTATATTAGTATTTTATCTGGTAGTGTTAGGACCTGCGAACAGGTGTCTGCCTCGTCGTGGCTCACAGGCTTACAACGCTTTGGCCAAAGGGTTAAACTAAATTACCCCTTTTCCAAGAGAATATACTGTGTATTTTTGTTATATTGGATGTATCATTGGGCGTCTCTGTCGTCTGTTGTATACATATGCCACGCTCAATAGCTCTCCTTTTTGACACATATACATATATATTTTGTGGGGACTCAGGGGTTCCCAAAAAGAGCTTGCTGGGGTTTTGGTTAAAACGTTTTTGTAGAAGACACCTTTAAAAACAAGCTCATGGCTAGCACGTAAGCTTGCCAAACTATCACAGCTGACAGGTTCCCTCATGTGGTCTGATTAAAGAATGAAAAGATCTCATTTCCATGATAAATGTCCCAAACTGCACACCCCGTGAGCATGCAACAAGTTTAATACCCACGACTATCCAGTGGACCCACTTATCTCCTCCCCGCAGAGCTCTTCAAATGTGGAATATTTAACCTCAATTCTCACACTATCTATCTATATTAATAATAATAATAATGTTTGTTCTTGAATAGCGCTGCTAGTTTTACAGAGACATTTTGCAGGCGCATGTCCCTGCCCTGTGGAGCTTACAATCTATGATTTTGGTGCCTGAGGCACAGGGAGATAAAGTGACTTGCCCAAAGGAGCCCACGCCGGGAATTGAACCAGGTTCAAAGTCAGTGCCAGACAGTGTCTTAACTCACTGAGCCACACCATCTCCCTAATAAATATCTTTCATCGCTGCCACCACCAAGGATAAAAAAAAAAGTTACACTCTCCCCAGTCTTTGGTCCCTGGAGGCAATCCAGGCAGCACTTAAAAAAAATAAATATATATATATATATCTTTTGGGGTTTTTTAGTATACGCCGCCTTTGATCACCTTTACTGAAAGCTAATTACCTAAGCTTCAGTCAGTGAAACTTGGAGTGAGCAGATCGAAATGGACACCATGCGGGGAGGGGGGGGGGGGTTGGAAGGGGTTCACGCGGCTTGATCTCATGGTCCTTCACCATCCAAATTCAATGTTGGCTCTGCAGAAAAGGAACAAAAACACAGAAAAACAATATTAAGTATGAATGCATTTTTTTGGGGGGGGGGGGTTTTGGAAACAATTTATAGTTATCTTAAAATATTTGGAAATAAAGGAAATGCTGCTGGTAAGTGTGTAAAAGTCAGACACTCAGGCACCCCGATGTATCTGCACGCTTTTGGGAGATGATACAATGATAGTTTGGCCATGTGTTTCGCCACACACAAGATGGCGTCATCGGCCTTCCAGTGACGTCAGCCCAGAGCGACGCGCGACTCCCCCAGTGGGGGAGGTCCATGTGTCAGTTTCATAAGCAAACAGGGATCGCGTAGGAAGTGGCAGGCGCAAGGTGAGACGGGTTTGGGATTATGGGCTGTTGTAGGATTGCTTTGGGGGGTGGATTTAAGGCAGGATCATGCCAATACACTGTATCTGTATAGTATAATGCAGATGAGAGGCCCTGCATTAGTAGGATCAGTGTGTGTGTGTGTGTTTGTGTGTGTGGTGTGTGTGTGTGTGTGTGTGTGTGTGTGTGTGTGTGTGTGTGTGTGTGTGTGTGTGTGTGTGTGTGTGTGTGTGTGTGTATATATATATATATTTATTAGTGTCCATACATTATTCACCCTATTACAATATTTGATTAATTATAATGGGGTAAATAATTTATGGACACCATGTATATATTTACAGATATTATTCTGTGTTATTTATCACCTTAAATTGCCCTTCGGGGAATCTCTCCTCCCCTCACAATGCTGGGCATTGGCAATCCCAAAATATCTTCCTATTAACGTCAGGGGCCTATTCCCCCTATAAATATATCAGATTACCACATGCGTGGTCAGAGATGAGTTTTGGGGCTGAAGGGGTGAATGGAGAGTCCCACATTACAGCACTGCATGTTCTCTTGTCACGGTCCCCTGTCCTCTCTCTCCTCGTGACTGTGACTGTCACTTTCCCATCACTGCCCTCTCTTTTCCTTGTAACTGCGACTGTCAATCTCCTGACACTGACCCTCTCCCTTCTTACTTTAATGTCACTGCCCTCTCTCCTCTCACTGTCACTTTCCTGACTGTCCCCTCTCCTCCTCCCTCTCTCTGTCACTCCTGTCACTGTCCCCTGTCTGTGTTCCCTCTCCTCCTTCTCTCTATCACCCCTGTCACTGTCCCCTCTCCTCCTCCCTCTCTCTGTCACTCCTGTCACTGTCCCCTGTCTGTGTCTCCTATCCTCCTTCTCTCTCTCATTCTGTCACTGTCCCCTCTCCTCCTTCTCTCTATCACTCCTGTCACTGTCCCCTCTCCTCCTTCTCTGTCCCCTCTTGTCCTGCTTCGCTCTCACTGTCCCCTGTCCTTTCCTTCTCTCTCACTGACCCCTCTCCTCCTTGTCCCTGTCCCCTGTCTGTCCCCTCTCCTCCATCTCACAGTGACAGAGTTCCGTGTCACCTCTCATCCTCACTGTGACTGTCACTCTCCTGTCACTGTCCCCTCTCCTCCTTCTCACTGTGACTGTCACTGTCCCCTCTTCTCCTCACTGTCACTGTCCCCTCTTCTCGTCACTGTCCTGTCTCTGGGGACAGATTGCCTGAGTTTGATGGCATTCTCCTGCGAATCCCTAGTTTAATGGAAGCCTGCCCCTACACATAGCTTGCGAGGGAAAGTGATGTGATTTAGGATAGACGTGAAGGTGAAGAGAAGGAGCGATGATCTTCCTCTGGGAATGATTATTCAGCACAATTCAAAAGCAGTATATGGGACCCCATAAAACGACTATGGGGCATGTTAAAGCGGGATCAGTGCATGCCATATAACAACTAAACCCATAAACGACACTGTTGGACCTTTGGACCAGACCTGGAGTTGGCCGGTACACTGCTTCCTAACAATCATTTTGGGTTTGTAGGAGCAAAGGTTGGAAAAGAGAAATTCAAACATACAAAATAAATTGGGATAACAGTAGTTGTATGGGGCAATACGAGGAGTTATAGGGAGTAATAGGAGGGCTTATATGGGGCAATAGGAGGAGTTATAGGGTGCGGTTATATGCAGCAATAGGAGGAGTTATAGGGAGTGGATATATGGGGCAATAGAGGAGTTATATGGGGTAATAGGAGGGTTATAGGAAGAGATGGGTGGAGTTGTAGGGAGTAATAGGAGGGGTTATAGGGAGTAATAGGAGGGGTTATAGGGAGTAATAGGAGGGGTTATAGGGAGAGTTTGGAGGAGTAATGGGAGTTATAGGGAGAGTTTGGATGGGCTATAGGGCGTAATAGGAAGGGTTATAGGGTGTAATAGG
This sequence comes from Ascaphus truei, assembly GCF_040206685.1. NCBI lineage: Eukaryota > Metazoa > Chordata > Amphibia > Anura > Ascaphidae > Ascaphus > Ascaphus truei. Next base: position 25,175,596 of record NC_134502.1, read on the forward strand.
AGGGGTTAAAGGGAGTAATAGGAGGAGTATTAGGAGGGGTTAAAGGGAGTAATAGGAGGGGTTATAGGGCGTAATAGGAGGGGTTAAAGGGAGTAATAGGAGAGTTAAAGGGAGTAATAGCAGGAGTTGTATATGAAGCGGTTATACGGCGTAATACTAGAAGTTATGTAACCTGCGACTCCACGCTTTAATGTTAATTGATTACTGCCGTGTACCTGAGACACACGCGCCAGGCGTGAACGTTTAATCTGATTCTCCGTGGGATTCAGACACATCGCTGGAATCGTCCTGTGTCACACACACAGCTCGCTGCACTGTCAGGCTGCTCTCCTCTCATTGGCTGCAGTGCTGGGCGTTGTGACATTCCGATGACTGTGATTGGTGGAGGCATTGTTTTATATTTAAAGGGACTTTGCCTCTGTGTCATTATAGGACATGGGAGCAAATAAGCTGACACTCTAATATACAGAGGGAGACAGGGAGAGGGGAATCCTGCCCCGCAGAGCTTACACTCTAATATACAGAGGGACACAGATACAATACAGGGTGAGGAGGAGCCATTGGGAGAAGGGAATCCTGCCCCGCAGAGCTTACACTCTAATATACAGAGGGACACAGATACAATACAGGGTGAGGAGGAGCATGGGAGAAGGGAATCTTGCCCCGCAGAGCTTACACTCTAATATACAGAGGGACACAGATGCAATACAGGGAGAGGAGGAACCATTGGGAGAAGGGAATCCTGCCCCGCAGAGCTTACACTCTAATATACAGAGGGAGCAGATACAATACAGGGAGAGGGGAACCATTGGGAGAAGGGAATCCTGCCCCGCAGAGCTTACACTCTAATATACAGAGGGACACGGATACAATACAGGGAGAGGAGGAGGTTTGAGGGGACGGGTTAGGGGTATGACTTGTATTATAGCCAGGTTAATATTTTGTGTTTATCAGCAGCGCGGTCACAGTAATGTCGCTGACGGGCAGCACTGCGCGTCTCCTGAATGCTGCAAGACGGGCAATTGCAGTCGGCTCAATTAGGTCACAGGTCACGGCCGTCAAGCAGAAAGGTGAGAGACGCTTTCCAGTCAGCCTCCCCCTCCCACCATCCTATCTCCCCTCCCTCCCCCTCCCCTCCCCCTCACTCCCCTTTCTCTCTTCCTCCCCCCACCTCCCCTTTTTCTCTCCCCCCCCCCCCCTCACCCCTCTTCTCTCTCTGCTGTGAAGCCTCAGACCCCATTTAGCTTCTTGGCTTTCTTTTCATAATTAAGATGACCCGTGTCTTTCCCCGGCCAGTTTTTGAATTCCCTTACTGTATTAGGCTCTGCCACCTCCGCTGGGAGACCATTCCAGGAATCCACCACTCCAGTTCCATCGTATCTCCCCTCCCAAATGTACATATTCAGAATGCAAAAAAAAAAAGCATAAAGGGCGCGAAAAATGTACATTTCTCTATAAGATACTATTGAATCAACATTAAAAACGGTGCACTCACATGAACAATAAAATGAATGGCCTTGTCGGTCTCCGTTCTCCCCAGTCCTGTGTCTACGATCAGCTTTATTTTATAACTTCAATTGTATTTGTTTTTTCAGGGTCAAAACTGTGACATTGGCGTGACAAGCATTCAGGCATTGTATCATGGCAATATCATACAGGTGTCCAGATTAACAATGGTTCCAAATGATATATCTCATCTAGACCGTATAGGAAAGTCAAATTGAGTTACTATAAATGCAAAGAACCGCTAACCAACTAAGAACAAAAGACAAAGGAAGGAACGTGGGTAAAAGGCGGGATGGGTGAGTGTCCTGGGCTGCTCCCCCGCCAGGGGGGGTGGGGAAGGGGGATGGGTGAGTGTCCTGGTCTGCTCCCCCGCCAGGGGGGGTGGGGAAGGGTGGGGTTGGTGGGTGAGTGTCCTGGTCTGCTGCCCCGCCAGGGGGGATGCACTCCCTTGAGAATCAATCCCTTACAAACCTCGCAGATGCAGGGGATGGGACGGCTGTGGCCTGGTTATGCCTCTAGCTATCCTCAACTGGCTTTCTCTGCATAATACCTCCGCTTTAGGCTGTGATACTACTCACAAGAGAACGCATCTGGATGTATTAATGCCAAATCGTGCTGACCTCAACCCCGGGGATATCTGTCTGGGCCAGCCCAGGCGTCCAGACTTTTAGGAAACGTTTGCCAGTGTCATTAACCAGACTTGTTAACTTTTTTGTTTTTCCGTCTGGCACACAAACCAAATGCCGTTTCGCATCTGTGGGCTAGACGGGGTTTCCGGTTGTTTCCATCGTGCTGCGATCCGTTTATTACCTGCTGTGGGATAAACCCGGCAATGGTCTGCTCAGTGAGAACGACCAAGGGTCCGGGGGAATCGGGAGGTCCAAAATCCTCTGGATCCAATTCCTAATTTTCCTCCGTGTAGGGGAGATCCGAGGGCAGTTTCGCCGGTTCTCCTCCTTGTCTAGGGCAGAATGGGGAGTACCCGGTACCAACCGAGATAATTGAAGTGGGGTTGGATACCACCTCATCAGGACTTTCTGTGCGTTCTTCTTTAATGTGGTGCAAATCGGTGTTTTGGCCACCGCCGGGAATATTGCCGTCCAAGTTTCTCCCTCTAAGGCTGCGTCCGTAGAGGGGGGAGCCGCGCTGAGGCTCGCCTGCGCAATCGGGAGCGATTGCATGAATTAGCAGACGAGCCAGCGTGCACGATCGGAGGCGGGGCACTGACATCACTGGGCCAATAGCCCGCGAAGCACCAACGGCGCCGTGACGTTGACGCTGCTTACCTCTGATTGGAGGTTTTCAGCCGACAGCGCGCTCAGAAACAGGTTCTGCTGTCGGCTGAAAATCCCAACGCCTGCGGCGCTCGTGGAGCCCCCCTCTCAAGACATCCTCATTGAGGATGACGGGGCTCAGCGCGCAGCGTCCGCACGGCTCAGCGCTGACTGTCCTTCTATGGACTCGGCCTAACTCTTCCCCTATGTCCGCCTCCCGTTGCTTCATGTGGTTGAGCTTTTGGGTGTTCTCCTGGCCCAGAACCGATCATTTCTCTACGTCTGCGATGTGAGTCCCCGTGTGTCGGTTTTTCTGACACACAGCTTCTCAAATGTAGTCAAGGGGGAGTGGGGGCTAATGTGTTATAACAGCGGTGCGCAAACTGGGGGGGCGTGACGCCCAGGGGGGGCGCGAGGTTTATAGAGGCCCCGCGCGCTTCCCGAAGGCACTTAAATTAAGTGCCGGGGGAGCTGCAGGGCCTCTGTAAGCCTTTACTTACCTATGCTCCGGCGGCTTCCTTCCTGCGTCGCCATGGCAACGCGGCGTCAAAATGACGCCGCGAGGTCATGTGCGTCACATTGCTATGGTGACGTCATGACGCCGGAGCGCAGGTAAGTGGAGGTTAGGGGGGGCGCGGGAGTGAGGAGACCGCTGGCAGGGGGGCGCAGGGAAAAAAGTTTGCGCCCCCCCTGTGTTATAAAATGCTCTTATCTGGAGGTATCTAAAGAATTCCGAGTGGGGGAACAACTTTGTCTGGTCTAATTTGGTCGAAATGATTTAATACCCTTTCTACCCTCCAGATCTCTACATCTATTAAATCCATTTTGTTTCCAAATAGAGAAGTCGCTACTATTCCAACCTGGAGGCAAGTCCGGGGGTGGCCCAGAAAGGGGTCATCAGTGAGTTCTTGTTGGTTTAAAGCACACTTAAATTGACATGCCTCCCAAACAGACGAGGAGCTGGTCACTGAGGAGAGCGGCGGGTTAGCTGCCTTGAGCGCTGGTTTAGGTAGCCAAATGAGATTACTTGGCTCCAATGGGGAGCAGAAGTCACTCTCCAGAGCCACCCATTTTTCAATGCTGGGTCACACTGCCACTGTATAATTTGGCATAGTTGTGCCACCTTTTATAATAGGACCACAGACAAGGTACCGCCAGCCTCCCCCCCCCCCCCCCCGTTAGGGGAGTTTTCTTTAGCATTGATCTAGTTATTCTCGGCTTCTTGCCTCCCCAGATAAATGTAGAGATTGCAGACTGAAGTGAGAGTACACCTCAACCCCGTTATAGCGCGATCCGTTACAGCGCGGATCCGCTTATAGCGCGATGTGAGCGTGGCTCCCAATTTTTTTGTATTTATGAATACTTGACAACACGGTTATTGGTTTCTTAAATACTTTATTGTACAATGCATACAATTGTACATTATTTCTAACGCGATCGCTTATAGCACGATGTGATTCTTTGGATCCCAAGCACAGCGTTCTAAGGGGGTTGAGGTGTATTTCCTTCGGTCTCCGTGGCACCGGTAACATCTGAAATAGATATAGGATGTGTGGGAGGGGGTTCATTTGACGCTATAAATCTTTCCTAGCCAGGAGATCCTGTATGCTGCCCGATTTCTCAGGTCTTCTTTTAATGTCCGGATAAGCTTGGGGTAATTTGCATCGTAAATATTTCTATAATCTTTGGTAATGTAGACCCCTAAATATTTGATGTTTTTGCTTTGCCAATTAAAATGAAGGCCGATTGAAAAACTAATCTCTTTTGGGAGGTTAATATTGAAATCTTCAGATTTGGCGTGGTTAATCTTAAAGCCGGAGACTTCTATTAAATTTAAACCGAGCAAGTCAAACCGGTTTGGCAAGGAGGTAAAAGGTTTAGATAGTGACCGGAAAATATCATCCGCATACAGCGCCACCTTGTGGATCTGGGAGTGAACTGCTAAGCCCGACATCCAGGTTATCCCGGATCTGTGCCGGCAGGGGCTCCATGTACAGGGCGAACAGGAGGGGTGAAAGAGGGCAGCCCTGTCTCGTGCCGCTCTTCATTTGGAAGGGGTCTGATGGGGAAACCCTGATGGATTACTCTAGCCACCGGGCTCGAGTATAATGATAAGATTGCCTTTCCAGCCCTTTCCCCCGAAACCAAAAGCTCCAAGCGTGGCTTTTAAGTATGACCAGTCAATCCTGTCCGAGGCCTTTTCTGCGCCCAGGCTCCACATCATAATCTGTATCTTTTTTTGCATTGGCTATTTCTATCAGATCAATGATTCGTCGTGTGTTGTCTGCAGCTCGTCGATCCTTAATAAATCCAACTTGACCTGGATGTATGAGCCTAGGCAGGATGTGACTTCATCTGTTGGCCTCCAATCAGCTCTGGATCCTGGGTCCTGTCTCTTAGTCCACTGAGGA
>NC_134502.1:25180986-25311043 GCF_040206685.1 Ascaphus truei
ACGAGAACACGAGAGAGGGAGAACGAGAGAGAGAGAACACGAGAGGGAGTGAGAGAGAGAACTCGAGGGAGAGAACACAAGGGGGAGGGAGAGAGAGACGGAGAACGAGAGAACACGAGAGAGAGACTGTTTGGATACTGAGCCACTCCCTATAACATCTCATTTCTCCACGTACAGATCACCAGGCCCAGAATGAGCAGAAAAGTGCAACGTGTGAGTGTGTTTATCCTGTTATTTCCACATCAGCATGGTCTGTATCCTGGTCAGTACATATGGTCCATTAAGGCCTGTGTCCTGTCTATACTGGATCAGTATATATGGTCCATTAAGGCCCGTATCCCATCTATACTGGATCAGTACATATGACCCGTTAAGGTCTGTCTACTGTCTATACTGGATCAGTACATTTAGTACATTAAGGCCCATGTCCTGTCAGTATATATGACCCATTAACACGCGTGTTCTCCCAGCCCGTGCGCCGTTTGACTGGCGGGACCCTCTGCGTTTGGACTCTCAGCTGACGGAGGAAGAGATTCTGATCCGAGATAGTTTCCGCTCTTACTGCCAGGACAAGCTGATGCCGCGTATACTCATGGCCAACCGCCACGAAGGTATCGCTCTCTTCTCCTGTACTGACCCCGCACGCACAGCTGTCACTGCAGCTCCACCCCGTCCTGCAACCTCACTGTTATTCCTGTACTGACCCCGCACGCACAGCTGTCACTACACCTCCTCCCCGTCCTGCAACCTCACTGTTATTCCTGTACTGACCCCGCACGCACAGCTGTCACTGCACCTCCATCCCGTCCTGCAACCTCACTGTTATTCCTGTACTGACCCCGCACGCACAGCTGTCACTGCACCTCCATCCCGTCCTGCAACCTCACTGTTATTCCTGTACTGACCCCGCACGTACAGCTGTCACTGCACCTCCATCCCGTCCTGCAACCTCACTGTTATTCCTGTACTGACCCCGCACGCACAGCTGTCACTGCACCTCCTCCCCGTCCTGCAACCTCGCTGCTATTCCTGTACTGACCCCGCACGTACAGCTGTCACTGCACCTCCACCCCGTCTTGCAACCTCACTGTTATTCCTGTACTGACCCCACACACACACAGCTGTCACTGCACCTCCTCCCCGTCCTGCAACCTCACTGTTATTCCTGTACTGACCCCGCACGCACAGCTGTCACTGCACCTCCTCCCGTCCTGCAACCTCACTGTTATTCCTGTACTGACCCCGCACGTACAGCTGTCACTGCACCTCCACCCTGTCCTGCAACCTCGCTGCTATTCCTGTACTGACCCCACACACACACAGCTGTCACTGCACCTCCACCACGTCCTGCAACCTCGCTACTATTCCTGTACTGACCCCGCACGCACAGCTGTCACTGCACCTCCTCCCCGTCCTGCAACCTCACTGTTATTCCTGTACTGACCCCGCACGCACAGCTGTCACTGCACCTCCACCCCGTCCTGCAACCTCACTGTTATTCCTGTACTGACCCCGCACGTACAGCTGTCACTGCACCTCCACCCTGTCCTGCAACCTCACTGTTATTCCTGTACTGACCCAGCACGTACAGCTGTCACTGCACCTCCACCCCGTCTTGCAACCTCACTGTTATTCCTGTACTGACCCCGCACGTACAGCTGTCACTGCACCTCCATCCTGTCCTGCAACCTCGCTGCTATTCCTGTACTGACCCCCCCCACACACACAGCTGTCACTGCACCTCCACCCTGTCCTGCAACCTCACTGTTATTCCTGTACTGACCCCGCACGTACAGCTGTCACTGCACCTCCACCCTCTCCTGCAACTCTCTGCTTCTCCTGTACTGACCCCGCACGTACAGCTGTCACTGCACCTCCACCCCGTCCTGCAACCTCGCTGCTATTCCTGTACTGACCACACACAGACAGCGAGCTCTGTCACTGCACCTCCACCCCGTCCTGCAACCTCACTGTTATTCCTGTACTGACCCCGCAGGTACAGCTGTCACTGCACCTCCACCCCGTCCTGCAACCTCGCTGCTATTCCTGTACTGACCACACACAGACAGCGAGCTCTGTCACTGCACCTCCACCCTGTCCTGCAACCTCGCTGCTATTCCTGTACTGACCCCACACACACACAGCTGTCACTGCACCTCCACCCCGTCCTGCAACCTCACTGTTATTCCTGTACTGACCACACACACACACAGCGAGCTCTGTCACTGCACCTCCACCCTGTCCTGCAACCTCGCTACTATTCCTGTACTGACCCCGCACATACAGCTGTCACTGCACCTCCACCCTGTCCTGCAACCTCGCTGCTATTCCTGTACTGACCCCACACACACACAGCTGTCACTGCACCTCCACCCTGTCCTGCAACCTCGCTGCTATTCCTGTACTGACCACACACACACACAGCGAGCTCTGTCACTGCACCTCCACCCCGTCCTGCAACCTCGCTACTATTCCTGTACTGACCCCGCACATACAGCTGTCACTGCACCTCATCCCCATCCTGCAACTCTCTGCTTCTCCTGTACTTACCCCGCACATACAGCTGTCACTGCACCTCCACCCTGTCCTGCAACCTCGCTCCTATTCCTGTACTGACCCCGCACACGCACACACACACACACACACACACACACACACACACACACACACACACACCTCTGTCACTTCACCTCCATCCTGCCCTGCACCTCTCTACTATTCCTGTACTGACCCCCCCCCCCACACACACACACACACACAGCTCTGTCACTGCACCTCCACCCTGCCCTGCACCTCCACCCTGCCCTGCACCTCTCTGCTGTTCCTGTCCGCACACACACACAGCTCTCACCTCCGCTCCATTCCTCTCTGCTATTCCTTCACCGATCACGCAAACGCATCATGGGAAAGTCCTGTACTCCCCGTAACACACACGTCTCTCTTCCATCCACAGTATTCGACCGGGAGATTATCTCCGAGATGGGAGCACTTGGCGTTCTGGGATCTACAATTAAAGGTAACCGACCGATCTCTCCGTCCCCGTGGGACTCCTACCCTCCGAGTCACGGGATCAATCCCACCCTCCCCCCCACGCTACCACAAATAATAATTATTACTAATAACGATTAGCTGGCATAGTCTGTGCAGTCCCAGCTCTTGGGGTCGTGGCCCTTGCAGTCCCAGCTCTTGGGGTCGTGGCTCTGGCAGTCCCAGCTCTTGGGGTCGTGGCTCTGGCAGTCCCAGCTCTTGGGGTCGTAGCTCTGGCAGTCCCAGCTCTTGGGGTCGTGGCTCTTGCAGTCCCAGCTCTTGGGGTCGTGGCTCTTGCAGTCCCAGCTCTTGGGATCGTGGCTCTTGCAGTCTCAGCTCTTGGGGTCGTGGCCCTTGCAGTCCCAGCTCTTGGGGGCGTGGCTCTTGGGGTCGTGGCTCTTGCAGTCCCAGCACTTGGGGTCGTGGCTCTGGCAGTCCCAGCTCTTGGGGTCGTGGCTCTTGCAGTCCCAGCTCTTGGGATCGTGGCTCTTGCAGTCTCAGCTCTTGGGGTCGTGGCTCTTGCAGTCCCAGCTCTTGGGGTCGTGGCCCTTGCAGTCCCAGCTCTTAGGGCCGTGGCCCTTGCAGTCCCAGCTCTTGGGATCGTGGCTCTTGCAGTCCCAGCTCTTGGGGTCGTGGCCCTTGCAGTCCCAGCTCTTGGGGTCGTGGCTCTGGCAGTCCCAGCTCTTGGGGTCGTGGCTCTGGCAGTCCCAGCTCTTGGGGTCGTGGCCCTTGCAGTCCCAGCTCTTGGGGTCGTGGCCCTTGCAGTCCCAGCTCTTGGGATCGTGGCTCTTGCAGTCCCAGCTCTTGGGGTCGTGGCCCTTGCAGTCCCAGCTCTTAGGGCCGTGGCCCTTGCAGTCCCAGCTCTTGGGGTCGTGGCTCTGGCAGTCCCAGCTCTTGGGGTCGTGGCTCTGGCAGTCCCAGCTCTTGGGGCCGTGGCCCTTGCAGTCCCAGCTCTTGGGGTCGTGGCTCTGGCAGTCCCAGCTCTTGGGGTCGTGGCTCTGGCAGTCCCAGCTCTTGGGGTCGTGGCTCTTGCAGTCCCAGCTCTTAGGGCCGTGGCCCTTGCAGTCCCAGCTCTTGGGGTCGTGGCCCTTGCAGTCCCAGCTCTTGGGGTCGTGGCCCTTGCAGTCCCAGCTCTTGGGGTCGTGGCCCTTGCAGTCCCAGCTCTTGGGGTCGTGGCCCTTGCAGTCCCAGCTCTTAGGGCCGTGGCCCTTGCAGTCCCAGCTCTTGGGATCGTTGCTCTTGCAGTCCCAGCTCTTGGGATCGTGGCTCTTGCAGTCCCAGCTCTTGGGGTCGTGGCTCTTGCAGTCCCAGCTCTTGGGGTCGTGGCTCTTGCAGTCCCAGCTCTTGGGGCCGTGGCTCTTGGGGTCGTGGCTCTTGCAGTCCCAGCTCTTGGGGTCGTGGCTCTTGCAGTCCCAGCTCTTGGGGCCGTGGCTCTTGCAGTCCCAGCTCTTGGGGTCTTGGCTCTTGCGGTCCCAGCTCTTGCAGCTCTTGTGGTCCCAGCTCTTGGGGCCGTGTCTCTTGGGGTTGTGGCCCTTGCAGTCCCAGCTCTTGGGGTCGTGGCTCTTGCAGTCCCAGCTCTTGGGGTCGTGGCCCTTGCAGTCCCAGCTCTTGGGGTCGTGGCTCTTGCAGTCCCAGCTCTTGGGGTCGTGGCTATTGGCCACAAATCCATACAAACCAATCCTAATTGAATTTTAGTGTGCCACGAGCACAAAAAGGTCGAGAACCACCGATCTATAGGCGCTGCCAGCACTATATACGAATAAAATAAACATTATTAATAAACTCTGTATCGCTGCCGTGAATAAAATGGTAAGTGCGTTGGGAACTCCCGTTCCTGCTGGCGTAGGGCTGTCTTTACCCAGCCGTGGCCTCTGTTTTTGTGGCATGCCAGGGTACGGCTGTGCTGGGACGTCTTCGGTGGCGTACGGGCTGTTGGCGCGCGAGGTGGAGAGGGTGGACAGCAGCTATCGCTCTGTGATGAGCGTCCAGTCGTCCCTTGTCATGCATCCAATCTACGCGTACGGGACCGAGGAGCAGAAGCAAAGATACCTGCCCAGGCTGGGTACGTATAAGGGAGGCTGGCACTGCCGCTGCCCGCGCTGTGTATACATGGCATGGTGTAGTAGTGCGAGAGGGGGAGGCTGGCACTGGCGCTGCCCGCGCTGTGTATACATGGCATGGTGTAGTGGTGTGTGTGAGGGGGAGGCTGGCACTGCCGCTGCCCGCGCTGTGTATACATGGCATGGTGTAGTAGTGCGAGAGGGGGAGGCTGGCACTGCCGCTGCCCGCGCTGTGTATACATGGCATGGTGTAGTGGTGTGTGTGAGGGGGAGGCTGGCACTGCCGCTGCCCGCGCTGTGTATACATGGCATGGTGTAGTAGTGTGAGAGGGGGAGGCTGGCACTGCCGCTGCCCGCGCTGTGTATACATGGCATGGTGTAGTAGTGCGAGAGGGGGAGGCTGGCACTGGCGCTGCCCGCGCTGTGTATACATGGCATGGTGTAGTGGTGTGTGTGAGGGGGAGGCTGGCACTGCCGCTGCCCGCGCTGTGTATACATGGCATGGTGTAGTAGTGTGAGAGGGGGAGGCTGGCACTGCCGCTGCCCGCGCTGTGTATACATGGCATGGTGTAGTAGTGTGAGAGGGGGAGGCTGGCACTGCCGCTGCCCGCGCTGTACCTGTGCTGTGTATATATGGCAGGGTGTAGTAGTGTGTGTGAGGGGGAGGCTGGCACTGCCGCTGCCCGCGCTGTACCTGTGCTGTGTATACATGGCATGGTGTAGTAGTGTGTGTGAGGGGGAGGCTGGCACTGCCGCTGCCCGCGCTGTACCTGTGCTGTGTATACATGGCATTGTGTAGTAGTGTGTGTGAGGGGGAGGCTGGCACTGTCGTAGCCCCCGCTGTACCTGTGCTGTGTATACATGGCATGGTGTAGTAGTGTGTGTGTGAGGGGGAGGCTGGCACTGCCGCTGCCCGCGCTGTACCTGTGCTGTATATACATGGCATGGTGTAGTAGTGTGTGTGAGGGGGAGGCTGGCACTGCCGCTGCCCACGAGGTATCTGTGCTGTGTATACATGGCATGGTGTAGTAGTGTGTGTGGGGGGGAGGCTGGAACTGCCGCTGCCCGCGCTGTACCTGCGCTGTGTATACATGGCATGGTGTAGTAGTGTGTGTGTGTGAGGGGAGGCTGGCACTGCCCGCGCTGTACCTGTGCTGTGTATACATGGCATGGTGTAGTAGTGTGTGGGGGGGGGGGGCTGGCACTGTCGCTGCCCGCGCTGTACCTGTGCTGTGTATACATGGCATGGTGTAGTAGTGTGTGTGAGGGGGAGGTTGGCACTGCCGCTGCCCGCGCTGTACCTGTGCTGTGTATACATGGCATGGTGTAGTAGTGTGTGTGAGAGGGGGAGGCTGGCACTGCCGCTGCCCGCACTGTACCTGTGCTGTATATACATGGCATGGTGTAGTAGTGTGTGTGAGGGGGGAGGCTGGCACTGCCCGCGCTGTACCTGTGCTGTGTATACATGGCATGGTGGAGTAGTGTGTGTGAGGGGGAGGCTGGCACTTCCGCTGCCCGCACTGTGTATACATGTCATGGTGTAGTAGTGTGTGTGAGGGGGAGGCTGGCACTGCCACTGCCCGCGCTGTACCTGTGCTGTGTATACATGGCATGGTGTGTAAGTGTGTGTGAGGGGGAGGCTGGCACTGCCGCTGCCCGCGCTGTATCTGTGCTGTGTATACATGGCATGGTGTAGTAGTGTGTGTGAGGGGGAGGCTGACACTGCCGCTGCCCGCGCTGTACCTGTGCTGTGTATACATGGCATGGTGTAGTAGTGTGTGTGAGGGGGAGGCTGGCACTGCCGCTGCCCGCGCTGTACCTGTGCTGTGTATACATGGCATGGTGTAGTAGTGTGTGTGAGGGGGAGGCTGGCACTGCCGCTGCCCGCACTGTACCTGTGCTGTGTATACATGGCATGGTGTATGTGTGTGTGAGGGGGAGGCTGGCACTGCCGCTGCCCGCGCTGTACCTGTGCTGTGTATACATGGCATGGTGTAGTAGTGTGTGTGAGGGGGAGGCTGGCACTGCCGCTGCCCGCGCTGTACCTGTGCTGTGTATACATGGCATGGTGTAGTAGTGTGTGTGAGGGAGAGGCTGGCACTGCCGCTGCCCGCGCTGTACCTGTGCTGTGTATACATGGCATGGTGTAGTAGTGTGTGTGTGAGGGGAGGCTGGCACTGCCGCTGCCCGCGCTGTACCTGTGCTGTGTATACATGGCATGGTGTAGTGTGTGTGAGGGGGAGGCTGGCCATGCTGCTGCCCGCGCTGTACCTGTGCTGTGTATACATGGCATGGTGTAGTAGTGTGTGTGTGAGGGGGAGGCTGGCACTGCCGCTGCCCGCACTGTACCTGTGCTGTGTATACATGGCATGGTGTAGTAGTGTGTGTGTGTGTGTGTGTGTGTGTGTGTGTGTGTGTGTGTGTGTGTGTGTGTGTGTGTGTGTGTGTGTGTGTGTGTGTCTCACTGCTGGTTATATATAACTTTATCTCTTGGCAGCGAGAGGAGAGCTGCTGGGCTGTTTCGGGCTCACAGAACCAAACCACGGCAGTGACCCGTCTGGGATGGAGACCCGAGCACTTTACAACTTGGGGAGCAAAACCTACACACTCAATGGATCCAAAACCTGGTATGGGCACCTGATCATGAACACGCCGCACTGTATAATAATGCTGAGTATCTCTATACACTGATAATGAACACGCCGCGCTGTATAATGATGCTGAGTATCTCTATACACTGATAATGAACACGCAGCGCTGTATAATAATGCTGAGTATCTCTATACACTGATAATGAACACGCTGCGCTGTATAATGATGCTGAGTATCTCTATACACTGATGATAACACGCTGCGCTGTATAATGATGCTGAGTATCTCTATACACTGATAATGAACACGCTGCGCTGTATAATGGTGCTGAGTATCTCTATACACTGATGATGAACACGCTGCGCTGTATAATGGTGCTGAGTATCTCTATACACTGATGATGAACACGCTGCGCTGTATAATGGTGCTGAGTATCTCTATACACTGATGATGAACACGCCGCGCTGTATAATGATGCTGAGTATCTCTATACACTGATGATGAACACGCTGCGCTGTATAATGGTGCTGAGTATCTATACACTGATGATGAACACGCTGCGCTGTATAGTGGTGCTGTGTATCCCTCATGGTTCTCTTCATAGGATCACTAACTCCCCCATCGCGGACCTGTGTGTGGTTTGGGCGGTGTGTGGGGATGGGAAGATCAGGGGGTTCCTTGTAGAGAGGGGGACGAAGGGTCTGTCCACCCCCAAAATAGAGGGCAAGTTCTCCCTGCGAGCCTCGGCCACGGGGATGATCCTGCTGGAGGACGTGGAGATACCCGAGGAAAACCTGCTCCCTCACGTCACCGGGCTGGCGGTGAGATGTATCCCTGTAACCCCTCCTAGTGCCCCATATAACCCCTCCTACTGCCCCATATAACCCTCCCTGTAACCCCTCCTACTGCCCCATATAACCCTCCCTGTAACCCCTCCTACTGCCCCATATAACCCCTCCTACTGCCCCATATAACCCTCCCTGTAACCCCTCCTACTGCCCCATATAACCCTCCCTGTAACCCCTCCTACTGCCCCATATAACCCCTCCTACTGCCCCATATAACCCCTCCCTGTAACCCCTCCTACTGCCCCATATAACCCCTCCCTGTAACCCCTCCTACTGCCCCATATAACCCCTCCTACTGCCCCATATAACCCCTCCTACTGCCCCATATAACCCTCCCTGTAACCCCTCCTACTGCCCCATATAACCCCTCCTACTGCCCCATATAACCCCTCCCTGTAACCCCTCCTACTGCCCCATATAACCCCTCCTACTGCCCCATATAACCCCTCCCTGTAACCCCTCCTACTGCCCCATATAACCCCTCCTACTGCCCCATATAACCCCTCCTACTGCCCCATATAACCCTCCCTGTAACCCCTCCTACTGCCCCATATAACCCTCCCTGTAACCCCTCCTACTGCCCCATATAACCCCTCCCTGTAACCCCTCCTACTGCCCCATATAACCCTCCCTGTAACCCCTCCTACTGCCCCATATAACCCTCCCTGTAACCCCTCCTAGTGCCCCATATAACCCCTCCTACTGCATCATATAACCCCTCCCTGTAACCCCTCCTACTGCCCCATATAACCCTCCCTGTAACCCCTCCTACTGCCCCATATAACCCCTCCTACTGCCCCATATAACCCCTCCTACTGCCCCATATAACCCCTCCCTATAACGCCTCCTACTGCCCCATATAACCCCTCCTACTGCCCCATATAACCCCTCCCTGTAACCCCTCCTAGTGCCCCATATAACCCCTCCTACTGCCCCATATAACCCCTCCCTGTAACCCCTCCTACTGCCCCATATAACCCTCCCTGTAACCCCTCCTACTGCCCCATATAACCCCTCCTACTGCCCCATATAACCCCTCCTACTGCCCCATATAACCCCTCCCTATAACGCCTCCTACTGCCCCATATAACCATTCCCTGTAACCCCTCCTACTGCCCCATATAACCCCTCCCTATAACCCCTCCTACTGCCCCATATAACCCCTCCTACTGCCCCATATAACCCCTCCCTATAACGCCTCCTACTGCCCCATATAACCACTCCCTGTAACCCCTCCTACTGCCCCATATAACCCTCCCTATAACCCCTCCTACTGCCCCATATAACCCTCCTACTGCCCCATATAACCCCTCCCTATAACCCCTCCCTATAACCCCTCCTACTGCCCCATATAACCCTCCTACTGCCCCATATAACCCCTCCCTGTAACTCCTCCTACTGCCCCATATAACCCTCCTACTGCCCCATATAACCCCTCCCTGTAACTCCTCCTACTGCTCCATATAACCCTCCTACTGCCCCATATAACCCCTCCCTGTAACTCCTCCTACTGCCCCATATAACCCTCCTACTGCCCCATATAACCTCCCTATAACTCCTCCTATTACTCCATATAACCTCCCTATAACTCCTCCTATTACCCCATATAACCCTCCTACTGCCCCATATAACCCCTCCCTATAACTCCTCCTATTACTCATATAACCTCCCTATAACTCCTCCTATTACCCCATATAACTCCTCCTATTGCCCCATATAACCCCTCCCTATAACTCTTCCTATTGCCCCATATAACCCTCCCTATAACTCCTCCTACTGCCCCATATAACCCTCCCTATAACCACTCCTACTGCCCCATATAACCCCTCCTACTGCCCCATATAACCCTCCCTATAACTCCTCCTATTGCCCCATATAACCTCTTCCTATAACGCCTCCTATTGCCCCATATAACCTCTCCCTATAACTCCTCCTATTACTCCATATAACTCCTCCTATTGCCCCATATAACATCTCCCTATTACCCCATATAAGCCCTCCCTGTGTTTCGCTCTGTAGGGCCCCTTTGGTTGTCTAAACAATGCCCGTTACGGTATTTCCTGGGGAGTTCTGGGTGCGGCTGAATTCTGTCTTCATACAGCGAGGCAGTACACTTTGGACAGGTATGAACTTTAAGTTTGTTGTGTGGATTAAGGATCTAGTGGGTAAAGGTGACACAGTGACACAGACAGGAGGGAGCTATGGGACATGGAGTCTGTCCCTCCCCCCGCAGGGTGACACAGTGACACAGACAGGAGGGAGCTATGGGACATGGAGTCTGTCCCTCCCCCCGCAGGGTGACACAGTGACACAGACAGGAGGGAGCTATGGGACATGGAGTCTGTCCCTCCCCCCGCAGGGTGACACAGACAGGAGGGAGCTATGGGACATGGAGTCTGCCCCTCCCCCCGCAGGGTGACACAGTGACACAGACAGGAGGGAGCTATGGGACATGGAGTCTGTCCCTCCCCCCGCAGGGTGACACAGTGACACAGACAGGAGGGAGCTATGGGACATGGAGCCTGTCCCTCCCCCCGCAGGGTGACACAGTGACACAGACAGGAGGGAGCTATGGGACATGGAGTCTGTCCCTCCCCCCACAGGGTGACACAGTGACACAGACAGGAGGGAGCTATGGGACATGGAGTCTGTCCCTCCCCCCACAGGGTGACACAGTGACAGACAGGAGGGAGCTATGGGACATGGGATCTGTCCCTCCCACCGCAGGGTGACACAGTGACACAGACAGGAGGGAGCTATGGGACATGGAGTCTGTCCCTCCCCCCGCAGGGTGACACAGTGACACAGACAGGAGGGAGCTATGGGACATGGAGTCTGTCCCTCCCACCGCAGGGTGACACAGACAGGAGGGAGCTATGGGACATGGAATCTGTCCCTCCCCCGCAGGGTGACACAGACAGGAGGGAGCTATGGGACACGGCGTCTGTCCCTCCCCCCGCAGGGTGACACAGTGACACAGACAGGAGGGAGCTATGGGACATGGGGTCTGTCCCTCCCCCCGCAGGGTGACACAGTGACACAGACAGGAGGGAGCTATGGGACATGGAGTCTGTCCCTCCCCCCGCAGGGTGACACAGTGACACAGACAGGAGGGAGCTATAGGACATGGAGTCTGTCCCTCCCCCCGCAGGGTGACACAGTGACACAGACAGGAGGGAGCTATGGGACATGGAGTCTGTCCCTCCCCCCGCAGGGTGACACAGTGACACAGACAGGAGGGAGCTATGGGACATGGAGTCTGTCCCTCCCCCCGCAGGGTGACACAGTAACACAGACAGGAGGGAGCTATGGGACGTGGTGCCTGTCCCTCCCCCCGCAGGGTGACACAGCCTTTCTTCTCTCCTGTAGGATCCAGTTTAGGGTGCCTCTGGCCAGGAACCAGCTTATCCAGAAGAAGTTGGCGGACATGCTGACAGAAATCACGATCGGCCTCCAGGCCTGCCTGCAGCTCGGCCGCCTCAAAGACCAGGAGAAGTAAGTGGCCGGACACACCACATGTGCTGGGATCGGGATGGAAACGTGTCCCTAGCATTACTACTTCCCGTGGCCACTTTCCGTGGCAACGGTGCCAACCCAAAACACAACCTTTTTTTGTAAACCCACTTCCCCCAACCAATCCAACCCGTGCTAATAGCAAAGATGAGGCTGCTTTTGTTTCTCCGGTGCCGGCGTGACGGGCTCTCTCGCCCCCTCTCGCCCCGTTCTGTGTAGGGTATTTTTTTATTATAATAAAAAAAAAACAATTTTACAAACATATCAATACAAAAGCAACAAACTTAAGTTAAAATATACAATTTTAGAGAATATTTACACCATATACAGAATATATTTACGCACATCTGAACACCCGCCCACCTTCTCTCCCAGGACGGTATATCCCGCCTGCCTTTCTCCCTCTGCTTTATTTGCTGTATCTGCTCTATGCCCCTGTCCCACTGCGCAGGTTACAGGCGAGAGATCCTTTCCTGTGGAGAGAAGACTGCGGGTGATCCCCAGCCTGTAATTAACACCACTGTGCTGCCGCTGTAACCCTGCAAGTGATCCCTAAACAAACCATACGCCACCTCCCTATACATGTGGCATTTTAATGCTGGCATCCGTGTGGAGGCGGCCATACTCTCCCACGTCTCCCCTGCGTAGGGACCACTCAAGGAGGCGGTGCTCCATCGTCTCCAA
Source organism: Ascaphus truei (assembly GCF_040206685.1). NCBI lineage: Eukaryota > Metazoa > Chordata > Amphibia > Anura > Ascaphidae > Ascaphus > Ascaphus truei. The sequence continues at coordinate 25,193,711 of NC_134502.1, forward strand.
GACCTCAACACAGGAATCGGGGGGCAGTTCCTGTCCTTAACAAACACACATATACCCAGTAAGCTCATTTAGGCCCCAAAAGTTACGTGTGTGTGTGTGTGTGTGTGTGTGTGTGTGTGTGTGTGTGTGTGTGTGTGTGTGTGTGTGTGTGTGTGTGTGTGTGTGTGTGTGTGCGTGCGTGCGTGCGTGCGTGCGTGCGTGCGTGCGTGCGTGCGTGCGTGCGTGCGTGCGTGCGTGCGTGCTACTGGGCATGGCAATATATATTACAAACAAACACAAACAGAGCCCCGTGCTACATCCAATGGCAAAAATACACAGTGAAATACCTATATATCTCTTGAATAAAAGGGTCATTTAGTTTAACACTTTGGCCAAAGCATTGTAAGCCTGTGAGCCTTACAGGCATGACCATAATTCACAGGTCCTAACACTCATTACAATTCTTAATAACCTGTACAATACTAGGAAGAATGATCATAATGGATCTGCCACAATCAGCTGCACGGTTCTACATCTGATTGAAATCAGAGCAGTTCCTGTCCTCCATGTGTTTATGTTTAAGGTTTGCCCTTGCATACAAACGCCCACGGAAGGCCGACCGGAGCGCATCCTGAACCCTAAAAGGGACTCTTGTGTCTAACAGATTTTGTAAGGCTTCTTTCTGGTGTACACCACAATGTTTCAGATCGAATGTCTGGACTCGTACCCTGCTCAATACCACCCAGTAGAGGGTTTTTTCCCCCTGGGTATAGAAGTAACTTCTGATGCTGTGACCTTACACTTTATTTAAAGGTTTTGCAGGTGACCCTCATGTATTCTGGCGTGTATACGCCCCTCGCTGTAATTCTTCCGATGCCGTTCTGTGTAGGGCCACCCCCGAGGTGATCTCTATGCTGAAGAGGAACTCGTGTGGCAAGGCGCTGGACATCGCCAGGCAGGCGCGGGACATGCTGGGGGGCAACGGGATTTCGGATGAGTATCACGTCATCCGTCACGTCATGAATCTGGAGGCTGTTAACACTTACGAAGGTATGGGAGGTGCCAGGCTCTGTATACCCTGTGTCCTGCCCTAGAGGTGCCAGGCTCTGTATACCCTGTGTCCTGCCCTAGAGGTGCCAGGCTCTGTATCCCCTGTGTCCAGCCCTAGAGGTGCCAGGCTCTGTATCCCCTGTGTCCTGCCCTAGAGGTGCCAGGCTCTGTATCCCCTGTGTCCTGTCCTAGAGGTGCCAGGCTCTGTATCCCTGTGTCCGGCTCTAGAGGTGCCAGGCTCTGTATCCCTGTGCCTGCCCTAGAGGTGCCAGGCTCTGTATCCCTGTGTCCTGCCCTAGAGGTGCCAGGCTCTGTATCCCTGTGTCCAGCCCTAGAGGTGCCAGGCTCTATATCCCCTGTATACAACAAAAGAAAGGGGAGCCCAATGATACATCCTATTGACAAAACATATACAGTATGGTAATAAGTATAAAGTTTAAATACTTTAATAATAATATTTACTTGGTTATTTAGTTAAACCCTTTGGCCAAAGCGTCATAAGCCTGCATACCACGTCAAGGTATAACGAAAATTAATGCAGGTCCTACACTACACTGTGAACCCTTCCCCTTTACCTCTGTATGGGGGGAAAGAACCATTATAGGTCCTGTTCTTTGCAGCAAAGTGAAAAGACCTCCCAAGTTAAAAAGGTGAGGAGCATTAATTTTGGTTATACCTTTAGTTTGAGCTAGCTGGGAATGTGTGTTAATCCATTTCTGACTAGTAACAGTTGTAATGGAGGTATGTATGGAGGTAGGTATCACCTCCCCCCCCCCCCCCCCCCCAGAGCTCACTCCTCCTCACCTTTTTAACTTGGGAGGTCTTTTCACTTTGCTGCAGGAACAGGACCTATTATGGTTCTTTCCCCTCATACAGAGGTAAAGGGGAAGGGCTCACAGTGTAGTGTAGGACCTGCATTAATTTTGGTTATACCTTGACGTGGCATGCAGGCTTATGACGCTTTGGCCAAAGTGTTTAACTAAATAACCAAGTAAATATTATTATTGAAGTATTTAAACTTTATACCTATTACTTTATGTTTTGGCAATGGGATGTAGCATTGGGCACCCCTGTCTTTTGATGTATACATTTGCCACGCCCAGTAGCTCTCTTTGTGACATACCCCGGTAAATATATATTCATGATGTGGTGGGTGTGGGAGTTTGAGCTAGCTGGGGAATGTGTGTTAATCTGTATCCACTGAGTCCAGTCCTAGAGGTGCCAGGCTCTGTATCCCCTGTGCCCAGCCCTAGAGGTGCCAGGCTCTGTATCCCCTGTGTCCGGTCCTAGAGGTGCCAGGCTCTGTATCCCCTGTGTCCTGCCTTAGAGGTGCCAGGCTCTGTATCCCCTGTACCAGCCCTAGAGGTGCCAGGCTCTGTATCCCCTGTGTCCGGTCCTAGAGGTGCCAGGCTCTGTATCCCCTGTGTCCTGCCCTAGAGGTGCCAGGCTCTGTATCCCCTGTACCAGCCCTAGAGGTGCCAGGCTCTGTATCCCGTGTCCGGTCCTAGAGGTTCCAGGCTCTGTATCCCCTGTGTCCTGCCCTAGAGGTGCCAGGCTCTGTATCCCCTGTGTCCGGCCTTAGAGGTGCCAGGCTCTGTATCCCCTGTGTCCGGTCCTAGAGGTTCCAGGCTCTGTATCCCCTGTGTCCTGCCCTAGAGGTGCCAGGCTCTGTATCCCTGTGTCCTGCCCTAGAGGTGCCAGGCTCTGTATCCCCTGTGTCCGGCCTTAGAGGTGCCAGGCTTTTCATAAAACAAAATGAACTCCTCTTTACCGTTTTATCCCCTTCCCAGGAACCCACGATGTTCACGCGTTAATTCTTGGACGAGCGATCACAGGACTGCAGGCGTTCACCGTCGGGAAATAAAAATGTCTGCCCCGGAACCAAAAAAAAACACCGACTTCATACCACCGGAATTTATTTATTCTCCGTGGGTAACTGCAACGGTTATTTCATTTTTTTTTTTTTTATTTTATTTTTTTTTTTAAGATCACTTCCAACAGGATCTTGTAGACTGAAATTCACTTTCTTTGTTATTTTGGCCCATACCAAGGATAAACTGAGCATTTTTTTACCTCCGCTCAGGGTTGCCACCTCTCCGGGTTTCGGGCCCTTGTCTCCGGGTTGCCGCTGTCAATCTCCGCTACGCGGCGTCACGTTGCCATGGCAACGCCAGGCAGCCATGTTCACTGCAGTTAGAGGGAGAATGGCAGCAGGTTGCCGGGAGACACCGCCGCACTAATTAAGGGATTTTTTTTATTTTTTCCGGGTTGGCCTTCAGTAGAAGCTGGCAACCCTGCCTCCGCTCCTAAAGTTCTTTAAAGATGGCGGACGCTCTTCCTGTCCAAATGTATTATTGTTTTCCCACGAAGTGGCCTTTTAATGTCTTTCTTTTCTTTGTCTGTATCACATCATTACTGTGAGCCTCCAAACCGTGGCCAGAGAAATATACATTTAACACTTCGATTATCTGGACCTTGGAAATGTCCGCCATTTTGAATTTTTGAAAGAACTCCTTTTTTTAAGTCAGCCCAAATAACTGAAATGTCAAAATCGATTCTTCTCTGAATCCCATCAGAGAACTGCAACAAAAATAATGTCATTCTAAAATAAAAATGGATTTTGAAGCGAAAGGTGACACACACTGTGCTCATTTTGCATGACATTACCCAGAATCCTTTGCTGCAGTCGAAGCATGGCATGCTAAGCGATGTTGTAGACCTGTGTGAGATGTGGATGTGCTCACACGTGATATTTTTATTTGATAAAGTAAATTGGAAAGATAATGGCGGTTTGCGTTCATCCACATTTTTGTTGTTGCAGTTCCTACTTGGGAATCTTTTGAGGGACTACATTTTTAATCCATTAAACCTACACGCAGATGTGTGAGGATTGGGTTGAAAAGTGCACTTTTACACGTCCATGAATAACTGCAAACTGTTTGAAAATTCAGGTTTCCAATGGAAAACACAAATCATGTATTAAAAACACGGTCTATTACATGTTTTTGTGTTATTAGGATTTCAACGTGTTTGCCGGAAAATTCAAATAATTTAATTCCCCCGCAGTCTGTGTAGTTGCTAAAAATTCGAACAAAATCAATTGCGTTTTAAGAGGTTTTGAACGGGGGGGGGGAACACTTAAAACTGTCAAATTCCTGGGCTGGAGATGAGTACCCTGCTTTAAGTGTACATGTTTCAAAAATAAACGGACACGTTAAAACAAGCACGAAACACAGGTCTTTATTAATACCACCACAACCATTTCCTAACCATAACCTTACTTCTGAAAGCAGCAGTTCTAGAATATGCATTGCAATTTCCCTCTCCTCTCCTATTTCGGGGTCTGGATGGGAGTAACCCCACAGTTAGGGAAATAACGCTATGTTAGTTATATCACACCTAACTGTGGGGTTACTACCATCCAGACCCCGAAATAAGAGAGGGAAATAACGCTATGTTAGTTATATCATACCTAACTGTGGGGTTACTCCCATCCAGACCCTGAAATAGGAGAGGGAAATAACGCTATGTTAGTTATATCATACCTAACTGTGGGGTTACTCCCATCCACACCCCGAAATAGGAGAGGGAAATAACGCTATGTTAGTTATATCATACCTAACTGTGGGGTTACTCCCATCCAGACCCCGAAATAGGAGAGGAGAGGGAAATAACGCTATGTTAGTTATATCATACCTACCTGTGGGGCTACTCCCATCCAGACCCCGAAATAGGAGAGGGAAATAACGCTATGTTAGTTATATCATACCTAACTGTGGGGTTACTCCCATCCAGACCCCGAAATAGGAGAGGGAAATAACGCTATGTTAGTTATATCATACCTAACTGTGGGGCTACTCCCATCCAGACCCCGAAATAGGAGAGGGAAATAACGCTATGTTAGTTATATCATACCTCTCCTATTTCGGGGTCTGGGTGGGAGTAACCCCACAGTTAGGTATGATATAACTAACATAGCGTTATTTCCCTCTCCTATTTCGGGGTGTGGATGGGAGTAACCCCACAGTTAGGTATGATATAACTAACATAGCGTTATTTCCCTCTCCTATTTCGGGGTTTGGGTGGGAGTAACCCCACAGTTAGGTATGATATAACTAACATAGCGTTATTTCCCTCTCCTATTTCGGGATCTGGGTGGGAGTAACCCCACAGTTAGGTATGATATAACTAACATAGCGTTATTTCCCTCTCCTATTTCAGGGTCTGGGTGGGAGTAACCCCACAGTTAGGTATGATATAACTAACATAGCGTTATTTCCCTCTCCTATTTCGGGGTCTGGATGGGAGTAACCCCACAGTTAGGTATGATATAACGAACATAGCGTTATTTCCCTCTCCTATTTCGGGATCTGGGTGGGAGTAACCCCACAGTTAGATATGATATAACTAACATAGCGTTATTTCCCTCTTCTATTTCGGGGTCTGGATGGGAGTAACCCCACAGTTAGGTATGATATAACTAACATAGCGTTATTTCCCTCTCCTATTTCGGGGTCTGGATGGGAGTAACCCCACAGTTAGGTATGATTTAGCTAACATAGCATTATTTCCCTCTCCTATTTCGGGGTCTGGATGGGAGTAACCACACAGTTTGTTATATCATACCTAACATAGCGTTATATCCACCTCCTCTTCTATTTTGGGGTCAGGATCAGGGTAACACTTATCGTCACGTAGTTGGAAGATACCCCACCATTATGCTACAATAACGCGACGTTACGCCTGTGCTAATGAGATGTATTTGGGACGCTGTTTTTACATATTAGCTTCGATGATACACGTTAACCTCGGGGAACACAACGCCCGCTCCTGATTGAGGTAACGTCACGTTATGAGCCTGGATTTAACTCTGCTTTGTGAATCCGGGCCTTCGTGTCAAATATCTTTTTTCAGTAACACCGGAGCAAGAACGAAACGGCAAAACCTTTCAAAAACCTAAACCGCAACGACCCTAAAACCAATTCTGGGGGGGTGGGAAACAAAAAATATGTTAGTCGGACATTCTACAATGCATCGCCCACCGCGCCAAATGAATATTCCCCCTCCCAAGATGTCAGATTTCCGGCTGCACGCAGAGGTCCTTGTACACGGTAACGACGGTCTGGCACACTTGCTTCAGTTCCCCCTGCAGCTGGCCGATCCGTTCGATGATTTCCGGGAGCTCCTGCAGCTTGTCCTGCAAGAGCGTGTTCTGATGGTCGTAATGGCGGTACATCCTGTCCTCCAGGCGCTGGGACAGCTCCGTCACCTTTTTGTATAGAGAGGGGGAAAGAGCCAACCGATTTAATACTTTGGAGAAGGGTCACTCGAAATGAACAACATTTGCCAAGCAGCAGCCGCTTTTAATCTGTTTGAACGTGCACCATTTTGTTGGATCGGGAAAGGAGGGGGGTCACCATTTTAGACTCCCGTTTAACCCTTTTGATTGCTCCATGAAGTAGTCGCTCTGTCACGGGAGGACCGTGACATAATGACTACGTCATGCTCAAAGGGCTTGGGTTTTTTTCCTACCTAGTGTGTGGCCATTTTGTCTACGATCTATATATCTCTATACAGCGTATATAATCTTGCTGCATTGTTATAAGATGTAGAAGACAGCTGTAGCAGGGGTTACGTCTCCTGTTAACGCTGGCTCGTCATTTAACAGCCGTGCTAATTAAAACAGAGTTTAATGAGCTAACAAACGCATTTTTCCGCTTTAACGGGGGTAATAACGACTGCTACAACCTGGCTCATTAATATTACGTATACTCCCATGAATTTTTATGTTACTTTAAAAGGACATTATTATGTATTGCTCTGTTTGTTGTTGTACAGTAGATTGCAAGCTTTTTTTCACACCTTCAGGGCGAGGCTGTCGTTAAAGTTTTTCATCATGGCCTGGTCTTGGTTGCGGCTCTCGTTAATTTTATCGATGAGGTGCTGCGCCCGGCTCTGCAGGGCCTCCATGCTGGCGTCCAGCGCGGCAAAATAGTTGGCGGATTTCCCCTCCGATCTGCCGGCGGCGGCCATTTCTGCCGCAGGGGTGGGTAGCGAGGGGCTCTGGGGCCTAGCGGGAGGGAAAAGCCACGTTTTATTTAATTTTATTTCGAAATAACCCGGCTTTATCTCAGAACATGTTGACGTTTGTGAAGAGACACAGGTTATACATCGATAAAAAAAATATATATTTCACCAAAATAAAGCGATATCTATATATCTATATATATACTGTATATATATATATATATATAGTATTTCTCATATCTAAGTTCGAATAATTAAATACACACTGTTTTAAATAATTATTTCTGTTCGCATCTCGCAGTTTAAAAAAAATGTACAAAAAATAATGGATTTCTATTATCTAACATTGATAAAATGTATATAAAATAATAACAAAAAAAAATAAAAATATATATAATGAAAGTGATTAGTGTATTTTTTTATCTAACATTGATGAAATGATATCATAACCACTATATATGTATATATACAGTATGTAATGAAAGTGATATGATTACCTGTGAGAAGTGTATTTCTGCTGTGTAAAAATGTTCTTAAACATGATTTCAAGCGGCATGCCCGCTATAGTCAATGTAAAAAAAAGTGTGTGTTTTGTGTGTGTATTATGTGCACACACACGTAGGTGTGTATATATGTATTTGTTTGTATATACGCTTTATTCAATGTAAAAAAGAAGTGTATTTAATTACTTGCGCGTGTGTGTGGACACTAAACAGAGAAAAAAATGCTCAGGAAACTCAAGTTAATGGTACCCACAAAGGATTAAATACCTCACAATACCAATATACAAGGTGCCAGCTCTCATGGTGCTGTGAGGTATATATACTATGTAAATAACAAAAGGACCTCCCTAAAGAAGCACTCCGGGGAGACCCCAAAATACAAGTTTTATTTAGGCAAACGGAAAATATAAAACACGGAATAAGTAACGACACAAAGTGAAGTCATCTGCGCAATAAAAACACGACGGCCCCAATCCAGAGCGAGGCCGCGTTTATAGTGACGGCGACGCGGCCGATGACGTCACCCGTCGCCGCTGGCGAAAGTTAAACTTTAGTTTTAAGCGCCGGCGACAAGGCCAGTGACGTCACCGAGGGCAGCGCTCTGCGATTGGTTTAGAGACGGTCACGTGGCGACAGTCTCAAAAAATGAAATTTAACCGGCTTCAACATTTTTGGTCGCTCCGTCGCCGCCGCCGCGCTTACTATAAGCGCATGCGACGGATTCAGTTGATTTGTTTTGGAGCGACGTCGCGTCGCCGGCACTATAAGCGCAGCTTAAGAGTGAGGTACTTTTTCTATTGTATTTCCTACGGATCGGGGCGAGTTTGTATTTTACAGATTACTTTGTCTCCACTTTGTGTCAATTAGATGGCGTATTTATTTATTCAGTGTTTTGTATTTTCCGTTTTGTCTAAATACACATTTTGTATTTTTTTTGAGATATATATATATAGACATATGGAGACCAGGGGATCCTGATAGCCAAAAAGAGACAGCACACTGCAGGTATGGTATCAAAAAAGTGTATTCAGTAACACAAGGCCGCCAACGTTTCGGTCCTCCCAACGGGACCTTCCTCAGGGCAGTGCCCTCAGGAAGGTCCCGTTGGGAGGACCGAAACGTTGGCGGCCTTGTGTTACTGAATACACTTTTTTGATACCATACCTGCAGTGTGCTGTCTCTTTTTGGCTATCAGGATCCCCTGGTCTCCATATGTCTACATACTCTCTATGGGACAAGCATCTGCCTCCTGTAACAAAACCGTGAGTGCTAATCTCCATACCTGACTATATATATATATATATATATATATATATATATATATATATATATATATATATATATATATATATATATATATATATATATATATATATATATATATAGTTATAGTACCTGCAACAGACCCCACAAATTAAAGTATCTAAATCAGAATAGATTAAGGCTATTAATCAAAGCCCCTGATGGTGCTAGTTTAATTATGTTTTAAATAAATATATATATATATATACATACACACACACACACCACACACCACACACCACACACCACACACCACACACCACACACACACACGCGAAAGAGAAAGTATCCCACAGAAAAAATATAAATGCATTCGACATCACTAAAAAACATAATAAATACATAATAATAAATGTATATTTTTCTGTATACCGAAGTGCTTTCTGTGGGAAACTTTCTCTTTATTGATATATATTCATAGTTAAACAAAAATTAAAATGCTACTTTAGAAATATAAACCGTGTATTCATTTTATTTGAAACGGTTTCTATAACAATAATCTTATTTTATCTCGGCGCATAGGCCAATGGGAAATTCATCCTTTAATCCCTCCAAATAAAAAAAATCAGAAAAGAATTGCTCATGAAGTTGCAAAGGGGTCTTTTTTATTTTTAAAAGATATTGTATATACATATATATATATATTTGAAGTCTCTAGGAAATAGCGTCCAGTACGTAATGTTTTTTTTTTAGTTTATTGATTTGAAAATCCAGGAAACCGATGCGGGATATTTTTGTTATGGTGATTTATTTGGGAGGGATTGAAGGTGGGTTTCGTTGAGTGACGAGGTTTGCCCCGTGTAACCCTCACCGAGAGGCCGCTTCGTTAGGAGGCAGGCCCGCCCTATCTAACGGGGAAAAACACGGGACCAGTGGCCTCTCCTGGTCCTCTCGGGCTTCGAATTCGCGGTCGGACATTTTGAGCGTTTATCTGATGGGTGAACTGAAGGGAGGAAAAAAAAATATGTTTTGTTTCTGATCACGAAGACACAATGGGGAAAAAGCTGTAATTAATGGAAGAGTGAGAAATGTATATTATTAAAGAAAAAACATTTTCCATATATATATATATATATATATATATATATATATATATATATATTATAGTGTGTATTTGATATTTTTTCTCCAAGGCCTAGTGTACCTACTTCCGTGTCTGGTGTCTGTATATACACACACACACAGTATATTAAATATTTAGAGGGGATTTAAAATCTCATTCCTTATAAACGCTGTCTTAAAAGCAGCCATTATGAGTGTTCATTTCATGATTACCCTTCTTGTTATTGGGTTACAAGAGGGAATAGGTTGCTGCAGACAAAATGGATTCCTTAACCAATGTGTGTGTTAGAGAACCACACCTTTTAAAGGCTTAATTTTAAACAATTAGATGGTCCTTATGTGGATAAAGGTATATTTTTTAACAGAAAAAGTAGTGTGTGTGTGTGTGTGTGTGTGTGTGTGTGTGTGTGTGTGTGTGTGTGTGTGTGTGTGTGTGTGTGTGTGTGTGTGTGTGTGTGTGTGTGTGTGTGTGTGTGTGTGTGTGTGTGTGTGTGTGTGTGTGTGTGTGTGTGTGTGTGTGTGTGTGTGTGTGTGTGTGTGTGTGTGTGTGTGTGTGTGTGTGTGTGTGTGTGTGTGTGTGTGTGTGTGTGTGTGTACGTGTGTACAAACACACACAAAATATAGTATAGCACTTTCAGAAGCTGATTCGTGTGGAGAAATTGTTGCACCTCCCTAACTTTCTCCTGTTACTATAACATGGGTGTGAGCGGGAAGGAATGCCTTCATTCAGATATTGTTTGATATCAAATGAAACATTGGTGCTGCATTGATTTCTCTCACATCCACCTCAGCTCTTCGAATAAGCGCGGCGGGGAAAACAAAAAGAGTCGGGGAAAAAAGGCGGAGCGGTTTGAAACACCCGGCCACCGTTACCAGCCGAGCAAGGCGTGCTGTCTCTATGGGGCGTGAGCAGCTTTTTGAGGTGGGAACAGCTGTGATTGGACTACGCGGGGTCTGGGGCTGTGATTGGCTGGAGAGCGCGCGAGCGCATAAAGGGGTTGGGGACTGGTTTCCAATAGAGGTTAAAGGCGGGAAACGGGAGGGGAATATGGCCGCCCGTCAAATAAATATTACGTTATGCAGTTATATTAATAAAAGTGATAAGAGAAGATGAATTGAAGGACGGGGAGCAAATAATTAACTTGCAATGTCAATAGCCTGGAACTCAAACCTGTGCTTTGTCATTGGGAGCAGTTGGGCTCAGCTGGCCCCTCATTATCTCCTCTATAAATCCCACATCTGTAGGATCTGCACACTTTAGGTTGTTAGTCTGATCCTACAGGTCAGTCTCAGTCATTGAATGCTTTGAAAGGCAGCTATGTCCATACTATGAAGCAATGACCCATACACATTAATCTCAGCATCAAGAGGGTGATCCTAATACTGTTTATGGGGGCAGCTGAAGTGTATAAGGCAACTGCTGTTTGTTAAAGGGTGATCCTACTAAATGCTGGGGGGATACAATATGTATATGAATGTGATCCTATTAAAGTCTATGGAGTAACTGATGTGTGTAAGAGGGTGATCCTATTAAAGTATATGGGGCAGCTCATGTGTGTAATAGGGAGATTATATTAAAGTATAATATAAGGTACTGTAACTGGCGTTTGTAAAAAGGTAATCCTATGAAATTCTGTGGGGATAGATGTAAGTGGATAATCCTATTAAAGTTTATAGGGGTACACTGATGTAAGAAGATGTGATCCTATTAAAGTTTATATGGGTACACTGGTGTGTGTGATCCTATTAAAGTTTACAGGGGTACCCTGGTGTGTGTAAGAGGGTGTGATCCTATTAAAGTTTATAGGGGTACCCCCTATGAAAGTCTATGGGGGAATGTTGGAGGGTGATTCTATTAAAGTCTGGAGGGGCAACTAAAATCAAAGGGATAGAAGATGAATATAAGAAGGGTATCCTATTAAAGTCTTTGCGGACAAATGTCCTGTGTAAGACGGTAACCATGTTCAATTATGTGGGGTTTCACTGATATAAGGGGGCGATCATGTTTTTAAATCTATGGGATCAACTGATGGGTGTAAGAGTGTGACCGTATTAAAGTTTGTGGAGGAGACTGGTGTATAAGAGGGTGATCCTGATAAAGTGTCCGAGGGAAACTGACGTGTGTAATAGTGTGTGACCCTATTAAAGTTTATGGGGGAAACGGATATATGTAAGGCAGTGACCGTGTGTATTTAATAGGATGGGTGGGATGAACAGAAAGATAACAGCCTCACATCGGTACATGAAGAATCATTCCCTGTGAGTCAGCAAATCCAAAAATACCCCGAGTGAGCACAATCACATCTCAGGCAGGTCTGCCACCCTGCCTTTCCCCATTATCTCTTTGTGCTTCCGCTGCAGCAAGGGATTCTGGGTAATGGCATGCAAATGAGCACTCACAGTGCGTCTCCTTTAGCTTCCTGTCCATTGTAACATGGATGGATCCCCTATAAGCATACGCCTGTTGTATTACACGGCTTTTTAAGCACAGCCTGTGGTTACAGAAGTGCAAAGCCAGTAACCCTACTCACAGACAGCCGTTCCCACCTCTTCGGTCTCAGTGTGCGGCTGGTTATACTGGCGTTGCAATGTGACGCTGGGAGTGGGTACCAGCAGACACAAAGCAACCTCAATAGTTTGAATGGAAAGACTCATTTCTCTAGCGTCCCGCGACAGCCGTTGTTACTAACTGTGCGACGTCTTTCGCCTTTCCTGATAACACGACGTCGTGTGAAGTGAAATAAAGTGAGAATTAATTCTGCCACCCTTGGCGTGAGAGAAAGAATTTAATTTTTTTTTTAAATGTAAAAATAGAGAATATAACCATTCCATCCGAACATGAAATTGTGTTTTATTTTCATCATAATTAGTTACGCTTTTATAAAACGCACGCGGTGATTTATACGCAATCAGTATTCATTTATTTTATTTGTATATTAGTGCTATTAATATTACAGACACTTTAAAATACAAAATAATACAGATATGTCACATACTAGTAGTGGCGAGAAAACCATTGGGAGTGAGGAATCTTACCCCGCAGAGCTTACACTCTAATATATACAGAGGGATACAGGTACAATACAGGGAGAGGAGGGACCATTGGGAGAAGGGAATCCTGCCCCGCAGAGCTTACACTCCTGAAAACCTTAACCCCTTACCCTAACTTTAACCTCTTACCCTAAAAACCTTAACCACTGTGACCGCAGCCTTCTCAGGGGTACCAAGAACTGGAGACGGGTTCAGTGAGTATCAAGGAATCTTTATTGCGAGTGCACAAGGAGATCACACTGAAGCCGCTTGCTAATGTGTAATCTGGGGTGAGGTAATACCAACCCAAGTATGTATATCCTTGGTTACAGAAAATAAGGCCCTATTACAATCTAACAACTCTACATATGCTTTATTTGAGCTTGGGTAGCATAAAACACCTCCCTCCCATTATAGTTGTTTTTACTAAAGTTAAGTTTCAATTTCTTTAGGAAGCACAGGATGTCCTGAAATAGTCTCAGAGCAAACCTTGCCCACTCATATATTCTGTCACACAGAAATGGTACAATAACAAAGTGCGTCAGGGTAAATTGTATCGCTATAATCCTGGGCGTTGAGTCACAGGCACAGCCTTGGAACTTCTATTGTCAGCGAAACTCATCCGTACCCACAAACACTTATCACACGTCCACATAAAACAGAAGAGACACAATGGATGACCAATAACCCGACCCTTTCTTCTGTATAGCCCTGCTGTCCATTATTCTTTCACACCTCTTATCCTAAAAACACAAAATTTAACCCCTTACCTAAAAACCTTAACCCCTTAGCCTAAAACCCGTAACCATAAAAACCAGAACCTTAACCCCCTTACCCTAAAAACCCTAACCTTAATTCCATTTGCTAACAACCCTAACACTAAACTGTTTACCCTAAAAACCCTAACCTTAACCATTTACCCCAAACCCCCTAAATGTTTCCCCTTACTCTTAAACCCTAAATGTAACCCCCTTACCCTAAAAACCCAAACCTTACCCCCATAACCCTAAAAGCGCCAAGCGTAACCCCCTACTTCAGGGGCGAAACGCCTGTGGCTAATGGCCCCTTCCCGCTGCGACGTGGCAGAAGGAATTAGGCTAAATGAGCAGCTTGGGGTTTTCTGGGAAGAGTCCATCCTCACTGTGACTTCTGTCCCCGAGTCACCGGGCGCATGCAGACGCACCGCTGCAGGGAGGAGCTGGGGTCCGCCGACACTGACAGGGAAACCCTTTATCTCCACACAGAAACCCTAACCCCAATACCGCAGGAGACCTGTAATCCATAGGGTGATATTAAAGGATTCTCTGGGAATAGGGGATTTTAAAACTGCCGGTACCTGGGCATAGCAGGGTAAGTATTTCTGCCAATCCTCTATTATATTAGTATTATTTGTTGCTATTTTAACGTGTACTTTTAAGTATTTATGCCCCGCAGAGCTGACACTTTAATATGCAGAGGGGCACAGATACAATACAGGGAGAGGCGGAACCATTGGGAGAAGGGAATCCTGCCCCGCAGAGCTTACACTCTAATATACAGAGGGACACAGATACAATACAGGGAGAGGAGGGACCATTGGGAGGGAATCCTGCCATTTCATCCACACCTAGAACGGATGCAGAGCACAGAACAGGACGCAGTGAGGATTATTTGCACGGCTTTCCCACGCACCCCATACACACAACACGGATGAGACAGACGGATGTAGCCAGGGTTATTTTCATGGCTGGTGCATTGTGGGAGATTCTGGGGTACCGCTGCCATTGAATCGAATGGAAACTCAGATATCCTGCGGCAGAACGTGATATCCTGAATTGGTAAGATGAAGCAGGCTGCATCCGTAATGTGTGTATTTGTATGTTATGCAAAGAGGAATCCCACACGTGCGAGGCGTCACATGTCTCAGACAGGTCTGCAACCCTGCCTTTCCCACCGATCTCTTTGCATGCAATGCTTCCACTGCAGCAAAGGATTCTGGGTAATGATATACAAATGAGAACCTTTTCCTTCTTATCTATTGTAACATGGATCCCCCCCCCCTCACCCTATAGGCTTATACCTGCCGCATTACAGCTTTTTCAGCACTGCCTGGGGTTACAGAAGTGTAGAGCCAGTAACCTCACAGGTCTCTTCCATTGTGTCCCCAACATCTTATCTTAACTAATCTCTTACCGTTGTGTCACCTTAAAACAAGGATTTGGGGGGGGGGGGGGATTTTTGCCCACGGGGAGGGGGGGCTGATTTTTCTTTGGGGTTCAAAAAACATAAGTGTGTTCAACAGAAGTGGAAACATTTTTTTTATTTTTGAAGTGAAACTTCCTTAGTGGCACCTCATTCGAACTGGGGCAAAAATGAATTGTGGAGACAGAAATGAAACGGATGTGACGTCAGTGCTGGCAGTTGAGGCCGGGCTGAGTTCTGGCTCAGCCCGACCCCAACACTGACATCACACCCGCTCCACAAATCAGATGCGGCGGCGGCGGCGATAGCCGCCGGCGCCGCTCCTAATGGCCCCCGCTCCCCCCACATGGCTGATAACATGCGGCGGCGGCGGCGGCGATAGCCGCCGGCGCCGCTCCTAACGCCGCCATTCCCCCCGCACATCCGCTGCCAAGCCGCGCATGCTCAGTAATGATGGGGACTGGAGGAAAGCCACGCATGCGCAGAAGCGGTTGGCAGCGGCGCCGTTCCCCGCCAGCTGCCACGGCTGTTGACATGTGTCCCCGTCTGCTGCTCGGGACAGCAGAGACCGCCCGACCGGGACAGCCCCCCACCCACCCTTTCCTTACCCGATGGGACCTCCCTCCCAGCCCACACATGGGCCCGCCTAACTTCCACTACCGCTGCCATGCCGCGCATGCGCAGAAGCGGCTGGCAGCGGCGCCATTCAGCTCTCCAGTGACGCGGGCGTTTGCGGGCCCCCCAGGAAGCGGTGGTACAAAAATTCGGGCGCAACCCGCGCGGACCCCCCCCCGGACCCCCCACACACTGATGGACCCCCCCGGACCCCCCACACACTGACGGACCCCCCCACACACTGACTGACCCCCCCACACACTGACTGACCCCCCCACACACTGACGGACCCCCCCACACACTGACTGACCCCCCCACACACTGACTGACCCCCCCACACACTGACTGACCCCCCCACACACTGACTGACCCCCCCACACACTGACTGACCCCCCCCAGACCCCCACACACACTGACTGACCCCCCCAGACCCCCACACACACTGACTGACCCCCCCAGACCCCCACACATACTGACTGACCACCCCAGACCCCCACACACACTGACTGACCCCCCCAGACCCCCACACACACTGACTGACCCCCCCAGACCCCCACACATACTGACTGACCACCCCAGACCCCCACACACACTGACTGACCCCCCCAGACCCCCACACATACTGACTGACCCCCCCACACACTGACAGACCCCCCCAGACCCCCACACACACTGACTGACCCCCCCAGACCCCCACACATACTGACTGACCACCCCAGACCCCCACACACACTGACTGACCCCCCCAGACCCCCACACATACTGACTGACCACCCCAGACCCCCACACAACACTGACTGACCCCCCAGAGACCCACACACACTGACTGACCCCCCCATACCCCCACACACACTGACTGACCCCCCCAGACCCCCACACACACTGACTGACCCCCCCAGGCCCCCAAACACACTGACTGACCACCCCAGACCCCCACACACACTGACTGAGCCCCCAGAGACCCACACACACTGACTGAACGCCCCAGACCCCCACACACACTGACTGACCCCCCCAGACCCCCACACACACTGACTGACCCCCCCAGACCCCCACACACACTGACTGACCCCCCCAGACCCCCACACACACTGACTGACCCCCCCAGACCCCCACACACACTGACTGAACCCCCCAGACCCCCACACACACTGACTGAACCCCCCAGACCCCCACACACACTGACTGACCCCCCCAGACCCCCACACACACTGACTGACCCCCCCAGACCCTCACACACTGACCCCCCCAGACCCCCACACACACTCACAGTCACACGCACACTCAGTCACACTCACACGCACACTCAGTCACACGTACACTCAGTCACACTCAGTCACACGCACACTCAGTCAGACGCACACTCAGTCACACTCAGTCAGACGCACACTCAGTCACACTCACAGTCAGACGCACACGCAGTCACACGCACACACATAGTCACACGCACAGTCAAACGCACACGCTCAGTCACGCGCACACTCTCAGTCACGCGCACACTCTCAGTCACGCGCACACTCTCAGTCACGCGCACACTCTCAGTCACGCGCACACTCTCAGTCACGCGCACACTCTCAGTCACGCGCACACTCAGTCACGCGCACACTCTCAGTCACACGCACACTCTCAGTCACACGCACACTCTCAGTCACACGCACACTCTCAGTCACACGCACACTGTCACACTCGGAATTCACACTGCCTGACCCCCCCAGACCCCCACACACACTGACCCCCCCAGACCCCCACACACTGACCCCCCCAGACCCCCACACACAGTCACACGCACACTCAGTCACACACACTCAGTCACACGCACACTCACAGTCACACGTACACTCACAGTCACACTCAGTCACACGCACACTCAGTCACACTCACAGTCAGACGCACACGCAGTCACACGCACAGTCACACGCACACGCTCAGTCACAAGCACACGCTCAGTCACACGCACACTCTCAGTCACACGCACACTCTCAGTCACACGCACACTCTCAGTCACACGCACACTCTCAGTCACACGCACACTCTCAGTCACACGCACACTCTCTGTCACACGCACACTCTCAGTCACACGCACACTCTCAGTCACACGCACACTCTCAGTCACACGCACACTCTCAGTCACACGCACACTCTCAGTCACACGCACACTCTCAGTCACACGCACACTCTCAGTCACACGCACACTCTCAGTCACACGCACACTCTCAGTCACACGCACACTCTCAGTCACACGCACACTCTCAGTCACACGCACACTCTCAGTCACACGCACACTCTCAGTCACACGCACACTCTCAGTCACACGCACACTCTCAGTCACACGCACACTCTCAGTCACACGCACACTCTCAGTCACACGCACACTCTCAGTCACACGCACACTCTCAGTCACACGCACACTCTCAGTCACACGCACACTCTCAGTCACACGCACACTCTCAGTCACACGCACACTCTCAGCCACACGCACACTCTCAGCCACACGCACACTCTCAGCCACACGCACACTCTCAGCCACACGCACACTCTCAGCCACACGCACACTCTCAGTCACACGCACACTCTCAGTCACACGCACACTGTCACACGCGGAATTCACACTTAGTGCAAATAGCTAATACAGGGGATGTGTGCCGAGCACGCGCATTCTAAGTCAAATTTATTTGCGTTTTGTCATTGAGATTGTATTTTGATTTTTAATTAAAACATCACCAACACCAACACAAATACAATTTCTGTGACAAAAGTCAAAGAAGTTTCACTTACTATGCGCGTGCACAGCACACACAGCTTTTTTTTTTATTTAACCCTGAAAACCTGAACAGCAGCAGGGAGAGGTCATGGCAGCAGCCATCTTTAATGTTCCCCCACCAAAAGACACAATGTCATGTCAAGATCTCTTCTACAAAAGAAACAGGAAGGCTGTACATTTAGTTTTTTTTTATTTCTTTATCCCGGAGCGGGAGGGAAAAGTGCTCGATAACGCAGGAGGGGAGAGATTCCCCTTCTCGGAAAGCTTTGTCCTGCCCGGCGGGAGCGGGAGACGCGAGTAGCGAGTAGCGAGTAGCCGTGTGATCGATATGATAGAAACGCACACGCGGCGGGAGATTGGATGGAAGTGTGCGGAGCGCAGGTCGGCGGGACGCGAGCGCCGTTATACTCGCAGCATGCGAGGGTTCTGCTGATCGGAGCTGGGGGTGCAGGGGGCGCCCAGCTCGAACCCGGCCGGTTCTGCCGCGCAACGGGCGGCTGTGTGAACACAACTCCGCAGCACAAACACAACGCCAAGGGTTCACCGGGCCGTGATCCGGAGCTGGGGGTGGATACGCGGGGCAACGGGAGGGGCTATATGGGGCAATAGGAGTTATTGGGCAATAGGAGGAGTTATAGGGAGGAGTTATAGGGAGGAGTTATAGGGAGGAGTTATAGGGAGGGGTTATATGGGGCAATATGAGTTATTGGGCAATAGGAGGAGTTATAGGGAGGGGTTATATGGGGCAATAGGAGGAGTTATAGGGAGGGGTTATATGGGGCAATAGGAGTTATTGGGCAATAGCAGGAGTTATAGGGAGGGGTTACATGGGGCAAGAGGAGGAGTTATAGGGAGGGGTTATATGGGGCAATAGGAGGAGTTATAGGGAGGGGTTATATGGGGCAATAGGAGGAGTTATAGGGAGGGGTTATATGGGGCAATAGGAGGAGTTATAGGGAGAGGTTATATGGGGCAATAGGAGGAGTTATAGGGAGGGGTTATATGGGGCAAGAGGAGGAGTTATAGGGAGGGGTTATATGGGGCAATAGCAGGAGTTACAGGGAGGGGTTATATGGGGCAATAGCAGGAGTTACAGGGAGGGATTATATTTAAACATAACAGGTCTGAAGGTTGCTAACAGTCTGTGTCAAAAGCAGGACACACTTCATTAACAAATATGTTGCTTGTGACTACGCTGTAATAGGAAATGCATGGATCTTATGCTGCGGATCAGAATAAATACCCCAGGAGCTTGGTACACGGCTCCCTATGTTCCCCTAAAGACAAAGATTCAGGGGGACCGTGAAGCCTGTGCCGCCCCCCCCCCCCCCCACGTTACGAATCCAGTCGGCATATGGGGCCGTCGTAAACCATCTGCAAGTTCACTTTGTGCCCCACCAGCTCCCGGATGTTATTAATTCCGTATTTGATCATGGTCGGCCTTGAGAAAAGGGGAAAAAAATAATAATATATATAGATTATTATTACTTTAGGATAAGCGTCACTGATAAGTCTCTTTGACGTCGGCATGAAAAACAGCACTGTGCTGCCTGCTTGCACGAGCGTCGCCAGGGGCAGAAGCACTCTAACAACTGCCCCTGCTTGGCAACCCCCGGGGCTTAAGTAACCACTTCAGTCCTGGGCCCCTGGGAAAGTGCGTGGCCATAAAATGTGGACACACTACAACAGGCTTTGGGCCTACCAATTTAAGGCTGGATAATCTGCTATAACCCTTTGAGTGCCGGACGGGTCATAATGCCTTTGTGCCACCGCCTTGCCCTTATTAAGGGTCACATGAAACCCACCCCCACCCCCCCCCCAGTCTTCACCAGTGACCGCGGTGGCCATTTTGGAAGAAACAAAAGAGGCGTCCTCCATTTTCTCTCTGGTTAGATAGCAATCCAACTCCTCCCCCCCTCCCCCGTGACGTAGTAACCGCGGCCCAGAGCGATCCAACCTTAGGCTCACCTTTCCAGAGACAGCCCCCACGCGATGACGGACACGTCTTCCGGCAAACCCATAGGCAACAGCAGTTCCGGCCGGAAAACACCGGAATTGCCGACCTCCACCCACTTCTTCAAACCTGAGACACACCGGGGGGGTGAGGGGAGGGGGGAGGGGGTGAGGGGGAGAGGGGGAGAGAAACACTTAATATTATGGAGAGACCCTTCATGGGAAATCAGTAAGACCAGAACTTCGTTTAAATTGTAGTGCCTGCTACTGATTCTCTCCCTGTAGTGTACCTGTGTCCCTCTGTATATTAGAGTGTAAGCTCTGCGGGGCAGGATTCCCTTCTTCCAATGGTTCCTCCTCTCCCTGTATTGTATCTGTGTCCCTCTGTATATGAGAGTGTAAGCTCTGCGGGGCAGGATTCCCTTCTCCAATGGTCCCTCCTCTCCCTGTATTGTATCTGTGTCCCTCTGTATATGAGAGTGTAAGCTCTGCGGGGCAGGATTCCCTTCTCCCAATGGTTCCCCCTCTCCCTGTATTGTATCTGTGTCCCTCTGTATATGAGAGTGTAAGCTCTGCGGGGCAGGATTCCCTTCTCCAATGGTCCCTCCTCTCCCTGTATTGTATCTGTGTCCCTCTGTATATGAGAGTGTAAGCTCTGCGGGGCAGGATTCCCTTCTCCAATGGTCCCTCCTCTCCCTGTATTGTATCTGTGTCCCTCTGTATATTAGAGTGTAAGCTCTGCGGGGCAGGGTTCCCTTCTCCCAATGGTTCCTCCTCTCCCTGTATTGTATCTGTGTCCCTCTGTATATGAGAGTGTAAGCTCTGCGGGGCAGGATTCCCTTCTCCAATGGTCCCTCCTCTCTCTGTATTGTATCTGTGTCCCTCTGTATATTAGAGTGTAAGCTCTGTGGGGCAGGATCCCCTCCTCCCAATGGTCCCTCCTCTCCCTGTATTGTATCTGTGTCCCTCTGTATATTAGAGTGTAAGCTCTGCGGGGCAGGATTCCCCTCTCCCAATTGTTCCTCCTCTCCCTGTATTGTATCTGTGCCCCTCTGTATATTAGAGTGTAAGCTCTGCGGGGCAGGATTCCCTTCTCCCAATGGTCCCTCCTCTCCCTGTATTGTATCTGTGTCCCTCTGTATATTAGAGTGTAAGCTCTGCGGGGCAGGATTCCCTTCTCCCAATGGTTCCCCCTCTCCCTGTATTGTATCTGTGTCCCTCTGTATATTAGAGTGTAAGCTCTGCGGGGCAGGATTCCCTTCTCCAATGGTCCCTCCTCTCCCTGTATTGTATCTGTGTCACTCTGTATATTAGAGTGTAAGCTCTGCGGGGCAGGATTCCCTTCTCCCAATGGTTCCCTCTCCCTGTAGTGTATCTGTGTCCCTCTGTATATTAGAGTGTAAGCTCTGCGGGGCAGGATTCCCTTCTCCCAATGGTTCCCCCTCTCCCTGTATTGTATCTGTGTCCCTCTGTATATTAGAGTGTAAGCTCTGCGGGGCAGGATTCCCCTCTCCCAATGGTTCCTCCTCTCCCTGTATTGTATCTGTATCCCTCTGTATATTAGAGTGTAAGCTCTGCGGGGCAGGATTCCCCTCTCCCAATGGTTCCTCCTCTCCCTGTATTGTATCTGTATCCCTCTGTATATTAGAGTGTAAGCTCTGCGGGGCAGGATCCCCTCCTCCCAATGCTTCCTCCCCTGTGTGTATTCCTCTGTAGATTAGAGCGTCAGCTCTGCAGATCAGGACTCCTCACCTTCGTGGTAGCTAAACACTTCCATACTGGGCTCCGTGTAGGGGTTGTAAGCCGGTTTGAAACGCAATTTCGTGATTCCTACAACAAAAAGAGAACGATCATTATCTTTACATTTCGATACCAAAAGACTCAAACATTACACTGGGCAATTTGCACTCACAGCCCTCCCCCCAACCCCCCCCCCTCACAGCCTCCCCCCCACGCCCCCCTCACAGCCTCCCCCCCTGCCTGCTCACCTCACGGCTCGCGCCCCCCCTCCCCCCCACTCGGCTCAGGCGTCATATGACATTGCGGGGTCACGAGACGTCACGTGACCCAGTTGACGCCGGTTACCACGACAACGCACCGCCGAACACCAGCTAGGAGAAGCTGCAGAGGCCTCCCGCTGTCCCCCCCCCCCCCCCCCGGCATTTAATTTAAGTGCCTTGGGGGCGAGCGCAGCCCCCCCCCCCCCCTGTAAATTCTCCGCCACACACTTTGCGCACCCCTGGTGTACGTGAAGAGGGGACGATACAACCCCAAACCCAGCTCGCTGCTCCCGGGAGCCCGTGTCGCTGTATTGCATTAGGGTACGAGTGGGCAACTCCAGTCCTCAAGGGCCAACAACAGGTTAGAAGGATATCCCTGCTTCAGCACAGCAGTCGAAAACTGAGCCACCTGTGCTGAAGCAGGGACAGCCTGAATACCTGACTTGCTGATGGCCCATTGAGGACTGTAGTTGGCCAGCCTTTGACTGAGCCACTGATGGATATCCCTGCTTCAGCACAGGTGGCTCATTGTAACCTGACCTGTCGGAGGCCCGATAATTCTTGTGTAGTTCTTGTGTGTTATCTTGTGTCGGCGGTTGCATGGCACACCCCCGGATCTCTCACAACATTTGGCTGCCCCGATTCCCCCTGCGTGCAAACATGGCGGTGGGAAGCCGCCAGGCGTGCGTCCAGATGCCGACACCCACCCCTCTCCCCTGATTGGTCAGACAGAGCCTGCCATTTTCTGCAGACGCACGACGAGGGGTTCGGTCCGGCCAGGCTTCCTTTATACAAGCAATCCCACCCGGTTTTAATTGTTTCTTATTATTATTTTATTACACCGGGTTGAAGCAGGGGGTCTCCGGAGCTGAACCCCATTACTTTCATTTCTGGGGACCCCCCCCCAGCCTCCCACGAGAACCCTGGACTGGCTACCGACACCCACTACGAAGGCAAGTAAAAAAAAAAAGGAAAAATAATTTGAACAGCCAGCTTTTATTGTCTCTTTACGGCCGGAGACCTGGCCCCGCTGGGAGGCGGGGACCCCGATAACCCCTTAGAAGCGGGGTGCCCGCGGTTTGGTTGCAGGCCAGACGGTGGCAACGTGAACAGACCAATGAGCGACACCGGGTCATTACATCGGGGACCAATCCGAACTGGGATGTGTGGCTAGGCCCGGTACTGAGGGGGCGGTGAGAGGGAGAGGTATACAGAGGGGGCGGTGAGAGGGAGAGAGAGAGGTATACAGAGGGGGAGAGATATACTGAGGGGGGGGGGGGGGGTGAGAGGGAGAGATATACTGAGGGGGGGATGAGAGAGAGAGATATACTGAGGGGGGGATGAGAGGGAGAGATATACTGAGGGGGGGATGAGAGAGAGAGAGATATACTGAGGGGGGGATGAGAGGGAAAGATATACTGAGGGGGGGATGAGAGGGAGAGATACTGAGGGGGGGATGAGAGGGAGAGATATACTGAGGGGGGGATGAGAGAGAGAGAGATATACTGAGGGGGGGATGAGAGGGAGAGATATACTGAGGGGGGGGATGAGAGGGAGAGATATTCTGAGGGGCGCCAGGGGAACATACCAAGCTTGTTGAAGAACTCCTTTAAAACGCCCATGAGGTCTCCCAGAGTTAATCCGTAATCTGCCACCACTCCCTCAATCTGGTGAAACTCGGCTAAGTGAGTGGCGTCCAGAGTCTCGTTCCGGAACACGCGGTCAATGGAGAAATACTTCACAGGGGTGAACTCCTGCAGGGGAGAGAGAGGCGTGTGTGAGAGAGAGAAAGAGGGAGAAAGAGGGAGAGAGAAATGTGTGTGAGAGAGAGAAATGTGTGTGAGAGAGAGAGGGAGACGTGTGTGAGAGAGAGAGAGAGAGACGTGTGTGAGAGAGAGAAATAGGGAGAAAGAGGGAGAGAGAAATGTGTGTGTGTGAGAGAGAGAGAGACGTGTGTGTGTATGAGAGAGGGAGATGTGTGTGTGTGTGTGTGTGAGTGAGAGAGAGGGAGACGTGTGTGTGTGTGTATGTGTGAGACGTGTGTGTGTGTGTGTGTGTGAGACGCGCGCGTGTGTGTGTGTGTGAGATGGAGACGTGTGTGTGAGAGAGATGGAGACGTGTGTGTGAGAGAGAGGGAGACGTGTGGAGAGAGACAGAGAGAAAGAGAGAGAAAGAGAGAGATAGAGAGAGGGAGGGAGACGTGTGTGTGAGAGAGACACAGAGAGAGAGAGAGAGAGAGAGAGAGAGAGAGAGAGAGAGAGAGAGAGAGAGGGAGGAGAGAGAGACGTGTGTGTGTATGAGAGAGGGAGATGTGTGTGTGTGTGTGAGTGAGAGACAGGGAGACGTGTGAGGCGTGTGTGTGTGTGTGAGATGGAGACGTGTGTGTGAGAGAGAGGGAGACGTGTGTGAGAGAGACACAGAGAGAGAGAGAGAGAGAGAGGGAGGCGTGTGTGAGAGAGAGAGGGACGTGTGTGAGAGAGAGGGACGTATGTGAGAGAGAGACACACACACAGAGAGAGAGAGAAGGAAAGACGTCAAATCTGGCCTATTTTAAAACCTCGGCCCATCGGAATGGGAAATAATAAAACGTGGCTCAGACAGACGCTATTACTCTGCAGAACTAGCGTTCGGGACACGGATTTACCCAACCTCACCGCACGCAGAGGTTTTATATTACACAGGTCAAAGGTCAGTGAACATGGCTGCTCCGGGCAGTGTTTACCTGCTGAGCGAGTTTGTACAGCATCCGGGCGCTGACCGCCGTGGTGTGAGTCCGGAGCAGGTTCTTCTGGGCGTCGAGGATACTCCAAGCGTATTTGTAACTGCAGAGGAAGGAGCAGGACTGTAATGGTGTGGTGAGCCTGTCCCAACAGGGACGGTGACGCAGACAGGAGGGAGCTATGGGGCACGGAGTCTGTCCCTCCCCCGCAGGGTGACACAGTGACACAGACAGGAGGGAGCTATGGGGCATGGAGTCTGTCCCTCCCCCCGCAGGGTGACACAGACAGGAGGGAGCTATGGGACATGGAGTCTGTCCCTCCCCCCACAGGGTGACACAGTGACACAGACAGGAGGGAGCTATGGGACATGGAGTCTGTCCCTCCCCCCGCAGGGTGACACAGTGACACAGACAGGAGGGAGCTATGGGACATGGAGTCTGTCCCTGCCCCCGCAGGGTGACACAGTGACACAGACAGGAGGGAGCTATGGGACATGGAGTCTGCACCTCTCACTTACCCCTGCGAGCCATATCCCCCCTCCGAATGAACCTTCTTCACCCGCTCAAGATAATCCATAGGAAATTGTGTTGCGTCCGCGGGATCTTAAAGTGAACATCAGACTGATGTTATTCATGGTGAAACCCCCATACATCTTATGTACAGATCTACAACCAGGGCACACGCGAGAACACAGGGAGCTAGGGATGTATCCCAAAGCAAACATTGCAAGGACAACATTTATTGTACACAGAGTGTTATATACACAGGCAAAATACAGGGCAAGCGAGAAGAAACCACCAAGCTTCACCGTGCGTCCTTCCAGAAGAAGTGGCAAGAACGTCCATGAAGAATGGGACGGCTCCCGGGGAAGAGGGAATTACAGCCGAGATCCTGAGAGAAGCCGGGGAAGAAGTAGAGAAAATCCCGGCAAATCTCTCCACGTGCGGCCTGAAGAACAGGAAAATGCCAGAGCCGTGGTGTAATGGCAGAGGTATCCTCATCCACAAGGAAGGAGGCACAGACGTCCTCAGGAACTACAGACCCAGCAGCCCACTTCCAATCACTTACAAGGGTTTTATGAAGATACTGCACTCGCTAGTCAGCCGGCAACAGACCCCGGACTTCGCCAAGCCTGGAGAACGTGCCGGATTTCCCAGGGGATACAACACAATGGGCCACATCCAAAGTGATTTCCCCAAGAAATGAATAGGATATACCACCCGGCTTAGGATTCGTAGATTAGGAAAAGTATTTGATTCTGTCTACCCCTCAGCGGGCCTAGAAGCATTAAGACAAAGTGTTGCAGAAGCGAATGTTGATATTATGAGGAACATTTATGAGAATCCCACATCAACCGTTAGATTACATGAACATACAAGCAAGATGAGGATCAGCGAGGGAGCGCGGCCGGGAGGCACCGCGTCACCAGGATCAGCGAGGGAGCGCGGCCGGGAGGCACCGCGTCACCAGGATCAGCGAGGGAGTGCGGCCGGGAGACACCGCGTCGCCAGGATCAGCGAGGGAGTGCGGCTGGGAGACACCGCGTCGCCAGGATCAGCGAGGGAGCGCAGCAGGGAGACACCGCGTCACCAGGATCAGCGAGGGAGCGCGGCCGGGAGACACCGCGTCGCCAGGATCAGCGAGGGAGTGCGGCCGGGAGATACCGTGTCACCAGGATCAGCGAGGGAGCGCGGCCGGGAGACACCGCGTCACCAGGATCAGCGTGGGAGTGCAGCCGGGAGACACCGCGTCACTAGGATCAGCGAGGGAGTGCGTCCGGGAGACACCGCGTCACCAGGATCAGCGAGGGAGTGCGGCCGGGAGACACCGCGTCGCCAGGATCAGTGAGGGAGTGCGACCGGGAGACACCGCGTCGCCAGGATCAGCGAGGGAGTGCGGCCGGGAGACACAGCGTCACCAGGATTAGCGAGGGAGTGCGGCCGGGAGACACCGCGTCGCCAGGATCAGCGAGGGAGTGTGGCCGGGAGACACAGCGTCACCAGGATTAGCGAGGGAGTGCGGCCGGGAGACACCGCGTCACCAGGATCAGCGAGGGAGTGTGGCCGGGAGACACAGCGTCACCAGGATCAGCGAGGGAGTGCGGCCGGGAGACACCGTGTCACCAGGATCAGCGAGGGAGTGTGGCCGGGAGACACAGCGTCACCAGGATCAGCGAGGGAGCGCGGCCGAGAGACACCGCGTCGCCAGGATCAGCGAGGGAGTGCGTCCGGGAGACACTGCCTCACCAGGATCAGCGAGGGAGCGCGCCGGGAGACACCGCGTCACCAGGATCAGCGAGGGAGTGCGGCCGGGAGACACCGCGTCGCCAGGATCAGCGAGGGAGTGCGTCCGGGAGACACTGCCTCACCAGGATCAGCGAGGGAGCGCGCCGGGAGACACCGCGTCACCAGGATCAGCGAGGGAGTGCGGCCGGGAGACACCGCATCACCAGGATCAGCGAGGGAGTGCGGCCGGGAGACACCGTGTCACCAGGATCAGCGAGGGAGTGCGGCCGGGAGACACCGTGTCACCAGGATCAGCGAGGGAGTGCGGCCGGGAGACACCGTGTCACCAGGATCAGCGAGGGAGTGCGGCCGGGAGACACCGTGTCACCAGGATCAGCGAGGGAGTGGGAGACACAGCGTCCCCAAAGCTTCTCAATGCAACACCAGAAGAATTGTTCAAGACATTAGATTGGGAAGAAAAGACTTCAAGATCAACGGTGAATATTTGAGTCCCCCTACAATTTGCAGAGGACATTGTTATCTTTACCACAAGCCCAGGAGACCTCCAGCAACAAATCGGAGAACTCGCCGAAGCAAAGTGAGGAAGTGGCCTCCATACGAGTCTCAGCAAAGGGATGTTCAACACGTGTCCCGTCTGCAAAGACTGAAACTAATGGAATAGAACTAGAAGTTGAAGACTATGTCTACCTTGGCCGGCGAGTAACAAAGGACGGGAACATTTGGAATTAAATCAACAGGAGAATGAAGATGGGACGGACGTGCGTTTGTAAGAAACAAGACAATCTTACCAGGGAACCTCCCACTGCGCCTCAAGAGGAAAGTGTGTGACCCGTGTACCCTGCCCGCGCTCACGTATGGGTGTGACTCGTGTCTCCTGCCCACGCCCATGTATGGATGTGACCCGTGTCTCCTGTCCGCGCTCACGTATGGGTGTGACTCGTGTCTCCTGTCCGCGCTCGCGTATGGTTGTGACATTTGGACCCTAAATGTGAAGATAATTCAGAAGGTTCAGACAACGTAAAGAAGTATGGAGAGATGCATGCTGGGTATTACCCTGAGAAACGGGAAATAGAATGGATGGGTTCGAAACCAAACAAAAGTCTGCGACATCATCACAAGTGGGAAAAAATTAAAATGGCGCAGGGTCCAGCATATCGCAAGAAGAAATGACCATTGTTGGAAAAAGATGGAACTCAACTGGATTCCAAGAGAGATGAAAAGACCAAGAGTAAGATGGGAGGATGAGATGGGAGCGTGTGTGGGAGCGACGTGGAGAAGAGAGGCTGTAACCGCAGGACCTGGGAGATCACTGGGGAGGCTTCATCCAGCAGTGGGGAGACACGGGCTGGAGAGGATGGGGTGAGGGAATGTGTGGGAGCGACGTGGAGAAGAGAGGCTGTAACCGCAGGACCTGGGAGATCACTGGGGAAGCTTCATCCAGCAGTGGGGAGACACGGGCTGGAGAGGATGGGATGAGGGAATGTGCGGGAGCGACGTGGAGAAGAGAGGCTGTAACCGCAGGACCTGGGAGATCACTGGGGAGGCTTCATCCAGCAGTGGGGAGACACGGGCTGGAGAGGATGGGATGAGGGAATGTGTGGGAGCGACGTGGAGAAGAGAGACTGTAACCGCAGGACCTGGGAGATCACTGGGGAGGCTTCATCCAGCAGTGGGGAGACACAGGCTGGAGAGGATGGGATGAGGGAATGTGCGGGAGCGACGTGGAGAAGAGAGGCTGTAACCGCAGGACCTGGGAGATCACTGGGGAGGCTTCATCCAGCAGTGGGGAGACACGGGCTGGAGAGGATGGGATGAGGGAATGTGTGGGAGCGACGTGGAGAAGAGAGACTGTAACCGCAGGACCTGGGGGATCACTGGGGAGGCTTCATCCAGCAGTGGGGAGACACGGGCTGGAGAGGATGGGATGAGGGAATGTGTGGGAGCGACGTGGAGAAGAGAGACTGTAACCGCAGGACCTGGGAGATCACTGGGGAGGCTTCATCCAGCAGTGGGGAGACACAGGCTGGAGAGGATGGGATGAGGGAATGTGCGGGAGCGACGTGGAGAAGAGAGGCTGTAACCGCAGGACCTGGGAGATCACTGGGGAGGCTTCATCCAGCAGTGGGGAGACACGGGCTGGAGAGGATGGGATGAGGGAATGTGTGGGAGCGACGTGGAGAAGAGAGGCTGTAACCGCAGGACCTGGGAGATCACTGGGGAGGCTTCATCCAGCAGTGGGGAGACACGGGCTGGAGAGGATGGGATGAGGGAATGTGTGGGAGCGACGTGGAGAAGAGAGGCTATAACCGCAGGACCTGGGAGATCACTGGGGAGGCTTCATCCAGCAGTGGGGAGACACGGGCTGGAGAGGATGGGATGAGGGAATGTGTGGGAGCGACGTGGAGAAGAGAGACTGTAACCGCAGGACCTGGGGGATCACTGGGGAGGCTTCATCCAGCAGTGGGGAGACACGGGCTGGAGAGGATGGGATGAGGGAATGTGTGGGAGCGACGTGGAGAAGAGAGACTGTAACCGCAGGACCTGGGAGATCACTGGGGAGGCTTCATCCAGCAGTGGGGAGACACAGGCTGGAGAGGATGGGATGAGGGAATGTGCGGGAGCGACGTGGAGAAGAGAGGCTGTAACCGCAGGACCTGGGAGATCACTGGGGAGGCTTCATCCAGCAGTGGGGAGACACAGGCTGGAGAGGATGGGATGAGGGAATGTGTGGGAGCGACGTGGAGAAGAGAGGCTGTAACCGCAGGACCTGGGAGATCACTGGGGAGGCTTCATCCAGCAGTGGGGAGACACGGGCTGGAGAGGATGGGGTGAGGGAATGTGTGGGAGCGACGTGGAGAAGAGAGGCTATAACCGCAGGACCTGGGAGATCATTGGGGAGGCTTCATCCAGCAGTGGGGAGACACGGGTTGATGATAATACACACACACACACACAGAGAGGTAAGCGACTGACCCAGTATGAAGAACGTGTCATGTTGATCTCTCGCCGGGTGCTGCTGAGGCTGGAAAAGGGCGTCGAAGTTCCAGAACGAGCTCTCGACGAAATTATTCGTGGGCATTTCTGTGAAGCTGGGACATGGGAGGGAAAGGACTAATTAGTCGGCCGCTCGTTAACCAAAGCGGTCGTTAGTCACACGGGAAGCAGCGACTGATGGAAGTCTGTGTTCCCAACAAGAAGAGGACAATAGTTTCATCTCTCACAGGATACAATGACTAAGAGGGACGGAAGCTCAGTAACGGAGACCATTTGAACGGAGAAGTGGACCGGGATTACATTTTGAACTGTTCCAAGAAATATTGGTCTGTTCCTCCTCTCCCCCCCCCCCCCCCCCCATAGAGGAGGACGGTGGAGAGAGAGGATGGGAAAGAAGGGGGGGGGTGGAGTGAGAAGGAGAAAGGGGTGGGGGTGGAGAGAGAAGTGGGAAGGGGTGGAGAAAGAAGGAGAAAGGGGTGGTGGTGGAGAGAGAAGGGGAAAGGGGTGGTGGTGGAGAGAGAAGGGGAAAGGGGTGGGGGTGGAGAGAGAAGGGGAAAGGGGTGGGGGTGGAGAGAGAAGGAGAAAAGGGTGGTGGTGGAGAGAGAGAAGGGGGAATGGTGGGTATGGAGAAGAAAGGAGGGGAAAGAAGGGGGGGGTGGAGAGAGAAGGGGGAAGGGATGGGGGTGGAGAGAGAAGGGGGAAGGGATGGGGGTGGGGAGAGAAGGGGGATGGGGGTGGAGAGAGAAGGGGGAAGGGGTGGGGGTGGAGAGAGAAGGGGGAAGGGGTGGGGGTGGAGAGAGAAGGGGGAAGGGGTGGGGGTGGAGAGAGAAGGGGGAAGGGGTGGGGGTGGAGAGAGAAGGGGGAAGGGGTGGGGTTGGAGAAAGAAGGGGGAAGGGGTGGGGGTGGAGAGAGAAGGGGGAAGGGGTGGGGGTGGAGAGAGAAGGGGGAAGGGGTGGGGGTGGAGAGAGAAGGGGGAAGGGGTGGGGGTGGAGAGAGAAGGGGAAATGGGGTGAGGGTGGAGAGAGAAGGGGGAAGGGGTGGGGTGGAGAGAGAAGGGGGAAGGGGTGGGGTGGAGAGAGAAGGGGGAAGGGGTGGGGGTGGAGAGAGAAGGGGGAAGGGGTGGGGGTGGAGAGAGAAGGGGGAAGGGGTGGGGGTGGAGAGAAGGGGGAAGGGGTGGGGGTGGAGAGAAGGGGAAATGGGTGGGGGTGGAGAGAGAAGGGGTGGGGGTGGAGAGTGAAGGGGAAATGGGTGGGGGTGGAGAGAGAAGGGGAAAAGGGTGGGGGAGGAGAGAGAAGGGGTGGGGGTGAAGAGAGAAGGGGAAAGGGGTGGGGGTGGAGAGAGAAGGGGTGGGGGTGGAGAGAGAAGGGGTGGGGGTGGAGAGAGAAGGGGAAATGGGTGGGGGTGGAGAGAGAAGGGGAAATGGGTGGGGGTGGAGAGAGAAGGGGAAAAGGGTGGGGGTGGAGAGAGAAGGGGTGGGGGTGGAGAGAGAAGGGGTGGGGGTGAAGAGAGAAGGGGAAAAGGGTGGGGGTGGAGAGAGAAGGGGGAAGGGGTGGGGGTGGAGAGCAGGGGAAAGGGGTGGTGGTGGCGAGAGAAGGAGAAAGGGGTGGGGGTGGAGAGAGAAGGGGTGGGGGTGGAGAGAGAAAGAGAAAGGGGGGGCTTGGATTCGGGGGGTAGCTGCGTTACTCACCCCATCTCCAGGAAGATCTGGCGGAATTGCGTGCGCACTTTCATCAGCGGGTGCAGGTGCCCCGACTCCGGCATCACGCCCAGCGCGTTAAAATTATACGCTTTAAACTTCTTATCTCGCCAGGAACCGCTGAGGAGGAGGAGGGAGGGAGGAGGGAGAGAGGAGGGAGAGAGGAGAGAGGGAGGGAGAGAGGAGGGAGGGAGGGAGAGAGGAGGGAGGGAGAAGGGAGAGAGGAGGGAGAGAGGAGAGAGAGAGGAGGGAGAGAGGAGGGAGGGAGGAGGGGGAGAGGAGGGTGAGAGGAGGGAGGAGAAAGGGAGACGGACAGAGACAGAGAAGGTGTACGGCAGCAGAGGAAGGAGGAAAAATGAGGAGAGAAAGGAATTAGCTATATGAACATAATATAGGCATGGGGTCTGTCCCTCCCCCCGCAGGGTGACACAGACAGGAGGGAGCTATGGGACATGGAGTCTGTCCCTCCCCCCGCAGGGTGACACGGTGACACAGACAGGAGGGAGCTATGGGACATGGAGTCTGTCCCTCCCCCCGCAGGGTGACACAGACAGGAGGGAGCTATGGGACATGGAGCCTGTCCCTCCCCCCGCAGGGTGACACAGTGACACAGACAGGAGGTAGCTATGGGACATGGAGTCTGTCCCTCCCCCCGCAGGGTGACACAGTGACACAGACAGGAGGGAGCTATGGGACATGGAGTCTGTCCCTCCCACCGCAGGGTGACACAGGGACACAGACAGGAGGGAGCTATAGGACACGGAGTCTGTCCCTCCCCCCGCAGGGTGACACAGACAGGAGGGAGCTATGGGACATGGAGTCTGTCCCTCCCCCCGCAGGGTGACACAGTGACACAGACAGGAGGGAGCTATGGGACATGGAGTCTGTCCCTCCCCCCGCAGGGTGACACAGTGACACAGACAGGAGGGAGCTATGGGACACGGAGTCTGTCCCTCCCCCCGCAGGGTGACACAGTGACACAGACAGGAGGGAGCTATGGGACATGGAGTCTGTCCCTCCCCCCGCAGGGTGACACAGTGACACAGACAGGAGGGAGCTATGGGACATGGAGTCTGTCCCTCCCCCCGCAGGGTGACACAGTGACACAGACAGGAGGGAGCTATGGGACATGGAGTCTGTCCCTCCCACCGCAGGGTGACACAGGGACACAGACAGGAGGGAGCTATAGGACATGGAGTCTGTCCCTCCCCCCGCAGGGTGACACAGACAGGAGGGAGCTATGGGACATGGAGTCTGTCCCTCCCCCCGCAGGGTGACACAGTGACACAGACAGGAGGGAGCTATGGGACATGGAGTCTGTCCCTCCCCCCGCAGGGTGACACAGTGACACAGACAGGAGGGAGCTATGGGACATGGAGTCTGTCCCTCCCCCCGCAGGGTGACACAGTGACACAGACAGGAGGGAGCTATGGGACATGGAGTCTGTCCCTTCCCCCGCAGGGTGACACATGACATACCCCCTCCATATACCTGGCGATCATCTCTGGCGTTAGGTCCGTCTCTTGCTTGGCGATGCTGGTGCTGAATCCGCTCCCCTTCGTCACCCAGTACGTTTTAACCGTCCTAAAACCCACACACAAGATCCCACTTAATATCAGCACGACATCCGGCGGACCACGGACACTCGCTCCCTAAGGAGGTCCCCCCATTACACTGCATGTCCCCCATACTCCGTGCCGACCAGAAGCGGCAGATTCATTCAGCGCACAGATCAGCGCACAACTCCCATTGACGCGATGCGCCCGATGGACCTTCTCATATGTAGCTTATGGAGGAGAGCAACACCACCCTCTAGTGTACGAACTGGGGAATTGCACGTCTACTGTGTTATTTCCCCCATACAATATATGAACTTTCGAGAGAGACCTCCCCCGGTCACCGAGAGAGACCTCCCCCGGTCACCGAGAGAGACCTCCCCCGGTCACCGAGAGAGACCTCCCCCGGTCACCGAGAGAGACCTCCCCCGGTCACCGAGAGAGACCTCCCCCGGTCACCGAGAGAGAGACCTCCCCCGGTCACCGAGAGAGAGACCTCCCCCAGTCACCGAGACAGAGACCTCCCCCAGTCACCGAGACAGAGACCTCCCCAGGTCACCGAGAGAGAGACCTCCCCCAGTCACCGAGAGAGAGACCTCCCCCAGTCACCGAGAGAGAGACCTCCCCCAGTCACCGAGAGAGAACTCCCCCAGTCACCGAGAGAGACCGCCCCCAGTCACCGAGAGAGACCTCCCCCAGTCACCGAGAGAGACCTCCCCCAGTCACCGAGAGAGACCTCCCCCAGTCACCGAGAGAGACCTCCCCCAGACATCGAGAGAGACCTCCCCCAGTCACCGAGAGAGACCTCCCCCAGTCACCGAGAGACCTCCCCCAGTCACCGAGAGAGAGACCTCCCCCAGTCACCGAGAGACCTCCCCCAGTCACCGAGAGACCTCCCCCAGTCACCGAGAGAGACCTCCCCCAGTCACCGAGAGAGACCTCCCCCAGTCACCGAGAGAGACCTCCCACAGTCACCGAGAGAGACCTCCCACAGTCACCGAGAGAGACCTCCCCCAGTCACCGAGAGAGACCTCCCACAGTCACCGAGATTGACCTCCCCCAGTCACCGAGAGAGACCTCCCCCAGTCACCGAGAGAGATATATTATTTCCATACAGCGTTCCCCCTCTCTTCTCTGCCAGTGTCCAGCCCGATTCTTAGGCCTCGGGCATGGTCGGCGCTTAGGCGCTGACCCGCGCTGCTGCTCGGCAGTGAGCCCCTGCAGCAGCAATGAGAGCGGCTTTAGCAGGGGGCTCGCGCACGCTTACGCAGGCGTTGCGGAAGCGTGGGTTTTAAGAAAATGTTAAGTGTTGGCGCTCACGGGAGCGCAGGGCCAGTCACGTGAGCGGATCGCCCAATGAGGGCGAACCTGCTCCGTGACGTCACAGGCCCCCCCGCCGACACGCCCCCGGACGGCACGCGGTCCAAGGCCAGGGAAAGCACCCGCTTTCCCTCAGCGCGCCTCCGCCCGCCTTTATTTTAAGTTGAATTATTTAGTATGGTTTAATTACAAATATTAGGGGGTTTTTTGCTCGGGGTTTTGGTACATTGCAACGTTCAGCCTCGTAGGGATGAAGGGACACCTCTGGGGTGACGCAAGTTGGCGTCTCCCACTTCATAGGCCAGTGGCTGTAGGACTCACACTTCGTTGAGAAGTTTCCTCTTCTTCAGCTCGCCCCGCTCTTTCTCGCTGATCTGATCGGCCTTTTCCTGCAGGATCAGCGAGAGTTTCTCCTTCACTGCGTCTACTACGGACGCCACCTGCGTGAGGGAGAGAGGGGAGAGCGTGAGGGAGAGAGAGGGTGAGGGGGAGAGAGGGGAGAGAGAGTGAGGGAGAGAGAGGGGAGAGAGAGTGAGGGAGAGAGAGGGGAGAGAGGGTGAGGGAGAGAGAGGGTGAGGGAGAGAGAGGAGAGAGAGGGGAGAGAGGGTGAGGGAGAGAGGGTGAGGGAGAGAGGGTGAGGGAGAGAGGGTGAGGGAGAGAGGGTGAGGGAGAGAGCGGGTGAGGGAGAGAGGGTGAGGGAGAGAGCGGGTGAGGGAGAGAGCGGGGAGAGAGCGTGAGGGAGAGAGAGGGGAGAGAGGGTGAGGGAGAGAGAGGGGAGAGAGGGTGAGGGAGAGAGAGGAGAGAGAGGGGAGAGAGGGTGAGGGAGAGAGGGTGAGGGAGAGAGGGTGAGGGAGAGAGGGTGAGGGAGAGAGCGGGTGAGGGAGAGAGCGGGTGAGGGAGAGAGCGGGTGAGGGAGAGAGCGGGTGAGGGAGAGAGCGGGGAGAGAGCGGGTGAGGGAGAGAGCGGGGAGAGAGCGTGAGGGAGAGAGCGGGGAGAGAGCATGAGGGAGAGAGAGGGGAGAGAGCGTGAGGGAGAGAGAGGGGAGAGAGCGTGAGGGAGAGAGAGGGGAGAGAGCGTGAGGGAGAGAGAGGGGAGAGAGCGTGAGGGAGAGAGAGGGGAGAGAGCGTGAGGGAGAGAGAGGGGAGAGAGCGTGAGGGAGAGAGAGGGGAGAGAGCATGAGGGAGAGAGAGGGGAGAGAGCGTGAGGGAGAGAGAGGGGAGAGAGCGTGAGGGAGAGAGAGGGGAGAGAGCGTGAGGGAGAGAGAGGGGAGAGAGCGTGAGGGAGAGGGGAGAGAGCGTGAGGGAGAGGGGAGAGAGCGTGAGGGAGAGGGGAGAGAGCGTGAGGGAGAGGGGAGAGAGCGTGAGGGAGAGAGAGAGAGGGGAGAGAGCGTGAGGGAGAGAGGGGAGAGAGCGTGAGGGAGAGAGAGGGGAGAGAGCGTGAGGGAGAGAGAGGGGAGAGAGCGTGAGGGAGAGAGGGGAGAGAGAGTGAGGGAGAGAGAGGGGAGAGAGAGTGAGGGAGAGAGAGGGGAGAGAGCGTGATGGAGAGAGAGGGGAGAGCGTGAGGGAGAGAGAGGGGAGAGCGTGAGGGAGAGAGAGGGGAGAGAGCGTGAGGGAGAGAGAGGGGAGAGAGCGTGAGGGAGAGAGAGGGGAGAGAGCGTGAGGGAGAGAGAGGGGAGAGAGCATGAGGGAGAGAGAGGGGAGAGCGGGAGAGAGGGGGGGCAGAGGAGACAGAAGTGGGGAGACAGAGGGGTGAAGAGAGAAGAGGGGGAGGAGAGAGGGAGAGGGGGGGAGGGGAGGAGAAAAGGAGGGAGAGAGGGAGGGAGAAAACAAGAGGGGAGAGCAAGAAAGAGGGGAGTGAGGAGGGGAGAGAAAGAGGCGCAAAGATGGGGGAGAGAAAGAGGCGCAAAGATGGGGGAGAGAAAGAGGCGCAAAGATGGAGGAAGACAGGGAGAGGCGTGTGCTGATAAAGGGAGGGGTTCCTCACACTCACCGCAGGGAAGACCCGGGGCCCGCCCGCCGCCGACTTATCCAGGCGGATCCAGCGGTTAGACATGGCCTTACTGAAGCCGATCTTCCCTATCGGCAGCTTCTGCAAGACATGGACGGGGCGGTTATAGAAAGGAGGTCCGTGACACGTATGGGTGTGACCCATGTATCCTGCCCGCGCTCATGTATGGGTGTGACCCGTGTATCCTGCCCGCGCTCACGTATGGGTGTGACCCGTGTATCCTGCCCGCGCTCACGTATGGGTGTGACCCGTGTATCCTGCCCGCGCTCACGTATGGGTGTGACCCGTGTATCCTGCCCGCACTCATGTATGGGTGTGACCCGTGTATCCTGCCCGCGCTCACGTATGGATGTGACCCATGTATCCTGCCCGCGCTCACGTATGGGTGTGACCCGTGTATCCTGCCCGCGCTCACGTATGGGTGTGACCCGTGTATCCTGCCCGCGCTCACGTATGGATGTGACCCATGTATCCTGCCCGCGCTCACGTATGGGTGTGACCCGTGTATCCTGCCCACGCTCACGTATGGGTGTGACCCGTGTATCCTGCCCGCGCTCACGTATGGGTGTGACCCGTGTATCCTGCCCGCGCCCACGTATGGGTGTGACCCGTGTATCCTGCCCGCGCTCACGTATGGGTGTGACCCGTGTATCCTGCCCGCGCCCACGTATGGATGTGACCCGTGTATCCTGCCCGCGCTCACGTATGGGTGTGACCCGTGTATCCTGCCCGCGCTCACGTATGGGTGTGACCCGTGTATCCTGCCCGCGCCCACGTATGGATGTGACCCATGTATCCTGCCCGCGCTCATGTATGGGTGTGACCCGTGTATCCTGCCCGCGCTCACGTATGGATGTGACCCATGTATCCTGCCCGCGCTCATGTATGGGTGTGACTCGTGTATCCTGCCCGCGCTCACGTATGGGTGTGACCCGTGTATCCTGCCCGCGCTCACGTATGGGTGTGACCCGTGTATCCTGCCCGCGCTCACGTATGGATGTGACCCGTGTATCCTGCCCGCGCTCACGTATGGATGTGACCCATGTATCCTGCCCGCGCTCACGTATGGGTGTGACCCGTGTACCCTGCCCGCGCTCACGTATGGGTGTGACCCGTGTACCCTGCCCGCGCTCACGTATGGGTGTGACCCGTGTACCCTGCCCGCGCTCACGTATGGATGTGACCCATGTATCCTGCCCGCGCTCATGTATGGGTGTGACCCGTGTATCCTGCCCGCGCTCACGTATGGGTGTGACCCGTGCATCCTGCCCGCGCTCACGTATGGGTGTGATCCGTGTACCCTGCCCGCGCTCACGTATGGGTGTGATCCGTGTATCCTGCCCGCGCTCACGTATGGATGTGACCCGTGCATCCTGCCCGCGCTCACGTATGGGTGTGACCCGTGTATGCTGCCCGCGCTCATGTATGGGTGTGACCCGTGTATCCTGCCCGCGCTCACGTATGGGTGTGACCCGTGTACCCTGCCCGCGCTCACGTATGGATGTGACCCGTGTATCCTGCCCGCGCTCACGTGTGGGTGTGATCCGTGTATCCTGCCCGCGCTCACGTATGGGTGTGACCCGTGTATGCTGCCCGCGCTCACGTATGGATGTGACCCGTGTATGCTGCCCGCGCTCACGTATGGGTGTGACCAGTGTATCCTGCCCGCGCTCACGTATGGATGTGACCCGTGTATCCTGCCCGCGCTCACGTATGGATGTGACCCGTGTATCCTGCCCGCGCTCACGTATGGGTGTGACCCGTGTATCCTGCCCGCGCTCACGTATGGATGTGACCCGTGTATCCTGCCCGCGCTCACGTATGGGTGTGACCCGTGTATCCTTCCCGTGCTCACGTATGGGTGTGACCCGTGCATGCTGCCCGCGCTCACGTATGGGTGTGACCCGTGTATCCTGCCCGCGCTCACGTATGGGTGTGACCCGTGTATCCTGCCCGCGCTCACGTATGGGTGTGACCCGTGTATCCTGCCCGCGCTCACGCATGAATGTGACCCGTGTACCCTGCCCACGCTCACGTATTGGTGTGACCCGTGTATCCTGCCCGCGCTCACGTATGGGTGTGACCCGTGTATGCTGCCCGCGCTCACGTATGGGTGTGACCCGTGTACCCTGCCCGCGCTCACGTATGGGTGTGACCCGTGTATCCTGCCCGCGCTCACGTATGGGTGTGACCCGTGTATCCTGCCCGCGCTCACGCATGAATGTGACCCGTGTACCCTGCCCACGCTCACGTATTGGTGTGACCCGTGTATGCTGCCCGCGCTCACGTATGGGTGTGACCCGTGTATCCTGCCCGCGCTCACGTATGGGTGTGACCCGTGTATCCTGCCCGCTCTCACGTATGGGTGTGACCCGTGTATGCTGCCCGTGCTCACGTATGGGTGTGACCCGTGTATCCTGCCCGTGCTCACGTATGGGTGTGACCCGTGTATCCTGCCCGCGCTCATGTATGGGTGTGACCCGTGTATCCTGCCCGTGCTCACGTGTGGGTGTGACCCGTGTATCCTGCCCACGCTCACGTATGGGATGTGACCAGTGTATCCTGCCCGCGCTCACGTATGGATGTGACCCGTGTATCCTGCCCGCGCTCACGTATGGGTGTGATCCGTGTACCCTGCCCGCGCTCACGTATGGGTGTGATCCGTGTATCCTGCCCGCGCTCACGTATGGATGTGACCCGTGCATCCTGCCCGCGCTCACGTATGGGTGTGACCCGTGTATGCTGCCCGCGCTCATGTATGGGTGTGACCCGTGTATCCTGCCCGCGCTCACGTATGGGTGTGACCCGTGTACCCTGCCCGCGCTCACGTATGGATGTGACCCGTGTATCCTGCCCGCGCTCACGTGTGGGTGTGATCCGTGTATCCTGCCCACGCTCACGTATGGGTGTGACCCGTGTATGCTGCCCGCGCTCACGTATGGATGTGACCCGTGTATGCTGCCCGCGCTCACGTATGGGTGTGACCCGTGTATCCTGCCCGCGCTCACGTATGGATGTGACCCGTGTATCCTGCCCGCGCTCACGTATGGGTGTGACCCGTGTATCCTGCCCGCGCTCACGTATGGATGTGACCCGTGTATCCTGCCCGCGCTCACGTATGGATGTGACCCGTGTATCCTTCCCGCACTCACGTATGGATGTGACCAGTGTATCCTGCCCGCGCTCACGTATGGGTGTGACCCGTGTATCCTGCCCGCGCTCACGTATGGGTGTGACCCGTGTATGCTGCCCGCGCTCACGTATGGATGTGACCCGTGTATCCTGCCCGCGCTCACGTATGGGTGTGACCCGTGTATCCTGCCCGCGCTCACGTATGGATGTGACCCGTGTATCCTGCCCGCGCTCACGTATGGATGTGACCCGTGTATCCTTCCCGCACTCACGTATGGATGTGACCCGTGTATCCTGCCCGCGCTCACGTATGGGTGTGACCCGTGTATCCTGCCCGCGCTCACGTATGGGTGTGACCCGTGTATCTTGCCCACGCTCACGTATGGGTGTGACTCGTGTATCCTGCCCGCGCTCACATATGGGTGTGACCCGTGTATCCTGCCCGCGCTCACGTATGGGTGTGACCCGTGTATCCTGCCCGCGCTCACGCATGAATGTGACCCGTGTACCCTGCCCACGCTCACGTATTGGTGTGACCCGTGTATCCTGCCCGCGCTCACGTATGGGTGTGACCCGTGTATCCTGCCCGCGCTCACGTATGGGTGTGACCCGTGTATGCTGCCCGCGCTAACGTATGGGTGTGACCCATGTATCCTGCCCGCGCTCACGTATGGGTGTGACCCGTGTATCCTGCCCGCGCTCACGTAT
Source organism: Ascaphus truei (assembly GCF_040206685.1). NCBI lineage: Eukaryota > Metazoa > Chordata > Amphibia > Anura > Ascaphidae > Ascaphus > Ascaphus truei. The sequence goes on from NC_134502.1 coordinate 25,234,553, forward strand.
GGGTGTGACCCATGTATCCTGCCCGCGCTCACGTATGGGTGTGACCCGTGTATCCTGCCCGTGCTCACGTATGGGTGTGACCCGTGTATGCTGCCCGCGCTCACGTATGGGTGTGACCCGTGTATCCTGCCCGCGCTCACGTATGGGTGTGACCCGTGTATCCTGCCCGCGCTCACGTATGGGTGTGACCCGTGTATCCTGCCCGCGCTCACGCATGAATGTGACCCGTGTACCCTGCCCACGCTCACGTATTGGTGTGACCCGTGTATCCTGCCCGCGCTCACGTATGGGTGTGACCCGTGTATGCTGCCCGCGCTCACGTATGGGTGTGACCCGTGTACCCTGCCCGCGCTCACGTATGGGTGTGACCCGTGTATCCTGCCCGCGCTCACGTATGGGTGTGACCCGTGTATCCTGCCCGCTCTCACGTATGGGTGTGACCCGTGTATGCTGCCCGTGCTCACGTATGGGTGTGACCCGTGTATCCTGCCCGTGCTCACGTATGGGTGTGACCCGTGTATCCTGCCCGCGCTCATGTATGGGTGTGACCCGTGTATCCTGCCCGTGCTCACGTGTGGGTGTGACCCGTGTATCCTGCCCACGCTCACGTATGGATGTGACCCGTGTATCCTGCCCGCGCTCACGTATGGATGTGACCCGTGTATCCTGCCCGCGCTCACGTATGGATGTGACCCGTGTATCCTGCCCACGCTCACATATGGGTGTGACCCGTGTATCCTTCCCGCGCTCACGTATGGGTGTGACTCGTGTATCCTTCCCGCGCTCACGTGTGGGTGTGACTCGTGTATCCTTCCCGCGCTCACGTATGGGGGTGACCCGTGTATCCTGCCCGCGCTCACGTATGGGTGTGACCCGTGTACCCTGCCCGCGCTCACTTATGGGTGTGACCCGTGTATCCTGCCCGCGCTCACGTGTGGTTGTGACCCGTGTATCCTGCCCGCGCTCACGTATGGATGTGACCCGTGTATCCTGCCCGCGCTCACATATGGATGTGACCCGTGTATCCTGCCCGCGCTCACGTATGGATGTGACCCGTGTATCCTTCCCGCGCTCGCGTATGGATGTGACCCGTGTATCCTGCCCGCGCTCGCGTATGTGTGTGACCCGTGTATCCTGCCCGTGCTCACATATGGATGTGACACTTGGACCCTAAATGCGAAGATAATTCTGAAGCTTCAGACAACGGAGAGAAATATGGAGAGATGCATGCTGGGTATTACTCGGAGAGACGGGAAATATAATGAATGGGATCGAAACCAAACAAAAGTCTGTGACATCATCACACGGGTGAGGACATTGAAAAGGCGATTGGCCGGAGTTATTGCAAGAAGAAATGACCATCGTTGGACAGAGAAGGAATTCAACTGGATTCCAAGAGAGATGAAAAGACCAAGATGACGACACAAAGTAAGATGGGAGGATGAGATGAGAACGTGTGTGGGAGCGACGTGGAGGAGAGAGGCTGTAACCGCAGGATCTGGGAGATCACTGGGGAGACTTAATCCAGCAGTGGGGAGACACGGGCTGGAGAGGATGGGGTGAGGGAATGTGTGGGAGCGACGTGGAGAAGAGAGGCTGTAACCGCAGGATCTGGGAGATCACTGGGGAGACTTAATCCAGCAGTGGGGAGACACGGGCTGGAGAGGATGGGATGAGGGAATGTGTGGGAGTGACGTGGAGAAGAGAGGCTGTAACCGCAGGATCTGGGAGATCCTTGGGAAGGCTTCATCCAGCAGTGGGGAGACACGGGCTGGAGAGGATGGCCATCGGGTCCTTGTGATTTTGAAGACTTTGTTGTCTGCATACATCTTCTCTTCGCTGTGAAATAACACTAGATCATTTGCAAGACTAAATAGTGGGATCTTCTTCCACGAGCCGATGGACTAGAAGAGCCATCCTCTCCAGCCCGTGTCTCCCCACTGCTGGATGAAGCCTCCCCAAGGATCTCCCAGGTCCTGCGGTTACAGCCTCTCTTCTCCACGTCACTCCTACACATTCCCTCATCCCATCCTCTCCTGCCCTTGTCTCCCCACTGCTGGATGAAGCCTCCCCAGTGATCTCCCAGGTCCTGCGGTTACAGCCTCTCTTCTCCACGTCGCTCCCACACGTTCCCATCCTCCCATCTTACTTTGGGTCGTCGTCTTGGTCTTTTAATCGCTCCTGGAATCCAGTCGAGTTCCGTCTCTGTCCAACGATGGTCATTTCTTCTTGCGAAATATACACACACTAGCTGGAAAAATCCACTCGTCCCGGACAACTGGACTAATGTCGGGGACATGTGCACGTAGGCTTCTGTAGAACGTCTTCCGAAGGCGAGCTGTTAAGTCACCGCTCTGCTTCCCGAAGCTGCGACCCATAATGCTTTGCCCACACCATAAGTGGAAGAATTATTTTCTCGTGATATTTAGCCATGGGCTCAGACAGTAAGGAGGGTCCCTCCTCCCCCTCTGCACTCACCATGAGCTCGCTCTGTGGCAGCCCCTCTTGGGGCAGACAGTAGAAGACTCTGGCCTCATGGCTGCCCTCCCGAGCGATCTCTTCCCCCTCGGGGCTCAGCTCCCAGCGCCTGCCGGATCTCTGCTCCGCCTCGATTAGCTGTGGGGAGGGAACAATACCAATCAACGCAAAATATTGGAAAGAGATCAATATATTGGAAATGGGCAAATGATCAGAGGATTGGAGATAGATCTTCCTGGGCAGTTTTATCAGCCCCCCCCCCTGCCCCCCATCGGCAATAGATCAATGTATTGCTAATAGACCCACGTATTGGTTATTGACCAATGGATTGGCTAGTGATCAACACTCATATAGCATCATCCGGTCCACTCATCAATAGCAATCAACCATAATATTGCAAATAGGCCTATGTATTGACAACAGATCAATGTATCAGCTATTGATTATACTGTTGTTTTAATACCTGGATAGCTTTGATTACTATATTGGCTATTGATTCTTCTACTGATCCTTGATCTCTCTGCTATCAGCACCCTCTTGTATTGATAAATATATTACTAATGCATTTATATTAATCACTGTATTGGCTTTATCCAAGCATTGATATTAGTTATGCTGCCTACTAAACATTGTACAGTATTAGTTATGGATTACTGCATGTACTATTGGTTAAACTGTTTATTAATCATGGTATTAGTTATTGATTGTCCTACTGTTATTGTATCAGTTATTGATAGTTGTATTTAGTACTGGTTATTCTGTATAGATTATCCTTGTTGTGGATGAACCGTGCATCAGGTATTGCATCAGTGAATAATACCTGTATTGGCAGTTACCCAACTGGTTATATATTACCCCATTGGTTACTGATTACTGCATTGGCTACAGATTATTTTAGCAATTATTGATCACTGCATTGGCTATAGATTACCCTATCGGTTAATAATCACTGCATTGACTATAGATATTAGTGATTGATCACTTCATTGGCTATAGTTTACCCTACTGGTTATTAATCACTGCATTGGCTATATTTTACACTATTAGTAATTGATCACTACATGGGCTATAGATTACCCTATCAGTAATTGATCACTGCATTGGCCATAGATTACACTATTGGTTATTGATCAGTGCATTGGTTATAGATTATCCCATCTATTATCGATCACGGTCATGACTGTAGATAATCCCCGTTAGTTGTGGGTCTCCCTCATTCCCTGTGTCACTTATTGCGTCACTTATTGCGTCAGCCGCTTCCTCCCAGCCTCCTCTCACCTCCCCCAGGGACTGCAGGCTCTTCACAGCCCCCACCACCTGCTGGTGATCCAGGCCCAGCTCCGCCGCCAGCTCCAGGCTGTGCAAACCCCCGCAGCCCACATCCTGCAGCCGCTGGAGAAGCAGCTCTGACACCGGATTATCCGCCATGCTGCCGGCTTCTCTCACTGCTTCTGCGCCGACCTCACCCGGAAGTGGCTCACATGTCGATTGAAGCTCCACGTCAGCCATCTTGGTACTCCGCGGTTCGGCTGACAGGCAGTCGTCGGTCAGCCATCTTGCTTCTCTCACCGTAGTGGCTTTTCCTCGGTCAAGTCATATGTCAGCCGTCTTGCTACCCTCACAGTCTCGGCTGCAGGAAGTCGTCATGCCGGCCATGTTGCTACTCATGATTTCAGGTTATTCCAAGGTGCTTGAAGCCAGGTGTTCGCCATATTGCTACTCCACAGACACACTATTTACCAGTGCAGTCTTCCCAATGAATGAGATTGGGTCACGACATGGTAAAATCAATAAAGCCCGTTAGTATGTTTTTTTTTTTTACAATGTTAACAGGATTTAATTCTTTTTGGAAAGGGTATGCTGGATCCTAAGAGATAATACTAGTCTAATTGCACAAACTAGTTGCCCCTGTAAAGTATATGGGGGCAAATGATGTGTACAAGAGGCGGTTCTATTAAACTCTATAGGGCAACTGGAGTGTAAGAGGATCATCCTATTAAACGCTATAAGGCATCTGGTGTGTGTAAGAGGGTGATCCTAATAAATTATATAGGGACAGCTGATGAATGTAACTGGGTGATCCCAATAAAGTCTATAGGGGCAGTTTATGTATGTAAGAAGGTGATCCTTTAAAAGTCTATAGGGGAAGCTGATGTGTAAAAGAGGGTGATCCTATTAAAGTTTATAGGGGCAGCTGATGTGTGTAAAAGGGCGAGCCTATTAAAGTCTATAGGGACAGCTGATGTGTGTGCGAGAGGGTGATCTTATTGAAGTCTGTTAGTGTGACAGTCATGAGGTTGGGTTAAGAGATTTATAAAAACCTATCAGACCCTAACCGTTTCCTGCCCTCTCCTAATCTCTCTCTCTCAGTTTCCTAACCTGTTACTCCGTCTCTATTGCAGACCCCGTGGTTTGGGTTGCAAAACAATGGCAGTTGATAAAGCAAACAACCATTTATCTCCCCTTGCGCAACCTTCTCTGTGCATCTGGGGGGCCGGGTTTCCCCCCTCTCGGTCCGGGACATCCCAAAGAAAGACATTCTCCTGGGAACCAATGGGATTTGATCAATCCGTTGCGCCCTGTGTGTTTGCAGACTTTGATAATTCACCGCCTTTGTTTTTTTTCCCCAATGCATCATCATTTTTCGCAGATTTAACCGTGTTATTTGTTAGATGATCGTTTGCCAATGGTCAGATGCAGATAATGTTCCCCATAGAAAACTAGCATTTAATGCACGACGTGCCCTTGGCTACCGTCCTGTATGATGTTCAGGGTACACCTTGGGGGCATTCAAAGGTTTACGCTACAGCAGTGGTTCCCGATCCCTAAGGCCCGGGCCATAGAGGGGTGAGGAGTTCCGAGCCGCGCTGAGGCTCGCCTGCTGAAATCTGCGCGATTTCATGCCCATGCAGGCGAGCCAGCGGGCGCGATCGGAGGCGGGGGGAGACTGAGGGAGGCGGGGCAGTGACGTCGCTGGGCCAATCGCCCGCGACGTCACGGCGCCGTGACATTGACGCAGCTCTGCGCTGATTGGATGTTTTCAGCCGACAGCGCGCTGAAAAACAGCTTGGCGCTCGGCTGAAAACTCCAGCGCCTCACCACGCCTGCGGACGCTCGCGTGAGCCCCCCCTAAAGGCATCCTCATTGAGGATGCAGGGGCTCAGCGCGGAGCGTCCGCACGGCTCAGCACGGCCTGTCCTTCTATGGACTCGGCCTAAGGCCGAGGTCAGGGCGCTTACTACACGACGTGTGCGCGCGCACGATCGGAACAATGACATGGTTTTCAATGAACCGTGTCAGGTTGCAATTTCTTGTGGTGTCAAAGTACAGCGTTGTCGCTGCTACATTTTGCCGTTACAACCGAAATTAATTTTTTATGGGGGGGGGGGGGGCGGCAGTCGCGTCACGTGAGCTGGTTCAGCCAACCAGCTCCGTGACACGTTGGCCACGCCCCCTGCCACGCCCCCAAACGCCGCAACCAGACTCCTGCGGCCTGAACGCAGATCGCCGGGCTGCAGGAGCGTGCGGGGGAGGCGCGCATGGGAGCACGCAGCCATAGCATGCTCCCTGAACTCGGCCTTATGAATCAATCTTGTTGACGACTCGGCAGACTGTTGCTAACCAAACTGTGTGGTCGATCACATGCAGTGTAGTGTCCTGAACTCGTGGGACACACACACGCTTAATAATCCCCCAAACTGCCCCTCAGTGTGTGCTGGCAGCATGGGGGGCTTAGGGGAGGGTATAGCTGTCACTGCGGGGGCTTCCAAAGTCACGCCCCACAAAGCCTTGCTGCTGGAGATGCAAAGCATTCTGGGAAGCTCCTGCTGTAAGTGACTCGCCCCCCCCCCCCAAAAAAAAAATTGTCTTATTTTAACGCCCTCCGTCTCTCAACCCCCTCACTTTACCTGCTGTCGAGTCTTACCGGCGGCGGGGTGGTGCGGCGTCTCCCGGCATTCTCCTGCGTCTCTCCCTCAAACTCCCGTTTCTCCTGCAACTCGTGTGAAAATGGCTGCCGCGTTGCCATGACAACGGGCCGCCACGTACAATACGTACATTATACAATAAGAACTCTGACGGCGAAGGGAAAACCCAAATAATCCTACATGTACCAGGTCCATATGAAACCAGTTTGTTGAAACGGATGGGAAGGTAAGGTGGTTCCCCAAAAACCCGATGGACGGTCGAAACGCTGAAAGAGATATACAGGCGAGAGATACGCCATTGAGGAAACAACCAAAGAATCCTCAGCTGACACAGGTATGGCGCATCACTCTCCCCCTTCCCCCCCGCTCCACAGGTAGCGGGGGTGGGGGGAGAATGGGGGGAGGCGGGTGCGTGTGCGAGGACACGCGACACATATCTATCGTTCTTCGGCTGGCCTGTAATAATGATGAACATTTAGCACGAAGCCAAATCAATCCATGTCCTGACACGTCTGCGATTACGACGACGCAAGGCGACGGAGCTCAACAGCCCAATCCCGCCTCTTCCCCCGCACCCCTGTACCCCGTGTTTCCACTTACCCTTCCTTGTAGATGGAAGCGGATTTTCCATTAGGCCCGGGTCTAGGGTGGCAAAATTTGGGGGGCGGCCCAAATTTCCGCTCCCGTATACAGGGCGTAATCTGATTGCCAATTCTTGGAGTCAGGAAGGAATTTATTTTCTCCTTACGAGATATCATTGGATGATGTGTCACTGGGGTTTTGTGTTTGCCTTCCTCTGGATCAATATAATGTAAGTACGGATATAGGATCAAGTATCTGTCGTCTAAATTTAGCATAGGATGAACTTGATGGACGTATTTTTTCAACCTCATCTACTATGTAAACTCAGCAGTGAGAACTCGAGCGAGGCAGACGCCTTTGCCAATGGACCGGCTGTTGATTTGGGCTCCCCTCCCCCCACCGTACGATAGCCGGGACTGGCTCTGCAGAGGGCTGGTACAACCCATCGGATACTACCCAGCCGGAGAACCTGAACGTCGCCCTCCCCTACCATCTTTTTCTGAGGCTCTGTCCTCGGGCGTTGCTCCGGTGAGTACCACCGAGACAGAGGTGAGAGAGGATGAGATGTGAGGCTCCACCAACAGTGGGGCCTGACTTAGAGAGCTGCGGAGATCGCCTTGGCACACCCGAGGGAAGCGTGCCAACCGATGGGCCTACGAGCTGACTTTCTCCTTTCATTTCCATCAGGGCGGTGCCCGGTTGCTGCCGTACCGCCTGGTTGTGGGAACAGCCGGGGACACCCTTGTGCAGCAGAGTGAGTCCCCTTTTGTGAAGGAGGGACGGGGCCGACCCACGGAGCTGACACATTTGACCACTTGCCGAAGGATTGAACAATGGTGGGAGGGACCTGTGACCTCTGTAGAGGAAAACGAGGCCTACCGACAACGCCTGGAGGAGACCAATGGTCGGTTGTATTTCAGTGATGATGTACTATGGGACGTGGCTTAAGCAGAGACCCCTAAAGAAGAGCCACTAGTATGGGTTCTGCCAGGGGCACCATAAAGCCAAAGGCTGATCCAACCGATAGCATGGTCCAAGATCTGGTCCCCATGGGGATAATAGTAGCCATATGTTCCCGAGGGGATTTATTGGATGTGATTGATATGTTTATGGATCAATGGTTATATCAAAGGCCAAAACTTATGTCACGCAACACGGTCAAGCTGCGATTGCTGACAGGAAAGATCGAGTAGTACGAATAGTACCAATATGGCACATCGGGTCAAATACGTAGACGATAATGGGGCTAAGAGGGGTCATTTTGTGGAAACGCCCGATGGGAATGGTAACTATTTACACTTAGTGAGTTTCATTATTGAATAAAGTTTATTTATTTTTGGATTATTCTGGCGTGATCACTTATGGTTATACAATTTATACCATTTTGGAACTGGACCAGCTCGGGTGTATGACACGTGTTCCTTTATTGAACATTATTAGAAGACTGCCTGTCTCTGCTATTAGACAATATTTTTGTGGGTGCAAACTGTGGGGAAATCCTTTTTTGATCCCCTTGGATCACTTGCTGTATATATATATTATTTATTTATTTATAAAATGTTTTACCAGGAAGTAATACATTGAGAGTTACCTCTCATTTTCAAGTATGTCCTGGGCACAGTTAATATGACAAATAATACATGGTTAAAAATACAGTTACATAAATGAACTGGGTTATACATTATATACAAGACATTGCATGCACAGTTAGAGAAGATGTATATTATAGGCTTGTGTAACAGTTACAGACCAGATTAAAATGTGCGTGAGGAAGATAGAAAACAAAGCACTACTTCACTAGTGCATGGTAAATAAAAGGTGTCACCTTGAGAAAGACCAACGGTCGAAACGCGTTGGTGAGGGGCCCTTGGACCCCCTCCATGTAGCTTTTTTATATTTGGAACCAATAAACAACTTTTTATGGGCACGCACTTGATTTAACCTTTTATTTACCATGCACTAGTGAAGTAGTGCTTTGTTTTCAATCTTCCTCATCTGCAAGCTGCTGAAGACGAAGGCACACGGACATCCTGAAAGATGGATGCTTATATCTGAAGAACTATACCCCACAAAAACGTGAGTTATTACACTCTGGTTTTTATATCTTTTGCATATCCACTCCGATGCTACTTTGACTGGACAACAGGGGTGTGGATTCTCACCACAGTGCAAGTGGAATCCTGGCCAGCTATTCGAAATAATTGTGGAGTCATATATATACTATTCCAGTGGAAAAGTGGGGTATATCATTTTGTTCATGGAGGATATCACACTCTTGCATTTTATTCTACAATGCTTAAAGACTGCAAATTGATTTGTCTGCAGTTTGGAGCATCACACAGCTATTTGCCATCTGCAGATTAAAATGTGAGACAGCCTTAGTTTTAAAAGAACTTAGACTGGTGGTGGATGTGAGAGTCTCCGGTAGGTTGTTCCAGTTTTGGGGAGCACGGTAAGAGAAGGAGGAGCGGCCGGATACTTTGTTGAGCCTTGGGACCATGAACAGTCTTTTGGAGTAAGATAACAGGTGATAAGTGCTGCATGTGGTAGGGGTGAGGAGCTTGTTCAGGTAGCTGGGTAGCTTGCCCAGAAAGTATTTGAGGGTGAGACAGGAAAGGTGAACTTTGCGCCTAGACTCTAGTGACGACCAATCCAGTTCTTTGAGCATTTCGCAGTGATGTGTGTTGTAGTTGCATTGGAGAACGAAACGACAAATTGAATTGTAGAGGGTGTCAAGTTTGCCAAGGTGGGTTTGGGGTGACGAGCCATATACTATGTCTCTATAGTCGATAATAGGCATTAGCATCTGCTGTGCAATACGCTTTCTGACCAGCAGGCTTAGGAAGGATTTGTTCCTGTAAAGTACCCCTAGTTTGGCATAGGTTTTGGATGTCAGGGTATCAATGTGCGTCCCGAATGTTAAGTGGGAGTCAAACCATATGCCCAGGTATTTAAAAAAAAAAATATATATATATATTGTGACAGAAACCAGGGGATGGTAATAAATTCTGTATATAGGGCTCCCAGGATACTAGACAGTTTCTATCCTGTTTGGCCTGGGAGTGCAGCCTTATAATACATACACTCCATCCCACAGTTTGGCAAGCGCTGGAACTGAGGGATGAGAGATCCAGACCAGAGTTTGTCTGCTGCCTGATTTCTGTCACCTGTCATGCTAATTAGGAATCAGGTATGAAAGACTGATTTCCTGTTTGCTCTGGTCTCCCCACAAGAGCCAGGAGGCTGGAAGGCTGCTGAACTACAGAGGGGAGAAGCCTCTTCCCCAAACAGGTTCAATCTTTCTGTTCATTTGTGTAAGACTGCAAAAGTACCGTGTTTTGATGTTGGAAGTGGAAAAGCCACTTCCAACCCTGAGTCAGGGAAATCTAAGTTAAGTTATCGCTCAGGTGAGCAGCTTTTGTTTTGATCTGTTTTCTGTTGTATGCACTGTGGCAGTCTCAGTGCCTGGGACTGAATAAACCAGGCATAGCCTGTTTAAAGGAACAGTACGTGACGCCTCATCATTTAACCTACCCTAAAAGACCGTGTTCTAAACAGTCCCGGACAAACGACGGAGCCCCGGAGTAAGCCGTTTGTCACATATGGTGGAGAATGCGGGCAGAACACTAGGGGGTCTGCGGGTTGAAGAACTTTGGAAAAAAAAAAAAAAAAGTTTTTTTCATCCTCTGCAAACAAGATGGAAGACGTGGTGGGTGCGCTGGTACGCAATGTCGCTGCCCAGAAAGACGCAAATGAAACCCAGCAACAGCTGTTAATAGCCCAGCAAGAAACTAATGCAAACCAGCAGCGGACGAATGCAGCCCAGCAACAGCTGCTAATAGCCCAGCAAGAGATTAATGCCAACCAGCAACAGGCGAATGCAAACCAGCAACAGACGAATGAAGCCCTGCAAAACGCGAATGCAAACCAGCAAGAGACAAACCGCTTGCTGAGAGAGGAGCAACAGCGGTTCGCTCAGGGCTTTCAGCAGGAACTCGAGATCCTGAGGGGGACTATCAGTAACCTTCCACTGGCAGCGGCAGCCCCAGTTCCGAAAATGACCAGGGCAAGCCACTACCTTCAGAAGATGGGACCCTCGGATGATGTGGAAGCCTATCTTCTCACGTTTGAACGCACGGCACAGAGAGAGGGATGGCCAGAAGCTGAGTGGGCTGGTCTAATCGCACCCTTCCTGAGCGGCGAACCCCAGAAGGCTTACTTTGATCTAGAGCCAGCCGAAGCTAACGTCTATGCAAAATTGAAGTTCGAGATCCTCGCCCGCCTCGGCGTAACCACGGCTGTTCGCGCCCAAAGGTTTCACGCATGGTCCTTCACGATGGATAAAGCCACCCGAAGCCAGATGTATGACCTAATCCACCTCGCCCGGAAGTGGCTACAACCCGAGATCAACTCAGCCAGCCACATCGTGGAACGGTTGGTCATGGACCAGTTCTTGAGGAAACTTCCCTCTGCCTTACGCCGTTGGGTCAGTCGGAGTGACCCCCACAATGCGGATGAGCTTGTGGCCCTCGTAGAAAGGTACAATGCAGCAGAAGAGCACCCGCAACCCACAGTCGTGGAGCAACCCCACTACCCGAGGTTCCAGGACTCTTCCAGAGACGGTAAAAGGGTACCGGGGTTAAGGGGCGCTGAAGAGCGGCGACCACCTTCACGCAGCACCAGCAACAGTGGTTCGCACACTAAGGGCAATAGCCAACATGGGGAGCCGGGAAAAGGCTCTAAGTGGGACACAGACTATGTACCTAAATGTGTAAATTGTCATGAGAGGGGCCACACAGCAAAAATCTGCCCACTAAATGATGAGCCCATGCAATGCAACAGCGTGGAACCTTATTCGCTGTTGTCCCAATGTATGGGCCCTAGCCCAGAGGACCCCTTGAATAACCATCTGTGGGCATTTGTAAAGGTTAATGGTAAGAGGGTTCGGGCACTTCTTGACTCTGGGAGCATGGTCACACTAGTGTCCGAATACCTCTTGCCCATTAAGAAGAAACAGGGAAACAGTTCACAAAGAATGGCAATTTGTTGTATACATGGGGATAATCATGAATATTCCACTGTTGATGTTTTTTTTGAAACAGAGTTTGGTTCTTTAGATTTCAAGGTGGGTATTGTACCCAAACTGGCACATGATGTGTTAATAGGGACCGACTTTCCCCATTTTCTAAAAATGTGGTCCCCCGCTCAGAATAGCGCCCAGAGTTCAATAGCGGACCATAACGAAGTATTAGAAGAAACAAATCCTTTCCCTTTTTCAGAAATGGAGGTTGACGAGGGCCCAAATAAGAAGGGGGAAAAGGAGGAGTGCTGTAAAATTCCCTTCCCCATCACTACTTTGGTAGGGAATACCCCAAATCAAGATGTTGAGCAGACACTTACCACCCCAGAACCGGATAAGACCCTCGCTGACCTAGAGGTCAGTCCTGGGAGTTTTAAGAAGGCCCAGTGGGAGGACCCCACATTAGCGGTACCAAGGGGAAATATACGGGACCAGAATAGTACTCCTGGCCAACCAGATAGGTCACTTGCTTACCCCTACTTCGAGGTAGAGAACGACCTAGTATATCGGGTTGATAAAAGGAAATCAGTTACAACTAAACAATTGTTGGTACCACGGACATTCCGTAACGTAGTATTACACCTCGCACATAGTCATCCATTGGGGGGACACCTAGGGGTGGAAAAGACAAAAGAAAAGGTTCTCCGAAGCTTCTATTGGCCTGGGGTTCTGGCAGAAATTACGAATTATTGTTCCTCATGCCCAGAATGTCAGATCACCGCCCCGTTCAAGGCGTACCGCAGCCCATTGGTACCCCTTCCCATAATAGAGGTACCATTTGACCGGATTGCTATGGATCTAGTAGGACCCCTAATAAAGTCTGCTAGGGGACATCAGCATATATTGGTAATATTAGATTATGCCACCCGATATCCGGAGGCAGTTCCCCTACGTAGCACCTCAGCTAAAAACATAGCAAAAGAGTTAGTAGTTCTGTTTTCCCGGGTCGGGATTCCTAAAGAGATTCTATCTGACCAGGGAACACCATTTATGTCCCAAGTAACGAAAGAGCTATGTAAACTCCTAAAAATCAAGCATCTCAGAACCTCAGTCTATCATCCACAAACAGATGGTTTAGTGGAAAGGTTCAATAAAACCTTAAAGAGCATGTTACGGCGGGCGGTTGATAAAGATGGGAAAAACTGGGATTGTTTGTTACCGTACCTGTTATTTGCCATTAGGGAAGTTCCCCAATCATCCACAGGCTTCTCCCCGTTTGAACTATTGTATGGCCGACACCCAAGGGGCTTACTGGATATAGCCAAAGAGACTTGGGAACACGAGGTTACCCCTTACAGAAGTGTAATAGAGCATGTTGCCCAGATGCAGGACCGCATTGCTGCAGTCCTACCCATAGTGAGGGAACACATGGAGAAAGCTCAAGAAGCACAGAGGAATACATATAATAAGGGTGCTAGGGTCAGAATTTTTTCTCCAGGTGATAGGGTACTAGTTCTGGTTCCCACCGTGGAGAGTAAATTCCTTGCTAAATGGCATGGGCCATATGAGGTCTTGGAAAGAGTGGGAGAAGTAAATTATAAGGTAAGACAGCCAGGTAGGAGGAAACCTGAGCAAATTTACCATATAAACCTACTCAAGCCCTGGAAAGATAGAGAAGTCTTGTTAACCCTAGTACCCCCAGGTCCGTCAGAGAATCAAGAAACTGACCCAGAGGTTAGCATAGCTGAAACCCTGTCTGTTCATCAGAAACGAGAGGTTCAGAATTTAGTGAAAAGAAACAAAGAAATCTTCTCTATACGGCCAGGTAGAACTAGCGTAATTGAACATGACCTAGTCTCTGAACCGGGGGTCCGAGTTAACCTTAAACCGTACCGAATCCCAGAGGCCAAAAGAAAGGCTATAAGTTTAGAGGTTAAAAAAATGCTAAAACTAGGTGTAATTGAGGAATCCCAAAGTGGGTGGAACAGCCCTATAGTCTTAGTCCCAAAGCCAGATGGTACAACAAGGTTTTGTAATGACTACCGGAAACTAAACGCGGTGTCAAAATTTGATACTTATCCTATGCCCAGGGTAGATGAACTTGTAGAGAGACTGGGCAAAGCCCGATATCTCACAACCCTAGACCTAACAAAAGGGTACTGGCAGGTTCCCCTCACAGAAAGGGCAAAAGAAAAGACAGCCTTCTCAACCCCAGACGGCCTCTTTCAGTATAAGGTGTTGCCTTTTGGCTTACATGGAGCTCCCGCCACATTCCAAAGAATGATGGATAAAATTTTAAAACCACATGCTCGGTATGCTGCCGCCTACCTGGATGATGTGGTAATCCATAGTGAAGATTGGCAATCCCACCTTCCAAAGGTCCAAGCGGTGCTTGACGCAGTCCGGTCTGCTGGACTAACTGCTAACCCCGCTAAATGCACTATTGGTCTGGAGGAGGCCAAGTATCTGGGGTATTCTATTGGTAGAGGGTTACTCAAACCACAAACACTCAAAGTAGAGGCGATACAAAATTGGCCAAGGCCAGTCACAAAAAAACAAGTAAGGACCTTTTTGGGGTTAATTGGCTACTATAGGAGGTTTATTCCCAATTTTGCAACTAAGGCAACCCCACTAACCGACCTCACAAAAGCAAGAGGACCGCTAATGGTAAAGTGGTCCCCCGAAGCCGAACAGGCCTTTAGAAGCCTGAAAGAAGCTCTCTGTGCCCAACCAGTGTTGGTCACACCTGACTTCTCCAAAGAGTTCGTAGTCCAAACCGACGCATCTGAGGTTGGGCTGGGGGCGGTACTCTCCCAGGAGTCTCAAGGTGAGGAGCACCCCATCCTTTATTTAAGTAGGAAACTAAATCCCCAGGAGAAAAATTACTCCATAGTAGAGAAAGAGTGTCTCGCAATAAAGTGGGCTGTAGAGACGCTCAAATACTACCTGTTGGGGAGAAAATTCCGGTTGGTCACAGATCATGCACCCCTTACCTGGATGTGTCAAAACAGGGAAAAGAATGCTAGAGTGACCAGGTGGTTCCTAAGCCTACAACCCTTTAAATTTTCTGTGGAACACAGGTCAGGGCACAAACATGGCAATGCTGACGGGTTGTCAAGGATGCACTCCCTAATATCCATGGTCGCTCATCCCTCGAGGTCTGAGCTGGGGGGGAGGATATGTGACAGAAACCAGGGGATGGTAATAAATTCTGTATATAGGGCTCCCAGGATACTAGACAGTTTCTATCCTGTTTGGCCTGGGAGTGCAGCCTTATAATACATACACTCCATCCCACAGTTTGGCAAGCGCTGGAACTGAGGGATGAGAGATCCAGACCAGAGTTTGTCTGCTGCCTGATTTCTGTCACCTGTCATGCTAATTAGGAATCAGGTATGAAAGACTGATTTCCTGTTTGCTCTGGTCTCCCCACAAGAGCCAGGAGGCTGGAAGGCTGCTGAACTACAGAGGGGAGAAGCCTCTTCCCCAAACAGGTTCAATCTTTCTGTTCATTTGTGTAAGACTGCAAAAGTACCGTGTTTTGATGTTGGAAGTGGAAAAGCCACTTCCAACCCTGAGTCAGGGAAATCTAAGTTAAGTTATCGCTCAGGTGAGCAGCTTTTGTTTTGATCTGTTTTCTGTTGTATGCACTGTGGCAGTCTCAGTGCCTGGGACTGAATAAACCAGGCATAGCCTGTTTAAAGGAACAGTACGTGACGCCTCATCATTTAACCTACCCTAAAAGACCGTGTTCTAAACAGTCCCGGACAAACGACGGAGCCCCGGAGTAAGCCGTTTGTCACAATATATATATATGTTTATTAACCCATGCACCCCACACTATCTACTACTGGTATAATTAAGTTTATTAAGGTTGAGCATTTGTTTGTTTTTTTCTCTCTTAATGGTAATGTGGTCCAGAAACCCAACCGGCCCACCACTGGTAGGCATTGTGGTACCACCGCATGTACCAATCCATGTTTTCTGAGTCCATATGGGTCAGATGTACCTATCCTACCTGGGGCTTAAGTAGGATGGTCTGTGGCATGCATTGGTCCTCTGGCTTGTTGAGGGGTAGGACATCCCCAGGTCCACACCTCTCCTGCGCCTTTGGGCTATGGAGGGTTGGTATTCATACAACCGGCCCATTGGGGCTGGGGAGCTCCGGCACAACCCACGGGCTAGTCACCATCCCTCGGAAGAGGGAACACCACCGGACGGGGGCCCCCTTGCGGGCCGGTTGCCCAGAGGGAGGAAGAGGCGGATGTCCTGAATCATAACGGAGGAAGGCATCGATGTCCCCGAGGACCTGGGCCTTCGGGCTGAAATCCTCGGGGAAACGAAGAGAGGACCGGTCCAACTTCGGGAGGACAGTCCAAGAGCATGCACCCTCGCCACTGAAGTGGCTTGGGCCCCTGATTGAGAGAGGGGACAAAAAATAAATAAAATATGGGTCAGATGTACTGAATCAGGCCCAATGTAGCCCGTGATCCCTTCTGGACCCGATGAGTTAACCAGCACTCTGAAACTCCCTGGGTGAGCCCACATTGTGGCGTGCACCCCTACCACTGCTCAGTGGCTGCCACCCGCCTACCTGTTGCTACACACTACAGTTGCCTTTCCACTGTTGAAATCAATCTATCGTGCTTGTTAACAATACCATGTTCCATGTCTCCATCATGGTTGTAATGTCACTACTGTCACAATAGGCGATACGGGTATGACTGCTATACGCCGTGTGTCCCGATAACATGTGACCCAATGACTATGATGGCAACAGCTGAGGGTATATATAGGCGTACCTTCCACTTTTAAGAAAGAAAAAGATGGAGCGGCCAAATGATGTAGCTATAGTGTCAGCAGCGGAATATTGTAACATTACCTGCTAAGATGGGTAATTGGCCGGGATGGTCCTTTCTTCCATGTAGGAACAAAGGAGGGAGAGGGAGTAGATGGTATGATACCTTTTATTAGACCAACAAGCAGTTGATATGTTACAAGCTTCCCAACCTCTCAGGGTTCTTCATCAGGTGTGTTACCCGGTGAAGGACCATGACAGGTTGGAAAGCTTGTAACATGTCAACTAGTTGTTGGTCCATATATATGTCGCCCAAACAGACACGCCAAGGGTCCCAATGTTCGAAGTATATATGAATGGGATACCATAGTCAGTCTCACAGGAAGGCCTACGGGTGCTCGACAAGAGAGATGTGGGTCTGACTGTCGCAGAGAGTTGTGTTCTGTGAGACCCGCTCGTAAAAGTATGTCGCTGGTGTGTCTTATAGAGCGGTAAGAACGCGTGTGTTCCAGACCAGTGATTCCCAACCAGGGTTCCGTGGAACCCTGGGGGCTCCTTGAAGCAGTCTCAGGGGTTCCATCCTATGGACCACAGACCCCCCCTAGGGGTGGGTTTTTTTGGTATGTATTTTGTAGGGTGGATTTAGAGAGAGTGGGGTAATTGACGGAAGGTAGGGGCGAGTGAGATAAGACAGGGGGGCAGGAGGGAGGGAGTGAGGAAAAGAGGGAGTAAGAGTGAGACGCAAGGGATAAATACATGCGAGGCGGGAGGGGGGGGGAGAGTTAGTGAGACGGATGGGAGAGAAATACATGGATAGATTGTGGGAAATAGAGGTGGCTCGTGAGATGTGAAAGTTTGTGACTGACCCCTGTCGAACCTAATATGTGTGTCAGCCAGATAGGGGTTCCCCGAGATTTTTTTGAAATACTTCAATGGTTCCTCCAAACAAAAAAGGTTTGAAATCACTGTTCTAGACGATGAGGTAACTGCCACGTGCCACGAATGTAACAATTCACAGGTGTAGGGCTGACAGTTGCCAAGTTGCTATGTACTCATTGCCAGGATGTTCCTCATAAAGTTGCTGACGCTATATTTTTATAGAGATGAAATGTACAGTCCAGTCGTGGTGTATTGTGTACTGGTGATGTATACAGATGAATATCCTAAGGTATATGTGCAGTATGTTGGGGTCAACACCATATTTTGTTAGGGGAGAGTATAACGCCCCCCCCCCCCTCCTTGGAATGACTATGGCCTAAGAGGGTAAGCCCCACCCGGTTCTGCCTGGTGACCGTGACATCACAGTAGGATATATATAGTGAGGGAGAAGGATATGGAAGTTAGGTCCCCGGCGGAGTCACTGTGGAGGGGGCCTCATTGTGTATAGTGTAAATAAGTTAGTGTCTAAGTGATTCTATAATACCCTTTCTTGTTTTGTAGTTAGGGACAGTGCCCGTGCCAGCTAGTGTCCATATAAATGGCTCGTCCCTACTCTCCTGTCTCATATGGAGAAAGCCTATGCCCAGATGGGGTTCCTCAAAGTACATCCCCAATGCATAGCGGGATCCAGCCAACCGGAAGGTCCTTAGCTAACTAACTCAGAAGGCCACGAGGTGGTATTCAGGTACAAGAATGAGAACAGTATGAGAGGAGAGAGGGTAACCCATGATGAATGAAGCTGGGGAAGAGAAAATAAACAGTACAAATAGTGGAGAGATCAGAGACTGTACATATTGTGACGTGTATATTGTGACTGAGCCTTTATCCACGGCGGTTAATAAAGTTCCTGGCGCTCATCACGGTATTTCCAACGCCCCAGCCACGTGACTCTGGTAACCTGAACAAGGTAACCAATCCTGACCAAGAAATGTAAATAGACACTTGCTGTAGACTCCTCGGGATCCGGGCAAAGGAGGGTATACATTTGGCGCCCAACGTGGAGCCGGCCATGCAAAAGATGGGCGAAAAAAAGAAATTTGGGGGTTTTACTCGTTTTGTCTACATGTGCTTGTCTAAAAGTTGGGTCATCTAAGAGCAACCCGGTGTGGTATTGTGGAGGTGACTAAAGCCATAGATCTACAACGCTTGCTGATCGTGGAAATAAAACAGAGCATCTTTAGGTAAATTCCTCAAGCAATCGGGTTATAACCTGAGGGTGTGGCCTGGAAGACTGTCCACACGTCTGTACGAGCTTACTAAAAAAAAATAAAGATATAGCGCGGATCTGATATATTCGTTATTTTTGGGAATCATATCAACTGTGATATTTGAAAGTGGGAGGTCAGATATCTGGTTGCCCCATAATCTTAGAGCAGGAGTAGCTCTCTCAAAACAAATCTGTACGCCTGCGAACTCACCTGAACGCAATAAGACAGGTCCCATCCTAGGTGTTATACATGCAATGCAGGGGGAGGTTTAGGATAAAAACCATGCATTTGGGATGTTAGTTTAGAATTCAACAAGAGGTGTAATATATACAGGGGTCCCCAGCACACACTAAAGGAATAAAGATAAAATCTGTCAACAAGAGGATCAATGTAGTGAATGTAATAGCAGCTACAAACTCAGCCCTGGCATAGGGTCTGGAGAGTGCATCTCGTGGAGAAAAACAGTACAGAGGGAGAGGAGGGGAACCAGGGGGAGAGGAGGGGAACCAGGGGGAGAGGAGGGGAACAAGGGGGAGAGGAGGGGAACAAGGGGGAGAGGAGGGGGGGTGAATGGGGGAGAGAGGAGGGGAGAGAGGGGAACAAGTGGGATGAAACACTAAAAAAAAACAAAAAAAGGAAGGGGAACAACGTACAATACACGTAAAGTTTAAGGCGATAAAAATGTAGGGGGGGGGACGACGTTTCGGAGTCAAATGACCCTTAATCATGCCCGTTCCCACAGACTGAAAAAAGCCTATGGTACTTCCCTAGTTTGCACACCTTCAACCTACACCAAATGAATGATAAGGATGAATAATAAACTGATAGACCAAAATAGTTGGTCTGTCTATTAGCAATAAGCCTATCCTGTAGGTACACGAACATCAATAGTATTGACATACCTCAACAAGAGGTGTGTTTCATGCCAACGAGACACGTGAATTCTCATCTTGCATGCTCCAAAGACCAACTTGATATTGGTAACCTATAGGTTCTGTGTTTTCTCCTGTTATTGTATTAAACTGCCTGCATATTATACTGTATATTCCTTGTAACATCCTTTTTTTTCTGTAACGGAGCGCTGCTTTTGTATATCACATCTAAAAGGTAAGAAGTAGTATTGTTTTTGGACCCCAGTTTAACTTTTTCACGCTTTTGTAGAGAGCAACTGCATTTTCGAACACATTTTGCCACAATAGATGTGTGTTAATCATATTAAACTTATACAAATAGAGCAGGCAGCACTCACTTAGTCCACATAAGATGAGCAGGGTGCTAATGGAACCAGGAGGACCCAAATTCCCCCACAACTAATTGTCAAAAAAATGAAGTCCCAGCGGTCTCTGACTCAGAGAAATGATGACACTCTGGGTTATGCCAACTATATTAGTAAATTTAATGTGATCGCAAGATAATGCTTGGAGTGACACGGCGCAATGCAAACACACATGTAATGCATATAAAATAATGGGGGTGCAAAAACACAGGGGCAGGGGGTGGGAAAGACACGTAGAGAGGGGGGGGGAAACAAACAAACAGGGGGAGGGTAATCAGGGGGGCAACGTTTTGGGGTGAGACCCCTCCCTCAGGCCCGTTCCCTCAGGTCTAACACGACCACAAGGTAGTGCCCATGACCCTGACACCCCAGTAACCGGAGCAGCACTCAAAAAGCAGCAAAATGGAAAGCTCATGCAAGCACAGTCCTGAGTATACCAGAGTCTATGCAATAAGCAAATCAAACCATCAGGTATAGTGACCACAAGTCTCTCCTTCTCCCTGGCGCGCTGCTCTTTGCGTTGCGCCGTGTCACTCCAAGCATTATCTCGCGCTCACATTACATTTACCAATATAGTTGGCATAACACAGAGTGTCATCATTTCTCTGAGTCAGAGACTGCTGGGACTTCCTTCTTTTGACTATGTGTTAACCATATTGTTTCATATGGAACTACTTTTGATGGGGGCAGCGATTGGAGGTATATTGAGACAGATGGTGGAGAGATATTACTGATTGTAGGGACCCCTCCCCAGGGAGAAACAGCATAGCTGGAGGTATTAACCCTATATTATATATTTATTTATGCTATAACCCAGGGGTTCTCAACTCCAGGGCTCAAGCCCCCGCCCCCCAGGAGGTCAGGTTTTTCAGGATATCCCTGCTTCAGCACAGGGGACTCCATCAATCCCTGCTTCAGCATAGGTGGCCTAATCAGTCCCAGCTTCAGCACAGGTGGCGTAATCAGTCCCAGCTTCAGCACAGGTGGCGTAATCAGTCCCAGCTTCAGCACAGGTGTCTCAATCAGTCTCAGCTTCAGCGCAGGTGGCTCAACCAGTCCCTGCTTAAGCACAGGTTGCTCAATCGGTCCCAGCTTATGCGCAGGTGGCTCAGTCTTCGCTTGAGCCCCTGATTGAGCTGCCTACGCTGAAGCAGGGATATCATGAAAGCTTGACCTGTTTGGGGGGGGGGGCTTGAGGATGGGAGCTGAGCCCCCTCACTATAACCTTTGACGATTTTAAGACTTTTAAGCGAGTCTAGTCAGGGAACAGCTAAAAACCGCGACATTTGAGCGATTTTGGAGAAAATTGTTGAGACGTTTAACCAAAATCTGTGACGTATGGTCACCCCATATATACCTCCACTTTGTCGAGACCAACCCGTCTTTTCTGTTCTTTGTATATGGTCTCAGTTGATAAATGAATTAAGCAGCAGTCTCCCCCCCAAATCCTATAGAAGTTGAACTCCCATAATGTGAGTAAGTTGGTATTTTTTTTTAGTGTTAAACAAATAGGACTTTCTTAATGTCTACCGAGGTTTCAATGGTAACCTTTGAACCGGGCACCGGAGAGAGGACGCCATTTTAATCTCCCGGAACTCTTCATATTTCCAAACGCTGTTATCCGCACAACCCGATGCCGAAAATTAAAACAGCGTCGGAACAGGGCGACAAGGGAGTCTCGCGAAACCGACGCCGGGCAGAAAAACCGGTCGAAGAAAGGGAACGTTTTGGCAAAGGGAGACGCTGGATGTTTGAACATTCAGAGTTCAGCGTGTAGGGCAGGCCTGCACAACTCCAGTCCTCGAGGGCCGCAAACAGGCCAGGCTTTCAGGATATCTGTACTTCAGCACAGCTGACTCAATTAGTGGCTCAGTATGCTGAAGTAGGGATAGCCTAAAAACCTGGCCTATTTGCGGCCCTCGAGGACTGGAGTTGTGCAGGTCTGGTGTAGGGGAACGGTTTGGAACGGGGGGGGGGGGAGGGAAGCGGTTGTCAGTTTAGGATAGGTTACGGCAATGCCGGGAGCAGTTTCCCCTACAGAAATTCAGCCAATTGAAACCCAACGTGTGTACACGGTGAGCAGTGGCAATTACGCAACGCCTGGAACAAGCCAGAGCGGGGAAGGAGGAACTACTTATCCGCAGAGCATTGCGCAAGTGTGCATAGGGCTGCAGGGCATTGCGCAAGTGTGCAACCAATGCTGCAGGGCATGGCATATAGTACCACACAGGCACGCGGCATCGTGCGGGGGGAGATTAATAGGGTCACCGCTTGTCCCATACCGCCACTAAGTAGATAACGGGGTGCATAAACGCACCCCTTAATGATCTGATTGGTGAGATCAGCGTTGATAGGACATTATTAAACGACTCCATTTTTTTTTTACCCCCCACAGCCATTAAAGGAGAGATCCCCCCCAAAAAAATCAGTTCTGTAGTATTAGATAATACCTTTTTTTTATTTCAAAATGCGTCTCTTCATGCCATTTTGAACGAGTTTTAATATACTGCGCAGGCGTTGGTTTCTATAGCAGGTTTAGCCCCACCTCTCCAGCAGTGCAAGGTCTTTGCAACAGCTTTCCTGTTTGTGATACTTTGTTGCCAGTGTTCCCAGCAGTTTGAGCTGCAAACTGCAACAGTAGATAATGTCACCTTGGTAAAATATCAGGATACGTTGTAGCTGCTGAGTTACGCTGACTGAAGATTGATTGGAACGGAAAGGCGGCCATGATGTTAGGCACACAATCAGGATTTTTTTTACAGATTTATAACAGGAGCAGCAAACGATTGCCAGGTTAGGGAAGAATGTAGAATAATACATTGTCACACGCTTTACATATACACCTAACTCAGGGCTGCTCAACCCCCCCCCCCCCAACAGGTCAGGTTTTCAGGATATTCCTGCTTCAGCACAGCTGGCTCAATCAGTGGCTCGGTCGAATACTGAGCCTCTCATTGAGCCACCTGTGCTGAAGCACGGACTGATTTATCCACTCTTGCTGAAGCCGGGACTGATTGAGCCACTGGTGCTGAAGCAGGGACTGATTGAGCCACCTGTGCTGAAGCAGGGATATCCTGAAAGCCTGACCTGGTGGGGGAGCCCTGGGGACTGGAGCTGAGAACCCCTGCTCTAAGTAATACACCCTCTTGCCGACTCCTCAGACTAGCGCTAACAGAACGTGCGTGACCGCTCCCATTCTCATAGTGTCCTGAGTTTGTGGGGGGAACACACGGTTAATAATCCCCCAAACTGCCCCTCAGTGTGTGCAGGCAGCATGGAGGGTATTAGCTGTCACACACTGTGGGGGCTTTCAAAGTCACGCCCCACAATGCCTTGCTGCTGTGGATGCAAAGCATTCTGGGAAGCTCCTGCTGTGACAGCTATACCCCCCCCCCCCCACGCTAAGGCGCAGTTTGGGGCCCTAGTAAGTGCGCAGCCCCCACACGGGCGCAGGAACCCGCTACACTGCCCAGGAGCCGCCATTACGGATTATTTGGGGCGATCACCTCATACACCCCCTGTTGGTAATTACTGAGACGGCTGATAAACAGGATAGCGCGGTATTGATAAAGGGGCGTTCAAAGGTAATTCAGGGACACTTCTGAGATTGTATCAGGAAAACCGCATTAAAAAGTCCAGCGGTTTGCGTCATTTGCGCGGCTTTGTAATGGCTGCACCAGGAGTCTGCCGGCTGCAAAACGTGGGCGAAAGAAACTCCCAGAGTCAGAATTATCAGGGGGAATAAAAAAAAAACCACACACACACGCAAAATAATTGGTTTTGATGGAATATTTTTCCTGTCCGAAGTCTAGGGAGGCGTCGTTCCACAGGCTCGGAGAAACAGGCCATTTTCATACACAAGCCCAATGAATTCTTATCAGTGAAATCGACTTTCGTTCACACACGGATTGACATGGGGAGAGATCGGATCCATCCGTGGCAAATAGGGTCGAACGTGAAGATCCCAGGCGCGTGATTAAATCTGAATACTCCAGGATCCGCCGCTGGTTAGCTGATAAAGTGAGAGATAAGGAATTAAAGGCATTCATTAATAAGATGCTGGCAGAAATGGGATAACGAGAATTGAGCTCCATTTACGTAGAGAGGGGGGTGGGACATTAATGAAGCAATTGCATCATTATTATTGAATGTATTGCGTAATGAGCAAGTCATCACTGGATTGCCTAATTGATAAGATTGAAAAACACTGCCTAAATACTGGATACGTTGCATAATTAATAAGTAATCAATGAATTGCATAATTAGTCATGTACTGAATAAACGGCCTGATGGATGAATTAGAATTGTATTCGATTGTGAGCTCTTCGTGGCAGGGACTCCTTCTCCTAAATGTCACTTTCTTCTTCCCCATGATGTGTTATTGGTAATTAATTGTTATTTATGTGATTATGTCACGTGTATTAGGGCGGTGAAGCGCCACGTACATGAATGGCGCTGTATAAAAATACACGTGCATGAATTGCATAATTAATATTCATTAGTGAATGGCAGCATGCATGGTTAAACAATTAATGTGTGTAATTAATACATATTAATTCATTAATTGCATGATCACTACATTAATTGAATAATTAATATGGTGTCCGAGAAGGGACAGCTAGATACTTCTGTGCAGGTTGTGTAGATTGGTGCATGTTGGATCCCTTCGTTAAGTTTAATTAAAGGGTTGCAATTAATGCCCAATTAACTCTGCCAATTGCACCTGCAGCCCAGGCCACGCCCACCAAGACAGAGAGCCAGGGAGGGGTCACGTGGCCCCGCTGCCAGCCCCTCGCAGTCGCGATCACGTGACCGCCCCCCCCCCCTCATCTTCTCCAAACCCGCCTCGCCAACCAACCGCCTGACGCCTAGTAGGAGGCCCACCGCGTGGTCGCCCTCCATTGGCCGCCGGCCTGGGCCAATCCGAAGCGGCCATCTGGGAGCCGTGAGCGGCGGCTCGGTCGGCCAATGGCCAGATGGGGACGGGCAGCGGGCGGCCAATGGGGAGACTGTCGAGGGGCGGGCGCGTAGGTGGGGTATAAAAGCGGCCCTCGCTCGCGCCGGGGTTCTCAGTGGCTCTAGGACGCCGACGGTAACAGAACATGGCTCACGCTGCGCTGCTCCTC
Source organism: Ascaphus truei (assembly GCF_040206685.1). Classification (NCBI taxonomy): domain Eukaryota; kingdom Metazoa; phylum Chordata; class Amphibia; order Anura; family Ascaphidae; genus Ascaphus; species Ascaphus truei. The sequence continues at coordinate 25,259,906 of NC_134502.1, forward strand.
CTCCCGCTGCTCGCGGCCCTCTCCGCCGCCGACCCCGCTGTCTACTTCAAAGAGGAGTTCTCCGACGGAGGTACCGCTCATATACCGCGGGGGCTTTTATTCTGGGGGGGAAGCTTTAATATGTGGAGTCATATCCCCTCTGCCGTCATTATGCACCTTTATAAGGGCTATTTATGGGCTGTGAGGTTAGTATAGGGACTGAGTTTGGGGGGAAGAGGGGGGGGGTTATAATGGGGATTATTATAGGGACTGAGATGGGGGTTAGGGGGTTATTATAGGGACTGAGATGGGGGTTAGGGGGGTTATTATAGGGGTTAGGGGGATTAAGAGGGGGTTATTATGGGGATTATTATAGGGACTGAGATAGGGGTTAGGGGGGTTATTATAGGGACTGAGATGGGGGTTAGGGGGGTTATTATAGGGATTATTATTATAGGGGCTATGAGAGGGGGTTGTTGTTGGAAGGGGGTAGCTGTATGTGATGGGTATCCCAGGTGCGGAGTTGCTGCAAGGCGTGTTATTGGGGTGCTAATGTGTTTTTATTTAGGCTACCTGCTGTTGGGTCGGTAGGAGGGGGTATTTATATGGAGGATCTGCTGTTGGGTCGGTAGGAGGGGGTGTTTATATGGAGCATCTGCTGTTGGGGTAGACTAATTGCTCTGGTGAAGGAATTAATATGGAGGTCTGTTGTAGAAGGGCTATTACTGGGGGGTATTTGAGGGATGGGGATATTAACAGTAGTTGGTGGGGCTGTGTGGTGTCATATTATAGATGCTGGGATGTTAATTGGGGTAGATATTGGTTTGGGGGCTATTAGTGGCGTGGTTGAGGGATAAACATATGGGGTGTCAATATTGTGGTTATGGAGCTATTACCAGGGGGTATTTAATTTGTAGGGGGGGGGGGGGGGTCTGCTTACCTGCCACCCCATGGGGCAAATCTGAGGTGAGAATAAATCTGCCATACAGCACAGAAATAATCCTACAAAGTGGAGAATCTGGCCCCAAATCCTGTCACCTATTTCCTTCTACGCCCCGATGTTCATAGAAACCCCAAGTGTTTGACACATGGGAGCAGGGCAGGAAATCCCCAGGAAATGCAGCGCTATAATTACACGCCTGGTTAATTACAATGAGTCTGTCTTTAGGTGTCGCTGGCTTGTGCAAAACCTGCATTTTGTGCATCCAGCGAGACGGCATTTTTATATTGTAGGTTTTTGTATTTTTTTATTTTTTATTTTTAAAGTTGCTCTTAAATTGCAGGCTGTAGGAACACCTTTCTGTGTTTGCGTCAGGGCGTTAAATCCATAATTCCTAAGCAATGCCATGGTGTGTATAGAGAAACTATTGCAAAGGGCTTAATTGTGCAAAATAACAGACGATTTGGGTTTATTTGTAATTTGGGTAGCCTGACTGATACCGGCCACAATCCAGTTAATTGGTTTGTCAAAGGGCTTAACTACAAAAATCTGAGCGCTGAATATACACGGCTATCCCTATGCAGAACCTATAACCTTTATATCCTAGCACCTCCCAATACCAGCCCTATGCAGAACCTATAACCTGTGTATCCTAGCCACCTCCCACTACCAGCCCTATGCAGAACCTATAACCTGTGTATCCTAGCCACCTCCCACTACCTGCCCTATGCAGAACCTATAACCTGTGTATCCTAGCCACCTCCCACTACCTGCCCTATGCAGAACCTATAACCTGTGTATCGTAGCCACCTCCCACTACCTGCCCTATGCAGAACCTATAACCTGTGTATCCTAGCCACCTCCCCCTACCTGCCCTATGCAGAACCTATAACCTGTGTATCCTAGCCACCTCCCCCTACCTGCCCTATGCAGAACCTATAACCTGTGTATCCTAGCCACCTCCCACTACCAGCCCTATGCAGAACCTATAACCTGTGTATCCTAGCCACCTCCCCCTACCTGCCCTATGCAGAACCTATAACCTGTGTATCCTAGCCACCTCCCCCTACCTGCCCTATGCAGAACCTATAACCTGTGTATCCTAGCCACCTCCCACTACCTGCCCTATGCAGAACCTATAACCTGTGTATCCTAGCCACCTCCCCCTACCTGCCCTATGCAGAACCTATAACCTGTGTATCCTAGCCACCTCCCACTACCTGCCCTATGCAGAACCTATAACCTGTGTATCCTAGCCACCTCCCCCTACCAGCCCTATGCAGTGTACATGGCATGTACATACCTCTGGTAGTAGGTGGGTAGAGGGTTCTGCAGGTCATGTATCCTCTGCAATTGCTAGTGCTGGGAGAGGCAGAGATGTAGCCTGGGCATTGGCCCTTTGTACTTCCTTGTGCTGATAGTAAGAGGTAGATGGTGGGGTTATACAGGTCGTGTACATTGAACTCCCTTGTGCAAAAGTAGGATGTATGTGACAAGCCTTATCTGCACCTCCCCGTGCTGGTAGTGGGAGGTGTGTAGCAGGGCATTTACCTTCTGCTCCTCCCCGTGCTGGTAGTGGGAGGTGTAGCAGGGCATTTACCTTCTGCACCTCCCTGTGCTGGTAGTGGGAGGTGTGTAGCAGGGCATTTACCTTCTGCTCCTCCCTGTGCTGGTAGTGGGAGGTGTAGCAGGGCATTTACCTTCTGCACCTCCCCGTGCTGGTGGTGGGAGGTGTGTAGCAGGGCATTTACCTTCTGCACCTCCCTGTGCTGGTAGTGGGAGGTGTGTAGCAGGGCATTTACCTTCTGCTCCTCCCTGTGCTGGTGGTGGGAGGTGTGTAGCAGGGCATTTACCTTCTGCTCCTCCCTGTGCTGGTGGTGGGAGGTGTGTAGCAGGGCATTTACCTTCTGCACCTCCCTGTGCTGGTAGTGGGAGGTGTGTAGCAGGGCATTTACCTTCTGCACCTCCCTGTGCTGGTAGTGGGAGGTGTGTAGCAGGGCATTTACCTTCCGCTCCTCCCTGTGCTGGTAGTGGGAGGTGTGTTGCAGGGCATTTACCTTCTGCACCTCCCTGTGCTGGTGGTGGGAGGTGTGTAGCAGGGCATTTACCTTCCGCTCCTCCCTGTGCTGGTAGTGGGAGGTGTGTTGCAGGGCATTTACCTTCTGCTCCTCCCTGTGCTGGTAGTGGGAGGTGTGTAGCAGGGCATTTACCTTCTGCTCCTCCCTGTGCTGGTGGTGGGAGGTGTGTAGCAGGGCATTTACCTTCTGCTCCTCCCTGTGCTGGTAGTGGGAGGTGTGTAGCAGGGCATTTCCCTTCTGCACCTCCCCGTGCTGGTAGTGGGAGGTGTGTAGCAGGGCATTTACCTTCTGCACCTCCCTGTGCTGGTAGTGGGAGGTGTAGCAGGGCATTTACCTTCTGCTCCTCCCTGTGCTGGTAGTGGGAGGTGTGTAGCAGGGCATTTACCTTCTGCACCTCCCCGTGCTGGTAGTGGGAGGTGTGTAGCAGGGCATTTACCTTCTGCACCTCCCTGTGCTGGTAGTGGGAGGTGTGTAGCAGGGCATTTACCTTCTGCACCTCCCCGTGCTGGTAGTGGGAGGTGTGTAGCAGGGCATTTACCTTCTGCACCTCCCCGTGCTGGTAGTGGGAGGTGTGTAGCAGGGCATTTACCTTCTGCACCTCCCCGTGCTGGTAGTGGGAGGTGTGTAGCAGGGCATTTACCTTCTGCTCCTCCCTGTGCTGGTAGTGGGAGGTGTGTAGCAGGGCATTTACCTTCTGCTCCTCCCTGTGCTGGTAGTGGGAGGTGTGTAGCAGGGCATTTACCTTCTGCTCCTCCCTGTGCTGGTAGTGGGAGGTGTGTAGCAGGGCATTTACCTTCTGCTCCTCCCCGTGCTGGTAGTGGGAGGTGTGTAGCAGGGCATTTCCCTTCTGCACCTCCCTGTGCTGGTAGTGGGAGGTGTGTAGCAGGGCATTTACCTTCTGCTCCTCCCTGTGCTGGTAGTGGGAGGTGTGTAGCAGGGCATTTCCCTTCTGCTCCTCCCTGTGCTGGTGGTGGGAGGTGTGTAGCAGGGCATTTACCTTCTGCTCCTCCCCGTGCTGGTAGTGGGAGGTGTGTAGCAGGGCATTTACCTTCTGCTCCTCCCCGTGCTGGTAGTGGGAGGTGTAGCAGGGCATTTACCTTCTGCACCTCCCTGTGCTGGTAGTGGGAGGTGTGTAGCAGGGCATTTACCTTCTGCACCTCCCTGTGCTGGTAGTGGGAGGTGTGTAGCAGGGCATTTACCTTCTGCACCTCCCCGTGCTGGTGGTGGGAGGTGTGTAGCAGGGCATTTACCTTCTGCTCCTCCCCGTGCTGGTAGTGGGAGGTGTGTAGCAGGGCATTTACCTTCTGCTCCTCCCTGTGCTGGTGGTGGGAGGTGTGTAGCAGGGCATTTACCTTCTGCTCCTCCCCGTGCTGGTGGTGGGAGGTGTGTAGCAGGGCATTTACCTTCTGCTCCTCCCTGTGCTGGTGGTGGGAGGTGTGTAGCAGGGCATTTACCTTCTGCTCCTCCCTGTGCTGGTAGTGGGAGGTGTGTAGCAGGGCATTTACCTTCTGCTCCTCCCTGTGCTGGTAGTGGGAGGTGTGTAGCAGGGCATTTGCCTTCTGCACCTCCCCGTGCTGGTAGTGGGAGGTGTGTAGCAGGGCATTTACCTTCTGCACCTCCCTGTGCTGGTAGTGGGAGGTGTGTAGCAGGGCATTTACCTTCTGCTCCTCCCCGTGCTGGTAGTGGGAGGTGTGTAGCAGGGCATTTACCTTCTGCTCCTCCCTGTGCTGGTAGTGGGAGGTGTGTAGCAGGGCATTTACCTTCTGCTCCTCCCCGTGCTGGTAGTGGGAGGTGTGTAGCAGGGCATTTCCCTTCTGCACCTCCCTGTGCTGGTAGTGGGAGGTGTGTAGCAGGGCATTTACCTTCTGCTCCTCCCTGTGCTGGTAGTGGGAGGTGTGTAGCAGGGCATTTACCTTCTGCACCTCCCCGTGCTGGTGGTGGGAGGTGTGTAGCAGGGCATTTACCTTCTGCACCTCCCTGTGCTGGTAGTGGGAGGTGTGTAGCAGGGCATTTACCTTCTGCTCCTCCCTGTGCTGGTGGTGGGAGGTGTGTAGCAGGGCATTTACCTTCTGCTCCTCCCTGTGCTGGTGGTGGGAGGTGTGTAGCAGGGCATTTACCTTCTGCTCCTCCCCGTGCTGGTGGTGGGAGGTGTGTAGCAGGGCATTTACCTTCTGCTCCTCCCTGTGCTGGTGGTGGGAGGTGTGTAGCAGGGCATTTACCTTCTGCTCCTCCCTGTGCTGGTAGTGGGAGGTGTGTAGCAGGGCATTTACCTTCTGCACCTCCCCGTGCTGGTAGTGGGAGGTGTGTAGCAGGGCATTTACCTTCTGCTCCTCCCTGTGCTGGTAGTGGGAGGTGTGTAGCAGGGCATTTACCTTCTGCTCCTCCCTGTGCTGGTAGTGGGAGGTGTAGCAGGGCATTTACCTTCTGCTCCTCCCCATGCTGGTAGTGGGAGGTGTAGCAGGGCATTTACCTTCTGCACCTCCCTGTGCTGGTGGTGGGAGGTGTGTAGCAGGGCATTTACCTTCTGCTCCTCCCCGTGCTGGTAGTGGGAGGTGTGTAGCAGGGCATTTACCTTCTGCATCTCCCTGTGCTGGTAGTGGGAGGTGTAGCAGGGCATTTACCTTCTGCTCCTCCCTGTGCTGGTAGTGGGAGGTGTGTAGCAGGGCATTTACCTTCTGCTCCTCCCTGTGCTGGTAGTGGGAGGTGTGTAGCAGGGCATTTACCTTCTGCACCTCCCCGTGCTGGTAGTGGGAGGTGTGTAGCAGGGCATTTACCTTCTGCTCCTCCCTGTGCTGGTAGTGGGAGGTGTGTAGCAGGGCATTTACCTTCTGCTCCTCCCTGTGCTGGTAGTGGGAGGTGTGTAGCAGGGCATTTACCTTCTGCACCTCCCTGTGCTGGTAGTGGGAGGTGTGTAGCAGGGCATTTACCTTCTGCACCTCCCTGTGCTGGTAGTGGGAGGTGTGTAGCAGGGCATTTGCCTTCTGCTCCTCCCTGTGCTGGTAGTGGGAGGTGTGTAGCAGGGCATTTGCCTTCTGCACCTCCCTGTGCTGGTAGTGGGAGGTGTGTAGCAGGGCATTTACCTTCTGCACCTCCCTGTGCTGGTAGTGGGAGGTGTGTAGCAGGGCATTTACCTTCTGCTCCTCCCTGTGCTGGTAGTGGGAGGTGTGTAGCAGGGCATTTACCTTCTGCTCCTCCCTGTGCTGGTAGTGGGAGGTGTGTAGCAGGGCATTTGCCTTCTGCACCTCCCCGTGCTGGTGGTGGGAGGTGTGTAGCAGGGCATTTGCCCTGTTGGTGGAGTTGGTAGGGGGCAGTGTGGATGGGGTTACACCTCCCACTTCCAGCCCAGCAAAACGGCCTGCCCTCCCTCGCCCGTTCCCTCCCACTCTGAGTACAGGGAAGTGCAGTCACTGCTAGCACAGGGTTAAAATAACAATCTGTGAATCCCAGCTTGGGGTGATGAGGGCAATAAATGCAGTCCATGTTCTATATACAGTGTTCAGCCCTGTATCTGGGATATATCCCAGTTGTGTATCTGCACACCAAATAAACTCTTACCTGCTAAATCTGAGCCTATATTCCAACTGGGGTTTACTAATGGGATGCATGGTCCTAACATAGCACATTTGCAAAGTATATCAGCGGGCATCTGCTGTGGGGTTTTTTCACCCCCTCCTGTGGATGTTTGCATCCCTGACTCATCCCCTCTCCCCCCGGTGGCGTTGTGCTGATGTGCAGAGGGAGAGCTTGAATCTTCTGGAAGGGGTGGGTGTGGGAGACAGGGTGTGGGCACAGGGTGTGGGCAGCGTCGGTACAGAACCCCCTCCCACCCGCACGGCTGTAATGAAAGAGAAAGCAGACTGCTGCGTGTGTGTGTATAGAGATGCACAGGGCCCGGAGCTGCCGGGTCAGTAGCTTTACTGCAGAGGCTTAAACCGAGGCCTTGAGACAGGAGCTCCCTGATCTCTGGGGAGCAGAACAAGGCTGATTATTCGGGAAGCAAAAGCGCCTGTTCATGTGTAATTGTATGTTATTAGAGGACACCTGAAAACGTGCATTCTCCTTCCTTTATATACCACATATATTTCATTTATGCAGGGGGGCTCAACCCCAGTTTTCAAGCACCACCCCGACAGGCCAGGTTTTGAGGATATCCCTGCTTCAGCACAGTTGGCTCAATCGGGCTGAGTTGAAGATTGAGCCACCTGTGCTGAAGCAGGGATATCCTAAAGCTGACCTGTTGGGGGTGGTTAATGACTGGAATTGAGCCCCCGCAGTTTAATGAGTGACTAGTGCTCATGTAATATCATCAATTTACACTTCTAATTGCGTCATGTAATATCTATTTACACGTCTGGTCCGTTATGTAATATCCATGACTGTTTCCTGATCATGGATATAAAAGCAGCGCGAGTGTGTGACGTGTAAATCAAATGATTAGAAAAGGTTTTTCATTTTAGTTAAATGGACAGGAAATGGTCATTTTCTATCAGCAGAAGTGTAAATGTACAATTATAAGTGAGAAGTGACTTTATCATTGGGAAAGGAACTACTTTCAGGACAGAGGTTCAAGGATTGAGTGCTCACTGCAGTCCGGCTAAATCGTTAAGCTGTTGCATTGCTAAGTGGGACTGAATCCATAATTCTCCTGAGGGGCAAATGTATGTCTTTATTTATATAGCGCCGTTAATGTACCTGGCGCTTCACAGTAGTCATACACGTGACAAACCATATAAATGAGGAATTGGTTGTGTCCAGCTGTTTATTCCTGGGTGTAAGGTTTGGCCTGTAACACTCATGACGCGGGGGGTCTGTCTCGCCTTTCAGATGGGTGGACACAGCGCTGGACGGAATCGCAACACAACAAGGATTATGGGAAATTCCAGCTGAGCGCCGGGAAATTCTACGGAGATGCAGAGAAGGACAAAGGTGAGGGAGACCAGGGTTACTGTCACCCTGACATGGGGCACAGTATCGCCCTGCCGCAGTAGGAACAAACTGTGCGCGATGTCTCTTCTGTGTTGGGAGGGACTTCTATATTCCATAGTGTCCTTCTGTCACCTACACTGCAGTGGTACGGACTTCAATGTCCCATAGCGCCCCCTTCTCTATACTGGTGTATGTAGGAGGCCTCAAGCTTTGATGTCGGCATGTCATGTTTACCCCGCTCCACTTCCCAGGTCTCCAGACCAGCCAGGACGCCCGATTCTACGCTCAGTCCAGTCGCTTCGAGTCCTTCTCCAACAAGGACAAGACTCTGGTGATCCAGTTCAGCGTGAAACACGAGCAGAACATCGACTGCGGGGGAGGCTACGTCAAGCTGTTCCCCTCAGGCCTGGACCAGGCCGACATGCACGGGGACTCGGAGTACAACATCATGTTCGGTGAGTCTCAGGGCTAGTGACTGAGGCCAGGGTCACCTGCAGGTGTCTGCCCTAGGGGGGGGACTGACAAAAGTCCTATAGTGATCTGTATAAGGGGACAGTCCCTCCTAGGGGCAAAGTGTACTAATGGCAGTGACATGATTAAGGGGTCAGTCCCTCCTAGGGGCAAAGTGTACTAATGGCAGTGACATGATTAAGGGGTCAGTCCCTCCTAGGGGCAAAGTGTACTAATGGCAGTGACCTGGTTAAGGGGTCAGTCCCTCCTAGGGGCAAAGTGTACTAATGGCAGTGACATGATTAAGGGGTCAGTCCCTCCTAGGGGCAAAGTGTACTAATGGCAGTGACATGGTTAAGGGGTCAGTCCCTCCTAGGGGCAAAGTGTACTAATGGCAGTGACATGGTTAAGGGGTCAGTCCCTCCTAGGGGCAAAGTGTACTAATGACAGTGACATGATTACGGGGTCAGTCTCTCCTAGGGACAAAGTGTACTAATGGCAGTGACATGGTTAAGGGATCAGTCCCTCCTAGGGGCAAAGTGTACTAATGGCAGTGACATGGTTACGGGGTCACATCTGGGTGATTTTGACACCTGTAGATATTTGTAAATCCTTATTTAGTAGGTATGTAAAACAGGACTAGCTGAGATTTGGGAGAGGTTTGCTTTCCTTCTCTCTCCTCGCTCCGTGTTCTAGAGTTGACGCAGGCAAAGCCCCTCCCACTACCTAAGAAATAAAACTTGTAAATTCCCGCCCCTCCGGAAAATGAAAATGCTGCCAAGTCTTTGCTGTTGACACAGTTAGATTTATTTAGGGCCGCCCGTTAGACTGTCTTCTGGCCTTGCCTTGACCTTGCCTTGACCTTGGCTTTCCGTGTCCTCTCAGGTCCCGACATCTGCGGCCCTCCCACCAAGAAGGTTCACGTCATCTTCCACTACAAGGGGAAGAACCTCCAGGTCAACAAGGACATCCGCTGCAAGGTGGGTGTGAGCCGTGGCCTCCCGTGGCTTCCAGTAACCTGGGCTCGGCAGGTTTTGAAGGGTCAACGTGGGGTATGACTGTTGCCTTGGTGTTTAATACGGCAGGTGTCCGTGTGAGGAACAGTCGGGCTACATGATCTCTTGGTGAAGTTCAGCTCCAGGGTGGGATTGATGCTCTGTAGACCAAGCCCCGGCCCTTTCCCATTGGGGCCCATTGGTTTGCTTTGGTGGTCCAAACTTTCTCGTTACCCCCCCACCTCCCCCCTTTCCCTGGTAGGACGACGCGCACACCCACCTGTACACCCTGATCGTGCGCCCGGACAACACCTACGAGGTGAAGATCGACAACAGCAAGGTGGAATCCGGCAGCCTGGAGGACGACTGGGACTTCCTGCCGCCCAAGAAGGTCAAGGACCCCGAGGCCAAGAAGCCGGACGACTGGGACGAGCGTCCGAAGATAGACGACCCCGAGGACAAGAAGCCAGAGGTCAGTGTGGAGCTAGGGCTGAAGTCTCTGACATGGGTGCTGACACGGTTCCTGCAATGCAGGTGACCTTGGGGATAAAGGATGCAGCCGGGGGGGACAGTTAAAGGTCCACATAGCTGGCCAGAAAACCATCTTCTGTAAATGGGTCTCATTGGCTTCCCTGAACATGGCTATCTGTGTTGATGGCAAAGATTTCGAGCTGCTTCCCTGCCTCCGGGGGAGTGGGGTGTAATTGAAGGGACTACTTGTGTGTGGGGATGGAAGTTAAGTTTCCATTATTATCCCATCCTGTCCTTATCAGAGCCAATAAAGTTGAGGGGGAAGAGGTGGCTCTTGACCCATCTAAAAGCTAGAGACGGCGAGAAAGGAAGGAGCCGGAGAATCTCCGCCTGTTAACAAGAAACTTAATGATTTCAACATACTTGTAGGTGTCGGATTTGTGTAAAAGTCATCAGGCCCCCCGCGTGTGACCCCTTAAACCCGCCGCTGTCCCTGTAACACGGGGTTGTTCTCCTGCGCGGCATACAGCCCTTGGGTCTGACAGCGAGTAGTGAAGGAAACAGCCGTGCATAGATGGGTTAACCCTTTGCATGCCCCGGACATGTCCTGCACACACGGCCCTATGACGTACAGGTGCCCAGCCTGCTGTAAATGCTGGTCTTTTAGTGGGAGATCGCTTTCACCTCTCAGAAGGCTCCTCCGCTTCTGTTCATGGCCTTTCCATCACGTGGTCCTCTGGTTCCCCTCCCCCCAGGACATCAGAGGGTTGAGAAACCAGGCTTGGGGTCCAGGAAAGGTTTGCCCTAGACGGGCCCCAACGCCAGACTTGCAATTCCATGTATCACGACCATACTGTACCCGGCGGGGGCGTTAATAGATGCAGTCGTTCTATACTCGTAAGGCCATGGAATTACCCGAGCTGTCGATCACTCCGTTCCCCCGCCGATCGATCTGCAAAGATCCGGGTTCACAATATGGCTGCCTAGCTCAAGAGGACGTGCTGGGCCTTTGTAACCAGTTGCTATGGTAACACAGGGATGCTCAATACATGACAACACGTCGCCGGGCCTGACCAGCGGGGAGAAAATAACAAATGCCGTAGGTGTTCTCTGACTCCCGGTTGGCGCAGGATTTTGAAACTTAACGTTTGTTTGTGTTGGGGGGGTCGGATAACAGGACTGGGACAAAGCGGAGCACGTCCCGGACCCCGACGCCGTCAAGCCAGAGGATTGGGACGAGGAGATGGACGGAGAATGGGAGCCGCCTGTGATTCAGAACCCAGAGTACAAGGTGAGGGGAGCGGGGGGGCAGCCGCAGAGCGTTTCGCCTTGGGGTCGGGGGTCGCCTTCCTGCGCTAGAAAAACCTCAAGTCTCCCCCTCCTCCCCATTACATAAATCCCTGATTATTAACCCTTTAAGTATGCCGGACGAAGTAGCTATATCACGGGGGACGGCACTATGATACGTCCAGAGCGGGTGTTTATTTTGAGCGTGGATCACTTTCTGCGTTCCTGCACCGGGCAGGACCCTATCTAACCGGTGATTATAAACGCAGGCGGATCCCGGCTTCCTCCAAAATGGCTGCAGCAGTCACGTGACCACTGTCGGGGTTTGGGCATCACCACCCCTCTGGCGGCACTCAAAGGGTTAAGCATACATTGGCTTTTGTGGCGTTTATAGTAACGGCGTTTTGGCGCGTGTGCCGGGACAACAAATCTGGAAGCCAATAAGGGCCCCATCGTGTGAGCAAGTCAGCCAATGAGGGTGAGACCAGCCTTGTGATGCATCAGCCACGCCTCCCCATTACCGTAGGCCGCGCTTATAGTGCCGGCGACGCAGCGTGGCGTCCAAACAAATGTGTTGATACCATGGCGTGCGCTTGTAGTAGGCGCGGTGTGACGACTTGGTCGCGATCGCTGGAAGTCACTTCAATTTGTTTTTCAGCGACGGCAGCGTGACGTCAGCATCGCCGGCACTATATGCGCAGCCTTATTGCAGGGATCGCTTGAGCGATAGGCACGTGACGTTCCTGCTATAATCTTTCAATCCTTTTTTTTTTCCCCTCTCGGTAGCAATGCTGCCTTTCAGTCACTAGCTGCGTTCTAGAGCTGTGAAGTTGCCTCACAGGGAATTTAAAATGGCTGCCGACATCCAAATGGGTGGAAGTGATGTGGCTGAGCAGAAAATGGCTTTTTTATAAAAACCTAGAAATGGATCAGCACCAATGATTTCATGGGGTTCTTTGGCGAGGCTGCTGCTGCTTTAAGATGCAGTTTCCTGCTAACCTGTGACCCCTTTTGCTTTTAAAGCAAAGCCTTCTGGGAGTTGAGGTGGTAGTAACTGCTGATGCTGAAGACGGCAGGCTCACAAGCAGCGGCTCTGTGTCTGGTTCTGGGTCTCGATGTAGAAATGGTGGCACTTGTGTGAATTTTCCACGTGACGTCTTTTCCCTTCCCCCCCCCCCCCCCAGGGAGAGTGGAAACCTCGCCAGATCGATAACCCAGATTACAAGGGGAAGTGGGTCCACCCCGAGATCGATAACCCAGAGTACAACTCAGACGCCACCCTGTACCAGTACGACAGCTTTGGGGTCCTCGGCCTGGACCTGTGGCAGGTAAAGGAGGTGGGAGGGGGGCTTCTATTCACCCTACATAAGGCAGTGGGCCTTTATTATGCTCTACAGCAGCGGTGCGCAAACTGGGGCGCAAGACTTTCTAGGGGGCACTGACTGAGGCCCCATTTCCATCCTACCCTGTACCTCTGCTATTCCTGTACTGACCACACACATACACCGCTGTTGCTGCACCTGCAGCATTGTTGCTCTTCCTGTACTGCCCCCCCCACGGCTGTCACTAGATCTCCATCCCTCCATGCAGTCCCCTCAGCTTATGCCTGCCACATTGCACAGCATGGGTTAAAGTGCAAAGCCAGTAACCCTACTTGGGCTATTGCCACCTTTTTTTGGGTCTCCTCAATGTGACGCTCGTTACACTGGCTTTGCGATGTGACGCTGGGAGCGGCTACAAGCAGACAAGTTATGGCGAGTAGAAGTGATCAACCCTCCACCTTAAACATGTCACTGCCATCGTATAACAACCCCGCGTGTGAGCACATTCACGTATCGTCTGCAACCTGCCTTTCCTGGCATACCATGCTTCCTCTGCAGCTGGGGAGTCTGGGTAATGACATGCCAATAAGAACTCACCGTGCATCACTTGCCTTCCCCCCCCAAACCCCCATTGTAACATGGCTCCCCTATAACCTTCGGCCTGTACGTTAAGGTCCGGGTAAACAAAGACTACGCCGGTGTTGAGTACCCTAAATACGTTTCCATTTTGCAAGTCCTTTTTAAAAATGGCTCTAGTGACATAACAGCTCACGGCGCTTCCTCGTCGCCATTTTTCCTTGTCCTGTCGAGGAGCCCCACCGGATGTCAATGGGGTTTGGCGCTCCCTGGCCGTTCTCACGACGCCCTATACATTCACGTAATATTTGTAACGGGTGATGGAGATCTAAACAAAAGGGGCGACTACCACCTTCCGTTGCCGCCACAGAAATGACACGGCGACCACGTGCTCGGGTACCATCACACACCAGCCACGGAGGTCTCACGTTCACCTCTCTCCTGCAGGTGAAATCCGGCACGATCTTCGACAACTTCCTGATCACCGACGACGAGAAGTTTGCAGAGGACTACGCCAACGAGACCTGGGGCGTCACAAAGGTACGTCCACATCCCAAGGATCCAGCGGCTGCCCAGCAGCCATCTTTAAAAAGGCCCACAGCATTTTAATCTTGTACAGTACACAGCGCTGTAGATGCAACTTTGCAGAATCCATGCATCAGAGCTGACGCTCTAATTCTGGGGCCAGTTGCAGGGAGATGGCCCGAGGGACGGGCAGTGGGGATTTTAAATGGCCACCCTCTCCAAAGCTTTAACAAAGCGGCTGCTGCGGCCTAGAAGGTAATTTTATTTGGGAGGGGTCTCAGTGCGGAGGCTGCCGCTGTTCCCCGCCAGGATACCTTGGTTTCAATACTTGCATACCAGGGCTAAGAGGAATGAGTCTATGAAATAATCCATTTGAAATACCAAAAGCTTAAATGGGTATTATAATAGGTGTTTATTAATGGTGTTTACTAGCACAAAGCCCTGTGTAGCAACATGAAAGCCAAATCGCACTTAAACCAATCTGTCATCCAAGCAGAGTTTCGTTTCCCTGCTAATTGCCTTTGTCTGAGGTCTCGGGATGGGGGGAGTTTGTCAAGAGGGGTGTTTTTTTTTTTTTTTTTTTTTTTTTACCCTTATCCCAAACTGTCTTTGGAGCCCTCAAAGATAAGTGGAGGGGGCTTTGCCTGTGCAAACACTTGTTAAACAAGGATGCATAACACAGGAAGTCGGACCCCTCAAGTCTCGGCTCATGCTGTTTACAAACAAACTCTAAATGATTTTAAATATCAGACTTTGGTATGGGGCTTCAATCACCCAGGTGTGACCCCTTAACCATGTCACTGCTATTAGTGCACTTTGCCCCTAGGAGGGACTGACCCCTTGCCCCCCTCGGTGTGGCTGAAGTCTGCCAGCATTGTGCTAAACTCTCCCCTCTCTCCCCTCCCGCAGGACGCAGAGAAGAAGATGAAGGAGCAGCAGGACGAGGAAGATCGCAAGAAGCAAGACGAGGAAGACCAAAAAAGAAAGGAGGACGAGCCAAAGGAAGAGGAGGAAGACGACGAGGATGAGGACGAAAAGGAGGAGGATGAAAAGGAGGAAGAGAAGGAGGAAGACGATGACGATGATGATGACGACGCTCCCCTAAAAGACGAGCTTTAAATACCAGGCCCCTCGCTCCCTTCTCTCCCCCCACCGCCCCCTGCACCCTGCACTCGCCCCCCTCCCTGGGCTGTCACATCATAGATAGGAGAGGGGAACGGGAATAGTTCCGTCTCTATGAGACTCTGACTTTATATATATTTTTTACTGTTTTTGTTTTAACCCTTTATCGGAAGGTGGCCTGTTAATCTTCTCCCTCTCGCTTGTCGTCCATCTCGTCTCCCCTTCTCTGTCTTTCTTGCCCCCAAACCTTCCCCCCCGTCCTGCTCTTTCTCCCCCTCCAACCCCCCCCATTGCAGTAATGCTGTGTCTCGCTGCCCCAATACGGTTGCCCCCTTTTTATTGCAGTCAAAGGCACAACGCTTCACAGGCCTCTCCGGCAGCAAATTGGTTCAATAATGACCTTAGATATAAAATTGGCTCTATATTTTTATTTTGTTTGTCCTGTTAAATAAAACCCTCTCCTCCCTAAACCGCCCTCCCATCCGAAATACCGGTCTATTTTGCCAAAAACAATCCTGTCAGTCTCATCTCCCCCCCCCCCCACCTGATAACTAATGTCACAAGATGCAGAAATATTCCCCCTAATGTCACAAGACGCAGAAATATTCCCCCTAATGTCACAAGACGCAGAAATATTCCCCCTAATGTCACAAGACGCAGAAATATTCCCCCAACGCAGTATAAAAGAAAATCAGTGTTTTTACTAACCACAGTGGAAGGCATTAGAATCTGGGAGCTTAAAAGATGGCTGTCTTCAGGTGCATGGCATGCAGCTGTCACTGAAGGTTTTTTCTATTTAATATGAACGTGGCCTGGTTAGGAAGGCCGTGTGAATAGGTGACTCCCAAGCACACGTTGGCAAGTATTATATTGCGGCTTTGGACGATTTTGGTTCTAATCGGCATTTAGTATATTGGTATTTTCCTCCCCCATCATGCTTAAGTATTTAAATATTACAATGTGCTAATTTGTGGTGGTGCGGAGATGCTCAAACACTGGGGTTACCTGCCCTAATACCTCTGACCGCGACTACCCAAGGGGCAGTGTTACAATCTTCTTAACCAAAATTACCCATAACACCCCTCTCAGCGCTCCCCTCCTGCTCCAATCAGAACTGCCTGTGGGAGGGGGGGGGGGGTTGGGGAAACGCGCTCTCGTTCCGAAGTCAGCTTGGTTGTCGCCGCTCTTAATTTATAACGCGGAGGGACTCTCCTTAATCCCAACAACGGATGGCCGGGTTTCTGTATTTTTTTTTTTTTTTTTTTGGACTGTACGGATGTCAATTCCATTTCTAATTAAAGAAGTTCTTTTTGTGTCCACGCGCTCTCTCTTCATTGGCTTGGCGCTGTGCGTCAGTCCCGGCTCTGCTGCTGGAACGGTTTTAGCAGGGGTTGGGAGGTGATGTCACGACGTGCGTGCCTTGATGACAATTGTGGAGCCACTTCTGAGTTTGGAGAGGGGGTGGGGGAAGCATAAAAATGGCCGCCATGTTCTGAAATTAATTTGGCCGCGTGTTGTGGGTTAGAATTGCATGTTGTGGCAACTCTGTTCTTTTATTATAAATATGATTATACGTACACATTATACACGTATATAAACATATATTTGGCCATGCACATTACAATATAAGCAAGTGGCTGTGTTTAGCTCCCATAGATGTACAAACAAGATCTGTTGTGATTAAATCACATGCCGTATGTTAAGCGCCTATCAGCACACACCACAGATCCTGGTCTGACAGGTGCACTGCCTTTCCCCATTATCACTTGGCATGCAATGCTTCCACTGCAGCAAGGGATTCTGGGTAATGGGCACTCTGCGTGTCAGCATTTAATTAGTCTATTGTAGCATGGATCCCACTACAAGCGTTCACCTGCTGCTTTTCAGCACAGCCTGGGTTACAGAAGTGTAGGGCCAGTAACGCTACTCAGACTGCCATTTCCACCTTTCTGTGTCGTCTGTAGACGGTATAGTGTCCCAATATTGGGCCTTCTCTTTCCCCCCCCCCCCCCACTACAAACATAAATGGGTTGATACTCTGTGCTGGCCCCTGCAAATGATCATGTACAAATAAAGGCTACAGGATTACGATCCTATAAATACAGCCAAAGCCAATTAAAACCCTCTTTGCTGGTGTACAGCCTCCATGTGGGTTCCTGTGCCACGCACAAGATGGCGGCAGCAGGGCCCTGCACCATGTGGAAGCGACGGCCACTGAGCGAGGCGCAAGTCCGTTCACATGACATCCCTGTCATTAGGTCCCTTTGCCCCTACGTGGGACTGACCCTTTAACCCATTAAACACGTCCCTGTCATTAGGTCACTTTGCACCTATGCGGGACTGACCCTTTAACCAATTAAACACGTCCCTGTCATTAGGTTACTTTGCACCTATGTGGGACTGACCCTTTAACCCATTAAACACGTCCCTGTCATTAGGTCACTTTGCTTCTACGTGGGACTGACCCATTAAACACGTCCCTGTCATTAGGTCCCTTTGCGCCTACGTGGGACTGACCCTTTAACCCATTAAATGCAGTAGGACAGGTATCTGTTTAATGGATTAAAAGAAAGCTAATGACACATTTTAAAACTAAGCAGACAGGTATCGTTGTGTATATGTAACTCCGCTTTATTTGATGTTCAGTCGTCAAACCATTGATCGGAAAAACGTTCCAGAAAGCAAAAAGTATTGAAGAGAGAATAGGGTTATTGCACATGGTATTGTTCTGGCAAATACATTATGTATATAGGAAAGCATAAAACGGTATATTCAGGGGGTCACTAATGTCGTTGGGGATTCAAGATGGCGCCCTAACAAAATTCTCCCAGTTCTGATGTCCGCTTAAAAGGAAGTTCATCCAGTTGACATCAAGACCTGTCAAAAGCAGGACCCCCCCCCCCAACATAATTACACCATGGGCGTACTGTCAGCTAGCCATCTCCTCCATACTCCTCACTCTCCAGTCGTTTCTTAACCACTGCCATGTTGAGGTGCCGGTATCTTGTTTGGAAGAAAGCATACGACCCTCTAGAGTTCGATCTTCTTTGGACGTTGCCACCAGATCTGTAACGTAGATCCCGTCTGACCACAACCCCTAGAACAAGGTGGAACGCGTATTGATCTTCTGGAAACGTTACCACCCACAAAAACATTTGATAGCCATCGTCGTGTTGATCGAGGGTTTTCTAAATGGCTTCCCCTATCTCGTCCTAGTCCTCCTTGACAGTCTTCCCCACCGTCCAATATCTTCCTCTGGGATATCTTGGGTGGCATCGACGATGTTTTGGATAAAATCCTGATAGAGCTGTCCTCCCAGGTAGCGGAAGTGAGGATATGTTCAAAATATGTGTTGGAAATCTGAGCCCGGGACAGAGACTCAACGTTGTGACCCAACTGGAGATATCCCAACAAATTCCCTGGAAGGGGCTTTTGACTTCTCCCTAATTTCGTCGAAGGATTTTATTCGAGTACTGGAGAACGGGTCTCCGACCCCCTTTCCCCCCACTCTACTATATCCAGACTGACACCACCAGGTGAAATCCTGAGGCCTCCCCCCCAGGTCAATTGTTGAGTAGAATTATTGCCACCCCCCGCCCCCCTCATATTCTATTGGGGATACCCTTCTGTATTATCCCGGTAATGCTAGTCCCAATAGGATTCCTAGAGGGTCCTGTACAGGTGACTCCCCAATACCTTTTGTCCGTCTGCCACCGGAGAGGACTGTTAATACAGGTCCGCGGTTACAGCAGATCTGCCGGCACCCAGGAGTCCTCGTCACTGAGCCGTTGGCATGCTTCAAGGCTTATATTAGACACCCTTAATCTTCGTTTGGGATCCTGACTTAAAGGGCATTGTCTCTATCAACAACATAATAAGCAGGGGGGGCTGGTATGTGCTATTACTTTGTAAACATTACACATCTACTCTCCCCGAGGCTCCTCTTCTCTTGTCCTACTGGAACCTAACCTCTAACTATTCCCTTCCCCCCCCTTATATATGCTTCTTGATGTCATGTTCCCATGACCACCTGGGGGTGGGCAGGTTACACGCTAACCATACTAGTAACCCTATAGAGAGGGGGGTGGGTTACATGTAGAATATGGGGGGAATAGAAAAGTATTACATTTTACACGGGAAGCAGACCGATACCGTTATTACTGGGAGGAGAGTAACACAACCTGCGAAGGGTTACTGCAATGTAATCCTTACTCCTGACTTTATATCCGGGACTATCCGGTTTGGGGAGTTTTTGAGACAATGAGAATTAGTCGAACAGAGCAAAGTGCAGAGCAGGGTGTTCGTGATCAGTGTATAGAGATACTCATCATCATTATACAGCGCGGCGTGTTCGTGATCAGTGTATAGAGATACTCAGCATCATTATACAGTGCAGGGTGTGCGTGATCAGTGTATAGAGATACTCGGCATCATTATACAGCACAGCGTGTTCATTTTCAGTGAATACAGATACTCAGCATCATTATACAGCGCAGCGTGTTCATTATTAATGTATAGAGATAGAGATACTCAGCATCATTATACAGCGCAGCGTGTTCAATATCAGTGTATAGAGACACTCAGCACCATTATACAGCGCGGTGTGTTCATTATCAGTGTATAGAGATACTCAGCATCATTATACAGTGCGGCGTGTTCATTATCAGTGTATACGCAGTATCATTATACAGCGCAGCGTGTTCATTATCAGTGTATAGAGATACTCAGCATCATTATACAGCGCGGCGTGTTCATTATCAGTGTATAGAGATACTCAGCATCATTATACAGCGCGGCGTGTTCATTATCAGTGTATAGAGATACTCAGCATCATTATACAGCGCAGCATGTTCAGTATCAGTGTATAGAGACACTCAGCACCATTATACAGCGCGGCGTGTTCATTATCAGTGTATACGCAGCATCATTATACAGCGCAGCGTGTTCATTATCAGTGTATAGAGATACTCAGCATCATTATACAGCGCGGCGTGTTCATTATCAGCGTATAGAGACACTCAGCATCATTATACAGAGTATTATAAGGGGTGTGGTTATATTAAGCCCCCGCCCAGTAGGGGGCGTGGCCGCAACGGAGCCTTTGTGTCACTAGTAGATACATCATGATAACATTAATTGGCCCCTCCCCTTCTGGATGAGAGGGGCGGGGCCAGGAGGCCACAGGTAGGAGTGGGCGTGGTTTACACGTTCCTCTCTGTAGCAGGTAGATATGGGCGTTGTTAGAGGAAGCTCCTCCCCAGACAGGTGTCAGTGGGCGTGGCTTGTCCTCAGTCAGTCAGTAGGATCAGCATGAGCCAGGAGCCGGGATCTGTGGACAGGTAAGACAGACCCGGGGCCACACAGGTAACACAGGTAACACAGACCCGGGGCCACACAGGTAACACAGGTAACACAGACCCGGGGCCACACAGGTAACACAGACCCGGGGCCACACAGGTAACACAGGTAACACAGACCCGGGGCCACACAGGTAACACAGACCCGGGGCCACACAGGTAACACAGACCCGGGGCCACACAGGTAACACAGGTAACACAGACCCGGAGCCACACAGGTAACACAGACCCGGGGCCACACAGGTAACACAGGTAACACAGACCCGGGGCCACACAGATAACACAGACCCGGGGCCACACAGGTAACACAGACCCGGGGCCACACAGGTAACACAGGTAACACAGACCCGGGGCCACACATGTAACACAGACCCGGGGCCACACAGATAACACAGACCCGGGGACCACACAGGTAACACAGGTAACACAGACCCGGGGCCACACAGGTAACACAGACCCGGGGCCACACAGGTAACACAGGTAACACAGACCCGGGGCCACACAGGTAACACATGTAACACAGACCTGGGGCCACACAGGTAACACATGTAACACAGACCCGGGGCCACACAGGTAACAGACCCGGGGCCACACAAGTAACACATGAGTGCCTTATTGCCCCTGTAACATGTTATTGCAGTAACCCGCCTACTGAGTGCCTTATTGCCCCTGTAACATGTTATCGCAGTAACCCGCCTCCTGAGTGCCTTATTGCTCCTGTAACATGTTATTACAGTAACCCGCCTCCTGAGTGCCTTATTGCCCCTGTATCATGTTATCGCAGTAACCCGCCTCCTGAGTGCCTTATTGCCCCTGTAGCATGTTATCGCAGTAACCCGCCTCCTGAGTGCCTTATTGCCCCTGTAACATATTATTGCAGTAACCCACCTCCTGAGTGCCTTATTGCCCCTGTAACATGTTATTGCAGTAACCCGCCTCCTGAGTGCCTTATTGCCCCTGTAACATATTATTGCAGTAACCCACCTCCTGAGTGCCTTATTGAGTAACCCTGCCCCTGGGTGCCTTAGTGCACCAGAAGCGTAAAATAAATTGGGGGTGGGGGGGGGGGGAGAATAAACATCCCTTAGACCAGTGAGAAAACAGATGTGGGTTTTACTTTGCACGTTGGAACAGTGTGTTTGGGGAAGGTGGAGTATCTTGTGTGTGTAAGGATGGAACAGAGGGGAGCAAGTGAATTATTAATAAAGGGAAATAAGGCACTCAGGAGGCGGGTTACTGCGATAACATGTTACAGGGGCAATAAGGCAGTCAGGAGGCGGGTTACTGCGATAACATGTTACAGGGACAATAAGGCACTCAGGAGGCGGGTTACTGCAATAACATGTTACAGGGGCAATAAGGCACTCAGGAGGCGGGTTACTGTGATAACATGTTACAGGGGCAATAAGGCACTCAGGAGGCGGGTTACTGCGATAAACGGGCAATAAGGCACTCAGGAGGCGGGTTACTGCAATAACATGTTACAGGGGCAATAAGGCACTCAGGAGGCGGGTTACTGCGATAACATGTTACAGGGACAATAAGGCACTCAGGAGGCGGGTTACTGCAATAACATGTTACAGGGGCAATAAGGCACTCAGGAGGCGGGTTACTGCGATAACATGTTACAGGGGCAATAAGGCACTCAGGAGGCGGGTTACTGCGATAACATGTTACAGGGGCAATAAGGCACTCAGGAGGCGGGTTACTGCGATAACATGTTACAGGCGCAATAAGGCACTCAGGAGGCGGGTTACTGCGATAACATGTTACAGGGGCAATAAGGCACTCAGGGGGCGGGTTACTGCGATAACATGTTACAGGGACAATAAGGCACTCAGGAGGCGGGTTACTGCAATAACATGTTACAGGGACAATAAGGCACTCAGGAGGCGGGTTACTGCAATAACATGTTACAGGGGCAATAAGGCACTCAGGAGGCGGGTTACTGCAATAACATGTTACAGGGGCAATAAGGCACTCAGGAGGCGGGTTACTGCAATAACATGTTACAGGGACAATAAGGCACTCAGGAGGCGGGTTACTGCAATAACATGTTACAGGGGCAATAAGGCACTCAGGAGGCGGGTTACTGCAATAACATGTTACAGGGGCAATAAGGCACTCAGGAGGCGGGTTACTGCAATAACATGTTACAGGGGCAATAAGGCACTCAGGAGGCGGGTTACTGCAATAACATGTTACAGGGCAATAAGGCACTCAGGACGCGGGTTACTGCAATAAAATGTTACAGGGGCAATAAGGCACTCAGGAGGCGGGTTACTGCAATAACATGTTACAGGGCAATAAGGCACTCAGGAGCCGGGTTACCGCAATAACATGTTACAGGGGCAATAAGGCACTCAGGAGGCGGGTTACCGCAATAACATGTTACAGGGACAATAAGGCACTCAGGAGGCGGGTTACTGCAATAACATGTTACAGGGACAATAAGGCACTCAGGAGCCGGGTTACTGCAATAACATGTTACAGGGGCAATAAGGCACTCAGGAGGCGGGTTACTGCAATAACATGTTACAGGGGCAATAAGGCACTCAGGAGGCGGGTTACTGCAATAACATGTTACAGGGGCAATAAGGCACTCAGGAGGCGGGTTACTGCGATAACATGTTACAGGGGCAATAAGGCACTCAGGAGGCGGGTTACTGCGATAACATGTTACAGGGGCAATAAGGCACTCAGGAGGCGGGTTACTGCGATAACATGTTACAGGGGCAATAAGGCACTCAGGAGGCGGGTTACTGCGATAACATGTTGCAGGGGCAATAAGGCACTCAGGAGGCGGGTTACTGCGATAACATGTTACAGGGGCAATAAGGCACTCAGGAGGCGGGTTACTGCGATAACATGTTACAGGGGCAATAAGGCACTCAGGAGGGGGGTTACTGCAATAACATGTCACAGGGGCAATAAGGCACTCAGGAGGGGGGTTACTGCAATAACATGTCACAGGGCCAATAAGGCACTCAGGAGGGGGGTTACTGCGATAAAATGTCACAGGGGCAATAAGGCACTCAGGAGGCGGGTTACTGCGATAAAATGTTACAGGGGCAATAAGGCACTCAGGAGCCGGGTTACTGCGATAACATGTTACAGGGGCAATAAGGCACTCAGGAGGCGGGTTACTGCAATAAAATGTTACAGGGGCAATAAGGCACTCAGGACGCGGGTTACTGCAATAAAATGTTACAGGGGCAGTAAGGCACTCAGGAGGCGGGTTACTGCAATAACATGTTACAGGGGCAATAAGGCACTCAGGAGGCGGGTTACTGCAATAACATGTTACAGGGGCAATAAGGCACTCAGGAGCCGGGTTACTGCAATAACAGGTTACAGGGATAATAAGGCGTTCAGGAGGCGGGTTACTGCGATAACATGTTACAGGGGCAATAAGGCACTCAGGAGGCGGGTTACTGCGATAACATGTTACAGGGGCAATAAGGCACTCAGGAGGCGGGTTACTGCAATAAAATGTTACAGGGGCAATAAGGCACTCAGGAGGCGGGTTACTGCAATAACATGTTACAGGGGCAATAAGGTACTCAGGAGCCGGGTTACTGCAATAACAGGTTACAGGGGCAATAAGGCACTCAGGAGGCGGGTTACTGCGATAACATGTTTCAGGGATAATAAGGCGTTCAGGAGGCGGGTTACTGCGATAACATGTTACAGGGGCAATAAGGCACTCAGGAGGCGGGTTACTGCAATAACATGTTACAGGGGTAATAAGGCACTCAGGAGGCGGGTTACTGCAATAACATGTTACAGGGGCAATAAGGCACTCAGGAGGGGGGGTTACTGCGATAACATGTTACAGGGGCAATAAGGCACTCAGGAGGGGGGTTACTGCGATAACATGTTACAGGGGCAATAAGGCACTCAGGAGGTGGGTTACTGCGATAACATGTAACAGGGGCAATAAGGCACTCAGGAGGAGGGTTACTGCGATAACATGTTACAGGGGCAATAAGGCACTCAGGAGGCGGGTTACTGCAATAACATGTTACAGGGGCAATAAGGCACTCAGGAGGAGGGTTACTGCAATAAAATGTTACAGGGGCAATAAGGCACTCAGGACGCGGGTTACTGCAATAAAATGTTACAGGGGCAATAAGGCACTCAGGACGCGGGTTATTGCAATAAAATGTTACAGGGGCAATAAGGCACTCAGGAGGCGGGTTACTGCAATAACATGTTACAGGGGCAATAAGGCACTCAGGAGGCGGGTTACTGCAATAACATGTTACAGGGGCAATAAGGCACTCAGGAGGCGGGTTACTGCGATAACATGTAACAGGGGCAATAAGGCACTCAGGAGGAGGGTTACTGCGATAACATGTTACAGGGGCAATAAGGCACTCAGGAGGCGGGTTACTGCAATAACATGTTACAGGGGCAATAAGGCACTCAGGAGGAGGGTTACTGCAATAAAATGTTACAGGGGCAATAAGGCACTCAGGACGCGGGTTACTGCAATAAAATGTTACAGGGGCAATAAGGCACTCAGGACGCGGGTTATTGCAATAAAATGTTACAGGGGCAATAAGGCACTCAGGAGGCGGGTTACTGCAATAACATGTTACAGGGGCAATAAGGCACTCAGGAGGCGGGTTACTGCAATAACATGTTACAGGGGCAATAAGGCACTCAGGAGGCGGGTTACTGCAATAACATGTTACAGGGGCAATAAGGCACTCAGGAGGCGGGTTACTGCAATAACATGTTACAGGGGCAATAAGGTACTCAGGAGCCGGGTTACTGCAATAACAGGTTACAGGGGCAATAAGGCACTCAGGAGGCGGGTTACTGCGATAACATGTTACAGGGATAATAAGGCGTTCAGGAGGCGGGTTACTGCGATAACATGTTACAGGGGCAATAAGGCACTCAGGAGGCGGGTTACTGCGATAACGTTACAGGGGTAATAAGGCACTCAGGAGGCGGGTTACTGCAATAACATGTTACAGGGGCAATAAGGCACTCAGGAGGGGGGTTACTGCGATAACATGTTACAGGGGCAATAAGGCACTCAGGAGGCGGGTTACTGCGATAACATGTTACAGGGGCAATAAGGCACTCAGGAGGCGGGTTACTGCGATAACATGTTACAGGGGCAATAAGGCACTCAGGAGGCGGGTTACTGCAATAACATGTTACAGGGGCAATAAGGTACTCAGGAGCCGGGTTACTGCAATAACAGGTTACAGGGGCAATAAGGCACTCAGGAGGCGGGTTACTGCGATAACATGATACAGGGATAATAAGGCGTTCAGGAGGCGGGTTACTGCGATAACATGTTACAGGGGCAATAAGGCTCTCAGGAGGCGGGTTACTGCGATAACATGTTACAGGGGCAATAAGGCACTCAGGAGGTGGGTTACTGCGATAACATGTTACAGGGGCAATAAGGCACTCAGGAGGAGGGTTACTGCGATAACATGTTACAGGGGCAATAAGGCACTCAGGAGGCGGGTTACTGCAATAACATGTTACAGGGGCAATAAGGCACTCAGGAGGAGGGTTACTGCGATAACATGTTACAGGGGCAATAAGGCACTCAGGAGCCGGGTTACTGCGATAACATGTTACAGGGGCAATAAGGCACTCAGGAGGCGGGTTACTGCAATAAAATGTTACAGGGGCAATAAGGCACTCAGGACGCGGGTTACTGCAATAAAATGTTACAGGGGCAATAAGGCACTCAGGACGCGGGTTACTGCAATAAAATGTTACAGGGGCAATAAGGCACTCAGGAGGCGGGTTACTGCAATAACATGTTACGGGGGCAATAAGGCACTCAGGAGGCGGGTTACTGCAATAACATGTTACAGGGGCAATAAGGCACTCAGGAGCCGGGTTACTGCAATAACAGGTTACAGGGATAATAAGGCGTTCAGGAGGCGGATTACTGCGATAACATGTTACAGGGGCAATAAGGCACTCAGGAGGCGGGTTACTGCGATAACATGTTACAGGGGCAATAAGGCACTCAGGAGGCGGGTTACTGCAATAAAATGTTACAGGGGCAATAAGGCACTCAGGACCCGGGTTACTGCGATAACATGTTACAGGGGCAATAAGGCACTCAGGAGGCGGGTTACTGCAATAAAATGTTAAAGGGACAATAAGGCACTCAGGACGCGGGTTACTGCAATAAAATGTTACATGGGCAATAAGGCACTCAGGACGCGGGTTACTGCAATAAAATGTTACAGGGGCAATAAGGCACTCAGGAGGCGGGTTACTGCAATAACATGTTACAGGGGCAATAAGGCACTCAGGAGGCGGGTTACTGCAATAACATGTTACAGGGGCAATAAGGTACTCAGGAGCCGGGTTACTGCAATAACAGGTTACAGGGGCAATAAGGCACTCAGGAGGCGGGTTACTGCGATAACATGTTACAGGGGCAATAAGGCACTCATGAGGCGGGTTACTGCGATAACATGTTACAGGGGCAATAAGGCACTCAGGAGGCGGGTTACTGCGATAACATGTTACAGGGGCAATAAGGCACTCAGGACGCGGGTTACTGCAATAAAATGTTACAGGGGCAATAAGGCACTCAGGAGGCGGGTTACTGCAATAACATGTTACAGGGGCAATAAGGCACTCAGGAGGCGGGTTACTGCAATAACATGTTACAGGGCAATAAGGTACTCAGGAGCCGGGTTACTGCGATAACATGTTACAGGGATAATAAGGCACTCAGGAGGCGGGTTACTGCAATAACATGTTACAGGGGCAATAAGGCACTCAGGAGGGGGGTTACTGCGATAACATGTTACAGGGGCAATAAGGCACTCAGGAGGCGGGTTACTGCGATAACATGTTACAGGGGTAATAAGGCACTCAGGAGGCGGGTTACTGCAATAACATGTTACAGGGGCAATAAGGCACTCAGGAGGGGGGTTACTGCGATAACATGTTACAGGGGCAATAAGGCACTCAGGAGGTGGGTTACTGCGATAACATGTTACAGGGGCAATAAGGCACTCAGGAGGAGGGTTACTGCGATAACATGTTACAGGGGCAATAAGGCACTCAGGAGGCGGGTTACTGCAATAACATGTTACAGGGGCAATAAGGCACTCAGGAGGCGGGTTACTGCAATAACATGTTACAGGGACAATAAGGCACTCAGGAGGAGGGTTACTGCGATAACATGTTACAGGGGCAATAAGGCACTCAGGAGGAGGGTTACTGCGATAACATGTTACAGGGGCAATAAGGCACTCAGGAGGCGGGTTACTGCAATAACATGTTACAGGGGCAATAAGGCACTCAGGAGGCGGGTTACTGCAATAACATGTTACAGGGGCAATAAGGCACTCAGGAGCCGGGTTACTGCAGTAACATGTTACAGGGGCAATAAGGCACTCAGGAGGCGGGTTACTGCGATAACATGTAACAGGGGCAATAAGGCACTCAGGAGGAGGGTTACTGCGATAACATGTTACAGGGGCAATAAGGCACTCAGGAGGCGGGTTACTGCAATAACATGTTACAGGGGCAATAAGGCACTCAGGAGGAGGGTTACTGCAATAAAATGTTACAGGGGCAATAAGGCACTCAAGACGCGGGTTACTGCAATAAAATGTTACAGGGGCAATAAGGCACTCAGGACGCGGGTTATTGCAATAAAATGTTACAGGGGCAATAAGGCACTCAGGAGGCGGGTTACTGCAATAACATGTTACAGGGGCAATAAGGCACTCAGGAGGCGGGTTACTGCAATAACATGTTACAGGGGCAATAAGGCACTCAGGAGGCGGGTTACTGCAATAACATGTTACAGGGGCAATAAGGCACTCAGGAGGCGGGTTACTGCAATAACATGTTACAGGGGCAATAAGGTACTCAGGAGCCGGGTTACTGCAATAACAGGTTACAGGGGCAATAAGGCACTCAGGAGGCGGGTTACTGCGATAACATGTTACAGGGATAATAAGGCGTTCAGGAGGCGGGTTACTGCGATAACATGTTACAGGGGCAATAAGGCACTCAGGAGGCGGGTTACTGCGATAACGTTACAGGGGTAATAAGGCACTCAGGAGGCGGGTTACTGCAATAACATGTTACAGGGGCAATAAGGCACTCAGGAGGGGGGTTACTGCGATAACATGTTACAGGGGCAATAAGGCACTCAGGAGGCGGGTTACTGCGATAACATGTTACAGGGGCAATAAGGCACTCAGGAGGCGGGTTACTGCGATAACATGTTACAGGGGCAATAAGGCACTCAGGAGGCGGGTTACTGCAATAACATGTTACAGGGGCAATAAGGTACTCAGGAGCCGGGTTACTGCAATAACAGGTTACAGGGGCAATAAGGCACTCAGGAGGCGGGTTACTGCGATAACATGATACAGGGATAATAAGGCGTTCAGGAGGCGGGTTACTGCGATAACATGTTACAGGGGCAATAAGGCTCTCAGGAGGCGGGTTACTGCGATAACATGTTACAGGGGCAATAAGGCACTCAGGAGGTGGGTTACTGCGATAACATGTTACAGGGGCAATAAGGCACTCAGGAGGAGGGTTACTGCGATAACATGTTACAGGGGCAATAAGGCACTCAGGAGGCGGGTTACTGCAATAACATGTTACAGGGGCAATAAGGCACTCAGGAGGAGGGTTACTGCGATAACATGTTACAGGGGCAATAAGGCACTCAGGAGCCGGGTTACTGCGATAACATGTTACAGGGGCAATAAGGCACTCAGGAGGCGGGTTACTGCAATAAAATGTTACAGGGGCAATAAGGCACTCAGGACGCGGGTTACTGCAATAAAATGTTACAGGGGCAATAAAGCACTCAGGACGCGGGTTACTGCAATAAAATGTTACAGGGGCAATAAGGCACTCAGGAGGCGGGTTACTGCAATAACATGTTACAGGGGCAATAAGGCACTCAGGAGGCGGGTTACTGCAATAACATGTTACAGGGGCAATAAGGCACTCAGGAGCCGGGTTACTGCAATAACAGGTTACAGGGATAATAAGGCGTTCAGGAGGCGGATTACTGCGATAACATGTTACAGGGGCAATAAGGCACTCAGGAGGCGGGTTACTGCGATAACATGTTACAGGGGCAATAAGGCACTCAGGAGGCGGGTTACTGCAATAAAATGTTACAGGGGCAATAAGGCACTCAGGAGCCGGGTTACTGCGATAACATGTTACAGGGGCAATAAGGCACTCAGGAGGCGGGTTACTGCAATAAAATGTTACAGGGACAATAAGGCACTCAGGACGCGGGTTACTGCAATAAAATGTTACATGGGCAATAAGGCACTCAGGACGCGGGTTACTGCAATAAAATGTTACAGGGGCAATAAGGCACTCAGGAGGCGGGTTACTGCAATAACATGTTACAGGGGCAATAAGGCACTCAGGAGGCGGGTTACTGCAATAACATGTTACAGGGGCAATAAGGTACTCAGGAGCCGGGTTACTGCAATAACAGGTTACAGGGGCAATAAGGCACTCAGGAGGCGGGTTACTGCGATAACATGTTACAGGGGCAATAAGGCACTCATGAGGCGGGTTACTGCGATAACATGTTACAGGGGCAATAAGGCACTCAGGAGGCGGGTTACTGCGATAACATGTTACAGGGGCAATAAGGCACTCAGGACGCGGGTTACTGCAATAAAATGTTACAGGGGCAATAAGGCACTCAGGAGGCGGGTTACTGCAATAACATGTTACAGGGCAATAAGGCACTCAGGAGGCGGGTTACTGCAATAACATGTTACAGGGGCAATAAGGCACTCAGGAGGCGGGTTACTGCAATAACATGTTACAGGGACAATAAGGCACTTAGGAGGAGGGTTACTGCGATAACATGTTACAGGGGCAATAAGGCACTCAGGAGGAGGGTTACTGCGATAACATGTTACAGGGGCAATAAGGCACTCAGGAGGCGGGTTACTGCAATAACATGTTACAGGGGCAATAAGGCACTCAGGAGGCGGGTTACTGCAATAACAGGTTACAGGGGCAATAAGGCACTCAGGAGCCGGGTTACTGCAGTTACATGTTACAGGGGCAATAAGGCACTCTCTATCCCCACAGGTCTGTGCTGGATCTATCCAAGGATCTCAGTGAGTGTATGGACGCTCTGAGCCTCTTTCTGAATAACCAGTTTGATGAGAGTCTGGAATTGCTGCGGCCGAGGTAAAGGGGACTCTAGGGACAGTTCATTAAGAGTCCCAGGTCTGTCCCTACCTTCAGGGCTTGTGTAAGACACCGGGGCCTCACGCCCACTTTCACCGGCCGTGCTTCCCTGTGTCACCAGTGCTACTCCTCGTTCTTCCTTCTCTGGGAAGGGCATACAGTCTGTCCCTCCCCCCGCAGGGTGACGCAGTGACACAGGCAGGAGGGAGCTATGGGACATGGAGTCTGTCCCTCCCCCCGGAGGGTGACACAGTGACACAGACAGGAGGGAGCTATGGGGCATGGAGTCTGTCCCTCCCCCCGCAGGGTGACACAGTGACACAGACAGGAGGGAGCTATGGGACATGGAGTCTGTCCCTCCCCCCGCAGGGTGACAGTGACACAGACAGGAGGGAGCTATGGGACATGGAGTCTGTCCCTCCCCCCGCAGGGTGACACAGTGACACAGACAGGAGGGAGCTATGGGACATGGAGTCTGTCCCTCCCCCCGCAGGGTGACACAGTGACACAGACAGGAGGGAGCTATGGGACATGGAGTCTGTCCCTCCCCCCGCAGGGTGACACAGTGACACAGACAGGAGGGAGCTATGGGACATGGAGTCTGTCCCTCCCCCCGCAGGGTGACAGTGACACAGACAGGAGGGAGCTATGGGACATGGAGTCTGTCCCTCCCCCCGCAGGGTGACACAGTGACACAGACAGGAGGGAGCTATGGGACATGGAGTCTGTCCCTCCCCCCGCAGGGTGACACAGTGACACAGACAGGAGGGAGCTATGGGACATGGAGTCTGTCCCTCCCCCCGCAGGGTGACACAGTGACACAGACAGGAGGGAGCTATGGGACATGGAGTCTGTCCCTCCCCCCGCAGGGTGACACAGTGACACCGACAGGAGGGAGATATGGGACATGGGGTCTGTCCCTCCCCCCGCAGGGTGACACAGTGACACCGACAGGAGGGAGCTATGGGACATGGGGTCTGTCCCTCCCCCCGCAGGGTGACACAGACAGGAGGGAGCTACGGGACATGGAGTCTGTCCCCCCCCCCCCCGCAGGGTGACACAGTGACACAGACAGGAGGGAGCTATGGGACATGGAGTCTGTCTCTCCCCCCGCAGGGTGACACAGTGACACAGACAGGAGGGAGCTATGGGACATGGTGTCTGTCCCTCCCCCCGCAGGGTGACACAGACAGGAGGGAGCTATGGGACGTGGTGTCTGTCCCTCCCCCCGCAGGGTGACACAGTGACACAGACAGGAGGGAGCTATGCGACATGGTGTCTGTCCCTCCCCCCGCAGGGTGACACAGTGACACAGACAGGAGGGAGCTATGGGACATGGAGTCTGCCCCTCCCCCCGCAGGGTGACACAGTGACACAGACAGGAGGGAGCTATGGGACGTGGTATCTGCCCCTCCCCCCGCAGGGTGACACAGTGACACAGACAGGAGGGAGCTATGGGACATGGAGCCTGTCCCTCCCCCCGCAGGGTGACACAGACAGGAGGGAGCTATGGGACATGGTGTCTGTCCCTCCCCCCGCAGGGTGACCCAGTGACACAGACAGGAGGGAGCTATGGGACACGGAGTCTGTCCCTCCCCCCGCAGGGTGACACAGACAGGAGGGAGCTATGGGACATGGAGTCTGTCCCTCCCCCCGCAGGGTGACACAGTGACACAGACAGGAGGGAGCTATGGGACACGGAGTCTGTCCCTCCCCCCGCAGGGTGACACAGACAGGAGGGAGCTATGGGACATGGAGTCTGACCCTCCCACCGCAGGGTGACACAACTCCTGTCCCCTCTCATGGCCTACCTCTTGTCCCTAGGGTTAAAGACAGCATGTACCATGGCCTCATACACGCCACCATCTTGGAAATGCAAGCCATGATGACATTCGAACACGATGACATCATCAATGCCGGAAAGATCATGAAGGATGTGCAGGAAACGTGTCAAAGGTATGGGACCCGTGACAGCGGGTATCTCCCAGTAACAATACAGGAGCAGCCTCTGTGTACTGAATACGTGTGTAGCGGGTATCTCCCAGTAACAATACAGGAGCAGCCTCTGTGTACTGAATACGTGTGCAGCGGGTATCTCCCAGTAACAATACAGGAGCAGGCTCTGTGTACTGAATACGTGTGCAGCGGGTATCTCCCAGTAACAATACAGGAGCAGGCTCTGTGTACTGAATACGTGTGCAGCGGGTATCTCCCAGTAACAATACAGGAGCAGCCTCTGTGTACTGAATACGTGTGCAGCGGGTATCTTCCAGTAACAATACAGGAGCAGCCTCTGTGTACTGAATACGTGTGCAGCGGGTATCTCCCAGTAACAATACAGGAGCAGTCTCTGTGTACTGAATACGTGCAGCGGGTATCTCCCAGTAACAATACAGGAGCAGCCTCTGTGTACTGAATACGTGCAGCGGGTATCTCCCAGTAACAATACAGGAGCAGCGTCTGTGTACTGAATACGTGTGCAGCGGGTATCTCCCAGTAACAATACAGGAGCAGGCTCTGTGTACTGAATACGTGTGCAGCGGGTATCTTCCAGTAACAATACAGGAGCAGCCTCTGTGTACTGAATACGTGTGTAGCGGGTATCTCCCAGTAACAATACAGGAGCAGCCTCTGTGTTCTGAATACGTGTGTAGCGGGTATCTCCCAGTAACAATACAGGAGCAGCCTCTGTGTACTGAATACGTGTGCAGCGGGTATCTCCCAGTAACAATACAGGAGCAGTGTCTGTGTACTGAATACGTGTGTAGCGAGTATCTCCCAGTAACAATACAGGAGCAGCCTCTGTGTTCTGAATACGTACAGCGGGTATCTCCCAGTAACAATACAGGAGCAGCCTTTGTGTTCTGAATACACGTGTAGCGGGTATGTCCCAGTAACAATACAGGAGCAGCCTCTGTGTACTGAATACGTGTGCAGAGGGTATCTCCCAGTAACAATACAGGAGCAGCCTCTGTGTACTGAATACATGTGCAGCGGGTATCTCCCAGTAACAATACAGGAGCAGCCTCTGTGTTCTGAATACATGTGTAGCGGGTATCTCCCAGTAACAATACAGGAGCAGCCTCTGTGTACTGAATACGTGTGCAGCGGGTATCTCCCAGTAACAATACAGGAGCAGTCTCTGTGTACTGAATACGTGTGCAGCGGGTATCTCCCAGTAACAATACAGGAGCAGCCTCTGTGTACTGAATACGTGTGCAGCGGGTATCTCCCAGTAACAATACAGGAGCAGGCTCTGTGTACTGAATACGTGTGCAGCGGGTATCTCCCAGTAACAATACAGGAGCAGCCTCTGTGTAGTGAATACGTGTGTAGCGGGTATCTCCCAGTAACAATACAGGAGCAGCCTCTGTGTACTGAATACGTGTGTAGCGGGTATCTCCCAGTAACAATACAGGAGCAGCCTCTGTGTACTGAATACGTGTGCAGAGGGTATCTCCCAGTAACAATACAGGAGCAGCCTCTGTGTACTGAATACGTGTGCAGCGGGTATCTCCCAGTAACAATACAGGAGCAGCCTCTGTGTTCTGAATACGTGCAGCGGGTATCTCCCAGTAACAATACAGGAGCAGCCTTTGTGTTCTGAATACACGTGTAGCGGGTATCTCCCAGTAACAATACAGGAGCAGCCTCTGTGTACTGAATACGTGTGCAGAGGGTATCTCCCAGTAACAATACAGGAGCAGCCTCTGTGTAGTGAATACATGTGTAGCGGGTATCTCCCAGTAACAATACAGGAGCAGTCTCTGTGTACTGAATACATGTGCAGCGGGTATCTCCCAGTAACAATACAGGAGCAACCTCTGTGTACTGAATACGTCTGCAGCGGGTATCTCCCAGTAACAATACAGGATCAGCCTCTGTGTAGTGAATACGTGTGTAGCGGGTATCTCCCAGTAACAATACAGGAGCAGCCTCTGTGTACTGAATACGTGTGCAGCGGGTATCTCCCAGTAACAATACAGGAGCAGCCTCTGTGTACTGAATACGTGTGCAGCGGGTATCTCCCAGTAACAATACAGGAGCAGTCTCTGTGTACTGAATACGTGCAGCGGGTATCTCCCAGTAACAATACAGGAGCAGCGTCTGTGTACTGAATACGTGTGCAGCGGGTATCTCCCAGTAACAATACAGGAGCAGCGTCTGTGTACTGAATACGTGTGTAGCGGATATCTCCCAGTAACAATACAGGAGCAGCCTCTGTGTACTGAATACGTGCAGCGGGTATCTCCCAGTAACAATACAGGAGCAGCCTCTGTGTACTGAATACGTGTGTAGCGGGTATCTCCCAGTAACAATACAGGAGCAGCCTCTGTGTAGTGAATACGTGTGTAGCGGGTATCTCCCAGTAACAATACAGGAGCAGCCTCTGTGTACTGAATAAATGTGCAGCGGGTATCTCCCAGTAACAATACAGGAGCAGCCTCTGTGTACTGAATACGTGTGCAGCGGGTATCTCCCAGTAACAATACAGGAGCAGACTCTGTGTACTGAATACGTGTGCAGCGGGTATCTCCCAGTAACAATACAGGAGCAGCCTCTGTGTTCTGAATACGTGTGCAGCGGGTATCTCCCAGTAACAATACAGGAGCAGTCTCTGTGTACTGAATACGTGTGCAGTGGGTATCTCCCAGTAACAATACAGGAGCAGGCTCTGTGTACTGAATACGTGTGTAGCGAGTATCTCCCAGTAACAATACAGGAGCAGGCTCTGTGTACTGAATACGTGTGTAGCGAGTATCTCCCAGTAACAATACAGGAGCAGCCTCTGTTTACTGAATACGTGTGTAGCGGGTATCTCCTAGTAACAATACAGGAGCAGCCTCTGTGTTCTGAATACGTGCAGCGGGTATCTCCCAGTAACAATACAAGAGCAGCCTTTGTGTTCTGAATACACGTGTAGCGGGTATCGCCCAGTAACAATACAGGAGCAGCCTCTGTGTACTGAATACATGTGCAGCGGGTATCTCCCAGTAACAATACAGGAGCAGCCTCTGTGTACTGAATACGTGTGCAGCGGGTATCTCCCAGTAACAATACAGGAGCAGTCTCTGTGTACTGAATACGTGTGCAGCGGGTATCTCCCAGTAACAATACAGGAGCAGCCTCTGTGTACTGAATGTATGTGCAGCGGGTATCTCCCAGTAACAATACAGGAGCAGCCTCTGTGTACTGAATACGTGTGCAGCGAGTATCTCCCAGTAACAAAACAGGAGCAGCCTCTGTGTACTGAATACGTGTGTAGCGGGTATCTCCCAGTAACAATACAGGAGCAGCCTCTGTGTACTGAATACGTGCAGCGGGTATCTCCCAGTAACAATACAGGAGCAGGCTCTGTGTACTGAATACGTGTGTAGCGGGTATCTCCCAGTAACAATACAGGAGCAGCCTCTGTGTACTGAATACGTGTGCAGCGGGTATCTCCCAGTAACAATACAGGAGCAGTCTCTGTGTACTGAATACGTGCAGCGGGTATCTCCCAGTAACGATACAGGAGCAGCCTCTGTGTACTGAATACGTGTGCAGCGGGTATCTCCCAGTAACAATACAGGAGCAGCCTCTGTGTACTGAATACGTGTGCAGCGGGTATCTCCCAGTAACAATACAGGAGCAGTCTCTGTGTACTGAATACATGTGTAGCGGGTATCTCCCAGTAACAATACAGGAGCAGCCTCTGTGTACTGAATACGTGCGCAGCGGATATCTCCCAGTAACAATACAGGAGCAGCCTCTGTGTACTGAATACGTGTGCAGCGGGTATCTCCCAGTAACAATACAGGAGCAGCCTCTGTGTACTGAATACGTGTGCAGCGGGTATCTCCCAGTAACAATACAGGAGCAGCCTCTGTGTACTGAATACGTGTGCAGCGAGTATCTCCCAGTAACAATACAGGAGCAGCCTCTGTGTACTGAATACGTGCAGCGGGTATCTCCCAGTAACAATACAGGAGCAGCCTCTGTGTACTGAATACGTGTGCAGCGGGTATCTCCCAGTAATAATACAGGAGCAGCCTCTGTGTACTGAATACGTGCAGCGGGTATCTCCCAGTAACAATACAGGAGCAGCCTCTGTGTACTGAATACGTGCAGCGGGTATCTCCCAGTAACAATACAGGAGCAGCGTCTGTGTACTGAATACGTGTGCAGCGGGTATCTCCCAGTAACAATACAGGAGCAGCCTCTGTGTACTGAATACGTGTGCAGCGGGTATCTCCCAGTAACAATACAGGAGCAGCCTCTGTGTACTGAATACGTGTGCAGCGGGTATCTCCCAGTAACAATACAGGAGCAGCCTCTGTGTACTGAATACGTGTGCAGCGGGTATCTCCCAGTAACAATACAGGAGCAGCCTCTGTGTACTGAATACGTGTGCAGCGGGTATCTCCCAGTAACAATACAGGAGCAGCCCCTGTGTACTGAATACGTGTGCAGCGAGTATCTCCCAGTAACAATACAGGAGCAGTCTCTGTGTACTGAATACGTGTGCAGCGGGTATCTCCCAGTAACAATACAGGAGCAGCCTCTGTGTACTGAATACGTGTGCAGCGGTATCTCCCAGTAACAATAAAGGAGCAGCCTCTGTGTACTGAATACGTGTGTAGCGGGTATATCCCAGTAACAATACAGGAGCAGCCTCTGTGTACTGAATACGTGTGCAGCGGGTATCTCCCAGTAACAATACAGGAACAACCTCTGTGTACTGAATACGTGTGCAGCGGGTATCTCCCAGTAACAATACAGGAGCAGCCTCTGTGTACTGAATACGTGTGCAGCGGGTATCTCCCAGTAACAGTACAGGAACAACCTCTGTGTACTGAATACGTGTACAGCGGGTATCTCCCAGTAACAATACAGGAGCAGCCTCTGTGTACTGAATACGTGTGCAGCGGGTATCTCCCAGTAACAATACAGGAGCAGCCTCTGTGTACTGAATACGTGTGCAGCGGGTATCTCCCAGTAACAATACAGGAGCAGGCTCTGTGTGCTGAATACGTGCAGCGGATATCTCCCAGTAACAATACAGGAGCAGCCTCTGTGTACTGAATACGTGTAGCGGGTATCTCCCAGTAACAATACAGGAGCAGCCTCTGTGTACTGAATACGTGTGCAGCGGGTATCTCCCAGTAACAATACAGGAGCAGCCTCTGTGTACTGAATACGTGTGCAGCGGGTATCTCCCAGTAACAATACAGGAGCAGCCTCTGTGTACTGAATACGTGTGCAGCGGGTATCTCCCAGTAACAATACAGGAGCAGCCTCTGTGTACTGAATACGTGCAGCGGGTATCTCCCAGTAACAATACAGGAGCAGCATCTGTGTACTGAATACGTGTGCAGCGGGTATCTCCCAGTAACAATACAGGAGCAGTCTCTGTGTACTGAATACGTGTGCAGCGGGTATCTCCCAGTAACAATACTGGAGCAGCCTCTGTGTAGTGAATACGTGTGTAGCGGGTATCTCCCAGTAACAATACTGGAGCAGCCTCTGTGTAGTGAATACGTGTGTAGCGGGTATCTCCCAGTAACAATACAGGAGCAGCCTCTGTGTACTGAATACGTGTGCAGCGGGTATCTCCCAGTAACAATACAGGAGCAGCCTCTGTGTACTGAATACGTGCAGCAGGTATCTCCCAGTAACAATACAGGAGCAGGCTCTGTGTACTGAATACGTGTGTATCGGGTATCTCCCAGTAACAATACAGGAGCAGCCTCGGTGTAGTGAATACGTGTGCAGCGGGTATCTCCCAGTAACAATACAGGAGCAGCCTCTGTGTACTGAATACGTGTGCAGCGGGTATCTCCCAGTAACCATACAGGAGCAGCCTCTGTGTACTGAATACGTGTGCAGCGGGTATCTCCCAGTAACAATACAGGAGCAGTCTCTGTGTACTGAATACGTGTGCAGCGGGTATCTCCCAGTAACAATACAGGAGCAGCCTCTGTGTTCTGAATGTGTGTGTAGCGGGTATCTCCCAGTAACAATACAGGAGCAGCCTCTGTGTACTGAATACGTGTGCAGCGGGTATCTCCCAGTAACAATACAGGAGCAGCCTCTGTGTACTGAATACGTGTGCAGCGGGTATCTCCCAGTAACAATACAGGAGCAGCGTCTGTTTACTGAATACGTGCAGCGGGTATCTCCCAGTAACAATACAGGAGCAGCCTCTGTGTACTGAATACGTGCAGCGGGTATCTCCCAGTAACAATACAGGAGCAGTCTCTGTGTACTGAATACGTGTGCAGCGGGTATCTCCCAGTAACAATACAGGAGCAGCCTCTGTGTACTGAATACGTGTGCAGCGGGTATCTCCCAGTAACAATACAGGAGCAGCCTCTGTGTACTGAATACGTGTGTAGCGGGTACTGTATCTCCCAGTAACAATACAGGAGCAGGCTCTGTGTACTGAATACGGTGCAGAGAGTATCTCCCAGTAACAATACAGGAGCAGGCTCTGTGTACTGAATACGTGTGCAGCGGGTATCTCCCAGTAACAATACAGGAGCAGCCTCTGTGTACTGAATACGTGTGCAGCGGGTATCTCCCAGTAACAATACAGGAGCAGTCTCTGTGTACTGAATACGGTGCAGAGAGTATCTCCCAGTAACAATACAGGAGCAGGCTCTGTGTACTGAATACGTGTGCAGCGGGTATCTCCCAGTAACAATACAGGAGCAGCCTCTGTGTACTGAATACGTGTGCAGCGGGTATCTCCCAGTAACAATACAGGAGCAGCCCCTGTGTACTGAATACGTGTGCAGCGAGTATCTCCCAGTAACAATACAGGAGCAGCCTCTGTGTACTGAATACGTGTGCAGCGGGTATCTCCCAGTAACAATACAGGAGCAGCCTCTGTGTACTGAATACGTGTGCAGCGGGTATCTCCCAGTAACAATACAGGAGCAGTCTCTGTGTACTGAATACGTGTGCAGCGGGTATCTCCCAGTAACAATACAGGAGCAGCCTCTGTGTACTGAATACGTGTGCAGCGGGTATCTCCCAGTAACAATACAGAGCAGCCTCTGTGTACTGAATACGTGTGCAGCGGGTATCTCCCAGTAACAATACAGGAGCAGACTCTGTGTACTGAATACGTGTGCAGCGGGTATCTCCCAGTAACAATACAGGAGCAGCCTCTGTGTTCTGAATACGTGTGCAGCGGGTATCTCCCAGTAACAATACAGGAGCAGCCTCTGTGTACTGAATACGTGTGCAGCGGGTATCTCCCAGTAACAATACAGGAGCAGCCTCTGTGTACTGAATACGTGCAGCGGGTATCTCCCAGTAACAATACAGGAGCAGCCTCTGTGTACTGAATACGTGTGCAGCGGGTATCTCCCAGTAACAATACAGGAGCAGTCTCTGTGTACTGAATACGTGTGCAGCGGGTATCTCCCAGTAACAATACAGGAGCAGCCTCTGTGTACTGAATACGTGTGTAGCGGGTATCTCCCAGTAACAATACAGGAGCAGCCTCTGTGTACTGAATACGTGTACAGCGGGTATCTCCCAGTAACAATACAGGAGCAGGCTCTGTGTACTGAATACGTGTGCAGCGGGTATCTCCCAGTAACAATACAGGAGCAGGCTCTGTGTACTGAATACGTGTGCAGCGGGTATCTCCCAGTAACAATACAGGAGCAGCCTCTGTGTACTGAATACGGTGTAGCGGGTATCTCCCAGTAACAATACAGGAGCAGCCTCTGTGTACTGAATACGTGCAGCGGGTATCTCCCAGTAACAATACAGGAGCAGCCTCTGTGTACTGAATACGTGTGCAGCGGGTATCTCCCAGTAACAATACAGGAGCAGCCTCTGTGTACTGAATACGTGTGCAGCGGGTATCTCCCAGTAACAATACAGGAGCAGCCTCTGTGTACTGAATACGGTGTAGCGGGTATCTCCCAGTAACAATACAGGAGCAGCCTCTGTGTACTGAATACGTGCGCAGCGGGTATCTCCCAGTAACAATACAGGAGCAGCCTCTGTGTACTGAATACGTGTGCAGCGGGTATCTCCCAGTAACAATACAGGAGCAGCCTCTGTGTACTGAATACGTGTGCAGCGAGTATCTCCCAGTAACAATACAGGAGCAGCCTCTGTGTACTGAATACGTGTGCAGCGGGTATCTCCCAGTAACAATACAGGAGCAGTCTCTGTGTACTGAATACGTGTGCAGCGGGTATCTCCCAGTAACAATACAGGAGCAGCCTCTGTGTACTGAATACGTGTGTAGCGGGTATCTCCCAGTAACAATACAGGAGCAGCCTCTGTGTATTGAATACGTGTACAGCGGGTATCTCCCAGTAACAATACAGGAGCAGGCTCTGTGTACTGAATACGTGTGCAGCGGGTATCTCCCAGTAACAATACAGGAGCAGGCTCTGTGTACTGAATACGTGTGCAGCGGGTATCTCCCAGTAACAATACAGGAGCAGCCTCTGTGTACTGAATACGGTGTAGCGGGTATCTCCCAGTAACAATACAGGAGCAGCCTCTGTGTACTGAATACGTGCAGCGGGTATCTCCCAGTAACAATACAGGAGCAGCCTCTGTGTACTGAATACGTGTGCAGCGGGTATCTCCCAGTAACAATACAGGAGCAGCCTCTGTGTACTGAATACGTGCGCAGCGGGTATCTCCCAGTAACAATACAGGAGCAGCCTCTGTGTACTGAATACGTGTGCAGCGGGTATCTCCCAGTAACAATACAGGAGCAGCCTCTGTGTACTGAATACGTGTGCAGCGGGTATCTCCCAGTAACAATACAGGAGCAGCCTCTGTGTACTGAATACGTGTGCAGCGGGTATCTCCCAGTAACTATACAGGAGCAGCCTCTGTGTACTGAATACGTGTGCAGCGGGTATCTCCCAGTAACAATACAGGAGCAGCCTCAGTGTACTGAATACGTGTGCAGCGAGTATCTCCCAGTAACAATACAGGAGCAGCCTCTGTGTACTGAATACGTGTGCAGCGGGTATCTAAGTGTACATAGGATTATTTTGGGGTTATTTTGTCTCCTCCGTCTACTTTCTGCCCCCCCTGCTCCCTGCCGCACCCCCCCTGCTCCCTGCCGCCCCCTCCTGCTCCCTGCCGCCCCCCCTGCTCCCTGCCGCCCCCCCCTGCTCCCTGCCGCCCCCCCCTGCTCCCTGCCGCCTCCCCCTGCTCCCTGCCGCCTCCCCCTGCTCCCTGCCGCCTCCCCCTGCTCCCTGCCGCCTCCCCCTGCTCCCTGCCGGCCCCCCCTGCTCCCTGCCGCCCCCCCCCTGCTCCCTGCCGCCCCCCCCTGCTCCCTGCCGCCCCCCCCTGCTCCCTGCCGCCCCCCCTGCTCCCTGCCGCCCCCCCCTGCTCCCTGCCGCCCCCCCTGCTCCCTGCCGCCCCCCCCCCTGCTCCCTGCCGGCCCCCCCTGCTCCCTGCCCCCCCCCAGCTCCCTGCCGCCCCCCCCTGCTCCCTGCCGCCCCCCCCCCTGCTCCCTGCCGCCTCCCCCTGCTCCCTGCCGCCCCCCCCTGCTCCCTGCCGCCCCCCCTGCTCCCTGCCGCCCCCCCCTGCTCCCTGCCGCCCCCCCTGCTCCCTGCCGCCCCCCCCCCTGCTCCCTGCCGGCCCCCCCTGCTCCCTGCCCCCCCCCAGCTCCCTGCCGCCCCCCCCCTGCTCCCTGCCGCCCCACATCCCTCACTGACACGCGTGTACACGTCACACAGAAACAAACACCCGGGCAGAGTATGACCCGCCGCTGGCACCTGTCCCTGCGTCACCTGTCACACACCGCTCATCCTGTATCTCCAGGACGCACCGCCCCTCCCCCACACCCAGCCGCCCCGGAGGATTCCCCGTACGACGAGAGCGTGATATTGAACACGCCGCGCTGTGTAATGATGCTGAGTATCTATACACTGATAATGAACACGCCGCGCTGTATAATGGTGCTGAGTATCTCTATACACTGATAATGAACACGCAGCCCTGTATAATACTGCTGAGTATCTATATACTGATAATGAACACGCCACGCTGTATAATGATGCTGAGTATCTCTATACACTGATAATGAACACGCCGCGCTGTATAATGATGCTGAGTATCTCTATACACTGATAATGAACACGCCGCGCTGTATAATGATGCTGAGTATCTCTATACACTGATAATGAACACGCCGCGCTGTATAATGATGCTGAGTATCTCTATACACTGATAATGAACACGCCACGCTGTATAATGATGCTGAGTATCTCTATACACTGATAATGAACACGCAGCCCTGTATAATACTGCTGAGTATCTATATACTGATAATGAACACGCCACGCTGTATAATGATGCTGAGTATCTCTATACACTGATAATGAACACGCAGCCCTGTATAATGCTGCCGAGTATCTATATACTGATAATGAACACGCCGCGCTGTATAATGGTGATGAGTTTCTCTATACACTGATAATGAACACGCTGCGCTGTATAATGATGCCGAGTATCTACAGTATATACTGATAATGAATACACTGCTCTGTATAATGATACTGAGTATCTCTATACACTGATAATGAACACGCTGTGCTCTGTATAATGATGCCGAGTATCTCTATACACTGATAATGAACACACCGCGCTGTATAATGCTGCTGAGTATCTCTATACACTGATAATGAACACACCGCGCTGTATAATTCTGCTGAGTATCTCTATACACTGATAATAGACACACACTGCACAGTCCGTGACCCCGTAGTTTTTGCAGACACGCTGCTCCTGTTGGGGCAATCCTACTAATCAGGCCCTAAAACAGATAAGGACGCCACAGCGATCAGAGCGGAAGCATTGGGGTCTGAACTAGGATGTTTGTGCGGGCGGCCATCTTTTAAAATGCCCCCCCAAAATATTCTAAAAGATGTTCCAGGCGATGTGACATTCAGGCCCTGCCTCTTCTCCATCAGGTTTAGGAAGAAGTCGTCCCTCATTCAGAAGCCTGGAGCAGACTCGTTTACAGAAGGTGAGGCCCGCCGCCCATAATGGTGCAGAGTATCTCTATACACTGATCATGAACACACCGTGCTGTATAAAGATGCTGAGTATCTTTATACACTGTTAATGAACACGCTGAACTGTATAATGATGCCGAATATCTATACACTGAAAATAAACTCCCCCCCTTTTTCAAAGAGATCGTAGCCTGGTCTGCCACACTGATTTAATGTTTCTTTTGGCAGTGGAGTTACATGCAGAAGTTTGTTATGCAGAATGTCTCCTGCAAAGAGCATCACTCACCTTCCTGCAGGTGTGTGTGTGTGTGTGCAAACATTCATAGATCCCTCCTGTCTGTGTCACCGTGTCGCCCTGCGGGGGGAGGGACAGACTCCATGTCCCATAGCTCCATCCTGTCTGTGTCACCGTGTCGCCCTGCGGGGGGAGGGACAGACTCCTTGTCCCATAGCTCCCTCCTGTCTGTGTCACTGTGTCACCCTGCGGTGGGAGGGACAGACTCCATGTCCCATAGCTCCCTCCTGTCTGTGTCACTGTGTCACCCTGCGGTGGGAGGGACAGACTCCCTGTCCCATAGCTCCCTCCTGTATGTGTCACTGTGTCACCCTGCGGGGGGAGGGACAGACTCCCTGTCCCATAGCTCCCTCCTGTCTGTGTCACTGTGTCACCCTGCGGGGGGAGGGACAGACTCCATGTCCCATAGCTTCCTCCTGTCTGTGTCACTGTGTCACCCTGCGGGGGGAGGGACAGACTCCATGTCCCATAGCTCCCTCCTGTCTGTGTCACTGTGTCACCCTGCGGGGGGAGGGACAGACTTGATGTCCCATAGCTCCCTCCTGTCTGTGTCACTGTGTCACCCTCCTTTAATTTTTTTTGGTTTGTTTTTAACCTTATTCAGGATGAGAATATGATCAATTTTATCAAAGGTGGAATGAAAGTTCGCAACAGCTACGTGATATACAGGTGAGAACGCTGGGATAGATGTACGCGTGTGTAAGGGATTACAGGTGAGAGCGCTGGGATAGACTGCGTGTGTAAGGGATTACAGGTGAGAGCGCTGGGATAGATGTACGCGTGTGTAAGGAATTACAGGTGAGAGCGCTGGGATAGATGTACGCGTGTGTAAGGGATTACAGGTGAGCGCTGGGATAGGTGTGCGTGTGTAAGGGATTACAGGTGAGCGCTGGGATAGACTGCGTGTGTAAGGGATTACAGGTGAGAGCGCTGGGATAGATGTACGCGTGTGAAGGAATTACAGGTGAGAGCGCTGGGATAGATGTACGCGTGTGTAAGGGATTACAGGTGAGCGCTGGGATAGGTGTGCGTGTGTAAGGAATTACAGGTGAGCGCTGGGATATGTACGCGTGTGTAAGGGATTACAGGTGAGCGCTGGGATAGGTGTGCGTGTGTAAGGGATTACAGGTGAGCGTGCTGGGATAGGTGTGCGTGTGTAAGGGATTACAGGTGAGCGCTGGGATATGTACGTGTGTGTAAGGGATTACAGGTGAGCGCTGGGATAGA
This sequence comes from Ascaphus truei, assembly GCF_040206685.1. Taxonomy (NCBI): domain Eukaryota; kingdom Metazoa; phylum Chordata; class Amphibia; order Anura; family Ascaphidae; genus Ascaphus; species Ascaphus truei. Next base: position 25,304,654 of record NC_134502.1, read on the forward strand.
TGTACACGTGTAAGGGATTACAGGTGAGCGCTGGGATAGATGTACGCGTGTAAGGGATTACAGGTGAGCGCTGGGATAGATGTACGTGTGTAAGGGATTACAGGTGAATGCGCTGGGATAGGTGTGCGTGTGTAAGGGATTACAGGTGAGAGCGCTGGGATAGGTGTGCGTGTGTAAGGGATTACAGGTGAGAGCGCTGGGATAGATGCGTGTGTGTAAGGGATTACAGGTGAGAGTGCTGGGATAGATGTGCGTGTGTAAGGGATTACAGGTGAGAGCGCTGGGATAGGTGTGCGTGTGTAAGGGATTACAGGTGAGAGCGCTGGATAAGTGTGCGTGTGTAAGGGATTACAGGTGAGCGCTGGGATAGGTGTACGCGTGTGTAAGGGATTACAGGTGAGCACTGGGATAGGTGTGCGTGTGTAAGGGATTACAGGTGAGCGCTGGGATAGATGTACGCGTGTAAGGGATTACAGGTGAGAGCGCTGGGATAGATGCGTGTGTGTAAGGGATTACAGGTGAGAGTGCTGGGATAGATGTGCGTGTGTAAGGGATTACAGGTGAGAGCGCTGGGATAGGTGTGCGTGTGTAAGGGATTACAGGTGAGAGCGCTGGGATAGATGCGTGTGTGTAAGGGATTACAGGTGAGAGTGCTGGGATAGATGTGCGTGTGTAAGGGATTACAGGTGAGAGCGCTGGGATAGGTGTGCGTGTGTAAGGGATTACAGGTGAGAGCGCTGGGATAAGTGTGCGTGTGTAAGGGATTACAGGTGAGAGCGCTGGGATAGATGTACGCGTGTGTAAGGGATTACAGGTGAGCACTGGGATAGGTGTGCGTGTGTAAGGGATTACAGGTGAGCGCTGGGATAGATGTACGCGTGTCAAGGGATTACAGGTGAGAGCGCTGGGATAGATGTGCGCGTGTAAGGGATTACAGGTGAGAGTGCTGGGATAGATGTGCGTGTGTAAGGGATTACAGGTGAGCGCTGGGATAGATGTACGTGTGTAAGGGATTACAGGTGAGCGCTGGGATAGATATACGCGTGTGTAAGGGATTACAGATGAGAGCGCTGGGATAGATGTACGCGTGTGTAAGGGATTACAGGTGAGAGCGCTGGGATAGATGTACGTGTGTAAGGGATTACAGATGAGCGCTGGGATAGATGTGCGTGTGTAAGGGATTACAGGCGAGCGCTGGGATAGGTGTGCGTGTGTAAGGGATTACAGGTGAGAGTTGGGATAGGTGTGCGTGTGTAAAGGATTACAGGTGAGCGCTGGGATAGATGTGCGTGTGTAAGGGATTACAGGCGAGCGCTGGGATAGGTGTGCGTGTGCGTGTGTAAGGGATTACAGGTGAGAGTTGGGATAGGTGTGCGTGTGTAAGGGATTACAGGTGAGCACTGGGATAGGTGTGCGTGTGTAAGGGATTACAGGTGAGCGCTGGGATAGATGTACGCGTGTAAGGGATTACAGGTGAGAGCGCTGGGATAGATGTGCGTGTGTAAGGGATTACAGGTGAGAGTTGGGATAGGTGTGCGTGTGTAAAGGATTACAGGTGAGCGCTGGGATAGATGTACATGTGTAAGGGATTACAGGTGAGCGCTGGGATATATGTGCGTGTGTAAGGGATTACAAATGAGAGCGCTGGGATAGATGTGCGTGTGTAAGGGATTACAGGTGAGCGCTGGGATAGATGTGCATGTGTAAGGGATTACAGGTGAGAGTGCTGGGATAGGTGTGCGTGTGTAAGGGATTACAGGTGAGCGCTGGGATAGATGTGCGTGTGTAAGGGATTACAGGTGAGGAGCGCTGGATAGATGTACGTGTGTAAGGGATTACAGGTGAGCGCGCTGGGATAGATGTACGCGTGTGTAAGGGATTACAGGTGAGCGCTGGGATAGATGTACGCGTGTGTAAGGGATTACAGGTGAGCACTGGGATAGATGTGCGTGTGTAAGGGATTACAGGTGAGCGCTGGGATAGATGTGCGTGTGTAAGGGATTACAGGTGAGAGTGCTGGGATAGATGTACGCGTGTGTAAGGGATTACAGGTGAGCGCTGGGATAGGTGTGCGTGTGTAAGGGATTACAGGTGAGCGCTGGGATAGGTGTGCGTGTGTAAGGGATTACAGGTGAGCACTGGGATAGGTGTGCGTGTGTAAGGGATTACAGGTGAGCGCTGGGATAGATGTACGCGTGTGTAAGGGATTACAGGTGAGAGCGCTGGGATAGATGTACGTGTGTAAGGGATTACAGATGAGCGCTGGGATAGATGTGCGTGTGTAAGGGATTACAGGCGAGCGCTGGGATAGGTGTGCGTGTGTAAGGGATTACAGGTGAGAGTTGGGATAGGTGTGCGTGTGTAAAGGATTACAGGTGAGCGCTGGGATAGATGTGCGTGTGTAAGGGATTACAGGCGAGCGCTGGGATAGGTGTGCGTGTGCGTGTGTAAGGGATTACAGGTGAGAGTTGGGATAGGTGTGCGTGTGTAAGGGATTACAGGTGAGCACTGGGATAGGTGTGCGTGTGTAAGGGATTACAGGTGAGCGCTGGGATAGATGTACGCGTGTAAGGGATTACAGGTGAGAGCGCTGGGATAGATGTGCGTGTGTAAGGGATTACAGGTGAGAGTTGGGATAGGTGTGCATGTGTAAAGGATTACAGGTGAGCGCTGGGATAGATGTACGTGTGTAAGGGATTACAGGTGAGCGCTGGGATATATGTGCGTGTGTAAGGGATTACAAATGAGAGCGCTGGGATAGATGTGCGTGTGTAAGGGATTACAGGTGAGCGCTGGGATAGATGTGCATGTGTAAGGGATTACAGGTGAGAGTGCTGGGATAGGTGTGCGTGTGTAAGGGATTATAGGTGAGCGCTGGGATAGATGTGCGTGTGTAAGGGATTACAGGTGAGCGCTGGGATAGATGTGCGTGTGTAAGGGATTACAGGTGAGAGCGCTGGGATAGATGTACGTGTGTAAGGGATTACAGGTGAGCGCGCTGGGATAGATGTGCGTGTGTAAGGGATTACAGGTGAGCGCTGGGATAGATGTGCGTGTTAGGGATTACAGGTGAGCGCGCTGGGATGTACGTGTGTAAGGGATTACAGGTGAGCGCGCTGGGATAGGTGTGCGTGTGTAAGGGATTACAGGTGAGCGCTGGGATAGATGTACGTGTTAGGGATTACAGGTGAGAGCGCTGGGATAGACGTGCATGTGTAAGGGATTACAGGTGAGAGCGCTGGTATAGGTGTGCGTGTGTAAGGGATTACAGGTGAGTGCTGGGATAGATGTACATGTGTAAGGGATTACAGGTGAGAGTGCTGGGATAGATGTACGTGTGTAAGGGATTACAGGTGAATGCTGGGATAGATGTACGTGTGTGTAAGGGATTACAGGTGAATGCTGGGTTAGATGTACGTGTGTAAGGGATTACAGGTGAGAGTGCTGGGATAGATGTACGCGTGTAAGGGATTACAGGTGAGCACGCTGGGATAGATGTACGTGTGTAAGGGATTACAGGTGAGCGCTGGGATAGATGTACGTGTGTAAGGGATTACAGGTGAGCGCGCTGGGATGTACTTGTGTAAGGGATTACAGGTGAGCGCGCTGGGATAGGTGTGCGTGTGTAAGGGATTACAGGTGAGCGCTGGGATAGATGTACGTGTGTAAGGGATTACAGGTGAGCGCGCTGGGATAGATGTGCGTGTGTAAGGGATTACAGGTGAGCGCTGGGATAGATGTGCGTGTTAGGGATTACAGGTGAGCGCGCTGGGATGTACGTGTGTAAGGGATTACAGGTGAGCGCGCTGGGATAGGTGTGCGTGTGTAAGGGATTACAGGTGAGCGCTGGGATAGATGTACGTGTTAGGGATTACAGGTGAGAGCGCTGGGATAGACGTGCGTGTGTAAGGGATTACAGGTGAGAGCGCTGGTATAGGTGTGCGTGTGTAAGGGATTACAGGTGAGAGCGCTGGGATAGGTGTGCATGTGTATGGGATTTCCGGTGAGCGCTGGGATAGATGTGAGTGTGTAAGGGATTACAGGTGAGAGCGCTGGGATAGGTGTGCGTGTGTAAGGGATTACAGGTGAGAGCGCTGGGATAGGTGTGCGTGTGTAAGGGATTACAGGTGAGTGCTGGGATAGATGTACGTGTGTAAGGGATTACAGGTGAGCGCGCTGGGATAGATGTACGCGTGTAAGGGATTACAGGTGAGCGCTGGGATAGATGTACGTGTGTAAGGGATTACAGGTTAGCGCGCTGGGATGAACGTGTGTAAGGGATTACAGGTGAGCGCTGGGATAGATATACGTGTGTAAGGGATTACAGGTGAGCGCTGGGATAGATGTGCGTGTGTAAGGGATTTGAGGTGAGAGCGTGGGATAGACGTGGCGTGTGTAAGGGATTACAGGTGAGAGCGCTGGGATAGATGTACGCGTGTAAGGGATTACAGGTGAGCACTGGGATAGATGTACGTGTGTAAGGGATTTCAGGTGAGCGCTGGTATATGTACGCGTGTAAGGCATTACAGGTGAATGCGCTGGGATAGATGTGTGTGTGTAAGGGATTACAGGTGAGCGCTGGGATAGATATACGTGTGTAAGGGATTACAGGTGACGCTGGGATATATGTGCGTGTGTAAGGGATTACAGGTGAGAGCGCTGGGATAGATGTGCGTGTGTAAGGGATTACAGGTGAGAGCACTGGGATAGATGTACGCGTGTGTAAGGGATTACAGGTGAGCACTGGGATAGATGTGCGTGTGTAAGGGATTACAGGTGAGCGCTGGGATAGATGTGCGTGTGTAAGGGATTACAGGTGAGAGCGCTGGGATATGTACGCGTGTGGAAGGGATTACATGTGAGCACTGGGATAGATGTACATGTGTAAGGGATTTCAGGTGAGCGCTGTGATATGTACGCGTGTAAGGGATTACAGGTGAGCGCTGGGATAGATGTGCGTGTGTAAGGGAACACATACACACATACACACACACACACACACACACACACACACACACACACACACACACACACACACACACACACACACACACACACACACACACACACACACCCTTGTATATGACTTTCTGATGGTTTATTCCAGGGATCTGAATAATTTCATGCAGTCTCACAGTTTCCAGAAGGGGGCGTCCCACGCACACCTGGAGGGGGGGATCGCGTTGGGGATCGGAGCCTTTAACCTGGTGAGTTAATCTATATAACCACTGGGGGGCTCTGAACAGTGACAGACTGCGGAGGTCTCGCCCACACGCGCCCTCTCTCTCCCTCTCACAGGCACTCTCTCTCCCTCTCTCACAGACACTCTCTCTCCCTCTCTCACAGACACTCTCTCTCCCTCTCTAACAGACACTCTCTCTCCCTCTCTCACAGACACTCTCTCTCCCTCTCTCACAGACACTCTCTCTCCCTCTCTCACAGACACTCTCTCTCCCTCTCTCGTAGACACTCTCTCTCCCTCTCTCGTAGACACTCTCTCTCCCTCTCTCGTAGACACTCTCTCTCCCTCTCTCGTAGACACTCTCTCTCCCTCTCTCGTAGACACTCTCTCTCCCTCTCTCGTAGACACTCTCTCTCCCTCTCTCGTAGACACTCTCTCTCCCTCTCTCGTAGACACTCTCTCTCCCTCTCTCGTAGACACTCTCTCTCCCTCTCTCGTAGACACTCTCTCTCCCTCTCTCGTAGACACTCTCTCTCCCTCTCTCGTAGACACTCTCTCTCCCTCTCTCGTAGACACTCTCTCTCCCTCTCTCGTAGACACTCTCTCTCCCTCTCTCACAGACACTCTCTCTCCCTCTCTCACAGACACTCTCTCTCCCTCTCTCATAGACACTCTCTCTCCCTCTCTCATAGACTCTCTCCCTCTCTCATAGACACTCTCTCTCTCTCTCACAGACACTCTCTCTCCCTGTCTCACAGACACGCTCTCTCCCTCTCTCATAGACACGCTCTCTCCCTCTCTCATAGACACTCTCTCTCCCTCTCTCGTAGACACTCTCTCTCCCTCTCTCGTAGACACTCTCTCTCCCTCTCTCATAGACTCTCTCTCCCTCTCTCACAGATACTCTCTCTCCCTCTCTCTCCCTCTCTCATAGACTCTCTCCCTCTCTCATAGACACTCTCTCTCCCTCTCTCACAGACACTCTCTCTCCCTCTCTCACAGACACTCTCTCCCTCTCTCACAGACACTCTCTCTCCCTCTCTCACAGACACTCTCTCTCCCTCTCTCACAGACACTCTCTCTCCCTCTCTCACAGACGCTCTCTCTCTTCCCCCCTCGGATCCTGAAGTTACTGGAGTTTGCAGGATTTTCAGGGGATAAGGTATCTCCCCCCCCCCCCATCTCTCTCCCCCTCTCCCCCTCCTCTT